>NC_138967.1:182562500-182977500 GCF_055761805.1 Camellia sinensis
TGGTAGAAATGAATTATTAGTTATTATGGTTGCAATCGAAGTATCTATGTCCGTTCTCTACCAAAGATTTTGATCGAATTTTGTTTTCTTCAATGAAAACCATAAAATTGAAGTAAAAAAATGGGTATCAAATTTTTTTTATTTTTTATTGTCATTTTATTTTATAGAAAATGTGAAAATTTATTGAGAATTCCATATTTTACTATAACATTAGGTAAATTTATTACTTTTAAATATCATTGTGTTATTTATTTTTATCCTCTTTCTATCTCATTATACAATTACAGCTATTTATTAGTTTGTTAATTATAATTCAATTAATTGAAAATAGAATATAACTTTTCATATTTATTATAGTTAATTTGTTACAGCTATAGTTGTATATAGTATAATGCTTGGGACCCTCACTGGGAGAGACCCCCAGGACCCCTAGTGGCGGTCATTGGCCAAATTTTTTTTTTCTCTCTCCAATCGCTAACTCTCACGTGTGTGGGGGGTAGTGGGGGTGGGAGATAGTGGGGGTCTGTATCATGGTTGGTTGTATATAATAGCATAATATATAAGAATAATTTCTAAATATAATTTTTATTTTTTTATATGATTAAATGGTCCATCTTAAATAGTATATATAAGAGTTAGATGGCTTCTTTAATCTCTAAAAAACTCAATCTATTTTTTTTTTACTTTTTAATTTTTAAATTGGAACATCAATTGTTTATATCCATTAAACAAAACAAATAAACACATCTAAAAATTACACCTTTTTTTTTTAATATGTAGGATATTTACAAATGGAAAATGTTTGACACCTAAATTTTTTTTTTCCATAATTTGACTTATAATTATATAATCATAAGTGTCAATTTTTATACAAATATGAGAAGGGAATTAATTAAACTATACATTTTAACCAACCACATATTCAAACTTTGACTATTTCAAGATATTATTTCACTACAATTCCAATTAAGAGAATCTTCAACCCTTAATATTTTTTTTATCAAATTATAATTTGATAAAAATTTAAAAAGATGAAATGTTGAAAATTATTGTTTTTTCCATCAAAATTGGTAAAAAGAAAAAACAATTGGGATAAGAATGAAATTCTTTTAAAAATTGATAAAAATTCAATGAAAAAGTTAAAGTAGTTCATATAAAATCAAAAAATTTATTCAAATTTAAAATCAAATTAGATAAAAAAAAAATTAAAGAAAATAATGAAAGTTGGAAAATATTTTAAAACCTTCTTATTATTAAAGACTAGAAATCCATGTGTGTATTATATTCATATTCTATTTTTAGTTATGAAATTGAAATCAAAAGAAATGTAACTTAAATTATTGGATTAATAATAGAAACATCATATTAATTATTGCTAAATATCACTTCACTTCACATTTAATAATAAAATTGTATATCTGTCTTAATTATAACTTTTAAATTTATATATTTTCATAACAAGAAAAAGCTTGTCATAAATCATTTAATCTCATTTAATCAGATTTAACTTTTTTTAATACAAATTATCAAAATTGCACTAATTAAACTTATATATATATATATATATTAATTTTTTTAAACTAATAATTTAAAAAGTATTAAATTATTTCAAGATAATTATAATAATTTTTTTGTAATTTATACCACTAGTTTGAAAATAAATGACAAGAGATGTTCAAGTTTTGTTTAGCATGTGCTAAAATAACCCATGATATTTTAACACATTATCCTATTTAAGTTACAATCATTTTATTTGACTCATATCACTTCTCTATCATATCACTTCAAACTTAATCCATATTTTATATTTTTTTCATAAAAAGTCAAAAAGCATACTAGTCTAGCACTTCTCAAACAAACCCTTAGAGTTGGTTGTTGATTGTCATAGGTAATGGTTGTTGGGGTAGTATGAAGCCTGATAATTTGACCGAAGGCAACACTCGTGTTATGTTGTTCTAATTTTTATGTATTTATAATTGAGAGGGAAACGAATATCTTTGTATTTTATAATTTTTTTATTATAATAAAAATCACAGCAACTGTAGCCTTATTTTTTAGGTAAATCACGTAAATTTTTATATTTGTGTGTACTTGTTTTCGCTTCTTATTTTGTTCCTGTTGTGTTTTGTATCTTACCAATCTTCACTACAAGTAATTACAATTATGAGGAGTGACTTGAAGTGATTCTCACTTGGCGAAAATGATTATCAACTGGTAGAGATGGTAGTTATAAGTGGTTGTCGACAGAAGGTGGTGGCCAACGGTGACGGTAGCCGAAGATGGCAAGGTGACTGGTGATGGCCAGTAATTAGAGGAAGCGATAAAGAAATAAAAACTTATAACAAATGGAAAATTGTTATATGAATTTAATATGTTAGCTGTTATATATCCCTATTATACTTACGATTCTTGTATTCTTGTACACCTAGGTTTCTCGATCTATATATACAGGCTTCTCCTATTGTATTGATTGATTAAGTATATACAATACATATTATTTTCTCTCTCTACTATTCTAACATGGTATTAGAGTCTAGAATTTTCTCCTAGCCTCCTCTTCTTTTTCATCACCTTTTTTTTTCCTTTATTTTCTGTTTGGCAAATTAATTCCTTCTCACGTTGGTTTTTGCGTATCTCATCCTTCCCTATTTCAACGATTGGACTGCACTAGCTTCTTTGTCTCTTCGAGACAAAGCAAATGCCATTAGAATCATCTCCATTAGCTGCCACACGCACCGCCAGAAGATCAGACACGCTCTGTGCCATTTTTTACGCGTCTTCACACGCCTTTGCTCCTGTCTCGCGCTATCTTGCTCTGTGGCCTTATCGGCTAACTTGAGTCACGTGTTCTAACGTCACCGCTGACGCCAGCCCTGGTTGACCGTGCGCCGCTACTATCTTCTTGCTAGCGTGCGCCGCGCGCACCTCTACTAACATGCACCGCGTGTTTCTAACGTCAGCCCCCCCTTGCTCTGACGTCAGCCTTAGTTTTGGTTCCCCTAGTTGGTCAAACAACTTTGACTAGCCAATTTGCCGCCTTTCTAGCCTTTTTTTGGCCTATTCAAACCCTATCCTACCTATTTTCGGCCTCTTAAATCTGCTGGTGTGTTCCTACCTATTTTCGGCCTCTTAAATCTGCTGGTGTGTTCTGTTTTGGCAAAATCAGCCTCTACAAAGCACTTTCTTCCTTTTTTTTTCCCTATTTGAGCATTGTGGATCGTACCGAGCACATTCATTTTGTTTTTGTTATCCTTAATGGGTCAAATTATGTTAGTTGGGCCCAAGCTCTCCCTAGCTTCATCAAAGAGAAACGAATTTGGCAGATCAATACTGGTGCTCTTCCCAAACCCAACCAGAAGGAGGATGAGACTGACTTTGTATTCAATGACCATCTTAACAAATAGGAAAGTAAGAATTATCAAACTATCACATGGTTCCGGGCTACCTCAGTTCCCTCTATTCATCTTTAGTTTGGCCGGTTCCAGGATGATGATCAAATTGCTTCCCCTGCCAAAGCAATTTGGGATTTCTTGAGGGACTGTTATAAGACCGCTAGCCATGCTCATCAATATCAATCATTGCAGACTCTTCATCACATGCATCAGGCACCCGGTCAGTCTATCAATGAATTCTTATCCCATATGTTGTCTGTTTGAGACCAGCTAGCTCTTTTTGAGCCGACATGGGCATATTCTGAGGATGCACATTTGTTTATTACTTATTGGAATCATTAACGCATATTACAGTTCCTTATGGCTCTTTATAGCACTTTTAAGCCCGTATGTGCTTCATTGCTCTATTATTTGCCCTTGCCCACTTTAAAGCAAGTCATTACTGAACTATTATAAGAGAAGACTCGTTTTAGGACTCTCAAATCTTAGAATGTGGATTTTGTTCTTGCTACGCCATCATCATAGAGTTCATCATCTTCACAGTCCACTAGTTCATACCAGTATTGTCACAACCGTGGCCTGCGAGCCACTCATTCTTTTGTTCAGTGCTAGGTTCGCAAATGCTTTACTTGCCACAAGACTGCTCCTGGTCATCTCTAACACAATTGTCCTCAAGCCCCCTCCAATACTTCATCCAGGAAAGGGTCTTCTTGTTTTGGGTATTAGTCTAAATCTAGCCAGGGTTCTCGTTCTGCTGCTATTGCCTCTAAGGGTTCTTTTACTCACCACTTCACTAATTTCACTACTCCTTCATTCTCTATAGATGATGTTGAGTCCATCATTCAACAGGTGTTTGCCAAATTCAGTATTCCTCCATCTACTGCTCTTTTAGTGACTTCAAGTAATTCTCCATTGTATTTTGATTCCACATGCTGTAATCATATGACTTCTGACTCCACTATGTTTTCCTATATCATAATCATCTTTTGTCCCCACTCACTGTTGATAGTTCTCATATGACTGTTCGTCACATTGGTCAAATTTTTACTTCCACTATGCCTCTTTCTGATACTTATCACATTCCTGCTCTTCAATTGAACCTTATCTTTATTAGTCAGTTATGTAAACTTGGTCTAACCGTTACCTTTTCTGCTAATGGTTATTTGGTGCAAGACCCTCAGACGAGACAAATCCTTAGGATAGGCTGTAAGCATGGACGTTTATTCGAGCTTACCCATCTTCGCATTCCTCACAAATCATCTATTGTTGCTCCCCACACATCATCTACTGCTACTCTCTTTGTTTCCTCTGCTGCATCTACTTTTGCCATGTCTTCTTTTCACCTTTGGCATTGTCGCTTAGAATATGTCTCTTTTAGTCATTTGAAAACTTTTGTTTCTAGTGGTCAGTTAGGTCGTGTCTGTCTTAAAGATATTGACTGTTTATCTTGTCAAATTGCTAAACAACCTGCTTTGTCTTTTAATAACAGTACTTCTATGTCTACTACTTCTTTTGATCTTGTGCATTCAGATATTTGGGGACCTTCTCCCACACCGACCATGTGAGGGGGTCAAGATATTTTGTGATTTTTGTTGATGATTTTTCTCATTATACTTGGTTTTTTCTTCTCAAAAATCAATATGAACTTAAACAAATCTATTATGATTTCTCTGCCATGGTCCGCACTCAGTTTTCTCATATTATTAAAATCTTTCGTTCTAATAATGCTAAAGAGTTCTTGGATTCTGAATTTCTTTCTTTTCTTTGGGCTAATGGTACACTATCTCATCGATCTTGTGCAAGCACGTCCTGACAAAATAGACAAGCCAAAAAGAAGCACCGTCATATTCTAGACACTATTCGAGCTCCAATCATCTCATCTTCTTGTCCTGAACAGTTTTGAGGGGAAGCTGTTTTCACCGCCATCCACACCATAAATCATGTACCTACACCTGTCATAACTAATAATTTCCCTTATGAGCGCTTGTATGGTTCTCCTCCTAACTGCACCACTCTTAAAGTTTTTGGTTCTATTTGTTTTGTTCTACTTCAGTCTCATGAACACATTAAACTAAAACCTCGCTCTCATCTTTGCTATTTTTTAGGGTATGGTATAGAACATAAAGCGTATCGTTGTTGGGATCATATCTCCAAGCAACTTTGTATTTCCCGTCATGTGGTCTTCTGGGAACACAAAATGTTTTCAAATCTTTCCAAGTTTCACCTATCACAGTCTACCCACTCATCGATCTTTACTGATTGCTCTATAGACCTGTTTTTTGATGACTTTGATGCAGATTCTGACTCCATACTTCCACAGCCGCCTATGCCTATTGTCCATTCTGAGGATCCTGTGTTTACTGATGGCCCTACACCTTCTCCTGTTGAGGTTCCCCCTCCACCAGAGCATTATTCCACATGGGTAAGACAACCTTCTGTTCTTTTCCATGATTATATTGCTGGTTCCACTGCCTTTTTCCTCTCATGAACCTACTTCCTATTAAGAAGCTTGCTTTAACCCTCTTTGGGAACAAGCTATGACTAATAAACTGCTGGCTTTCGATAAAACTTATACTTAGGATGTGGTTGATTTTCCTCTTGGCAAAAGTACTGTTAGTTACAAATGGATTTACAAACTTAAAACTCATTCTGATTGTTCCATTGAGCATTACAAAGCTTGTTTTGTGGCCCGAGGGTTTACTCAAGAGTATGGCATTGACTATGAAAAAACATTTGCTCATGTCGCTCGTTTTACTTCCGTTCGCAGCTTACTTGCAATGGCTGTTGCTTGCTACTAGAGTCTTTATTAGATTGATGTCAAGAATGCATTCCTCAATGGTAATCTTGTTGAGGAAGTTTATATGCAACCTCCTCCTGGTTCTTCTGTTCCATCAAGCAAAGTCTGCAAACTTCGTCATGTTTTGTATGGTTTAAAACAAGCTTTGCTTGCCTGGTTTGCCAAGTTCAGCTTTACCATTTGTAACTTTGGGTTTTTCTCTAGTGCTCATGATTCTGCCTTGATTATACATAAAATGGAGCATGGTACTATTCTCCTTCTCCTCTATGTGAATGATATGATTATCACTAGAGATGACCTCACAGGTATTTCTAGTCTCCAACAGTTTCTCCGTCGCCAGTTTGAGATAAAAGATTTAGGTTTGCTTACCCACGTCCTTGGCTTGGAAATTTCTCAAGATTCATCTGTTACTTTCTTACCCAGTCCAAGTATACTTCTGATCTTGTGGCTCATGCTGGTCTTACTGATTGCAAGATTACCACTACTCTTATTGATCCTCAGACTCGCCTTACACCTCTTGAAGGTTCCTTATCGTCTGATGCCACTTTATATCGTCAGCTAGTTGGCAGTCTTGTCTATCTCACGGTTACTCATCTAGATATTGCCTATGCTATTCACATTGTCAGTCAATTCATGGCTGCCCCCTGCTCTCCACACTATGATGCTCTGATTCACATTTTGTGCTATCGTAAAGGCACTCTATTTCGTGGTCTTCAACTACTCCGCTCAGTCTTCTCTATAGCTCCATGCCTTTTCTGGCAGGGATCCTACTAACCGTCGTTCCACTACTGGGTTCTGCTTTTTCTTGCACAACTCTTTCATTGCCTGGCGTAGCAAGAAGCAAACTCTTGTTGCTCATTCTAGTACCGAGGCTGAGTATTGTGCTCTTGTTGACACTACTCAGGAGCTTGTGTAGCTTCGTTGGCTTCTTTCTAATATAGGGGTTTCTTATTCTGCTGCCACCAATCTTTATTATGACAACTAGAGTGTTATTCAGATTGCACATAACGATGTCTTCCATGATCGCACCAAGCATATTGAGATAAATTGTCACTTCATACACCAGCATGTTACTAGGGGCACTGTTTGTCTTCTCTTTGTTACCTCTGCAGATCAGATCGCTGACCTCTTCACCAAAGCTCATCTTCCAAGATGCTTCTCTGATCTCCTCGCCAAGCTCAGGTTGATCTCTACCTTACCATCTTGAGCTTGAGAGGGGGGTGTTAGCTATTATTTATTCATATTATACTTAGGATTCATGTATTCTTGTACACCTAGATTTCTTAGCCTATATATACAGGCTTCTCCTATTATATTGATTGATTGATTATATACAATGCATATTATTTTCTCTTTCCCTACTATTCTAACATAATAAGTTCTATAAATTGATTACAAATTTTTTTAAAAAATGCAAATAGACAACAAATGAGATTTAGGCCTTATTTGGGGTACCCTAAAAAAATCAAAAAGTCACTATCATATTTAAATCACATCATCTTATTTAAGTCACATCACCTCTGTACCACATCACTTCAGACTCAATCCATATTTCATAAAAAGTTAAAAAGTACACTTATTTAGATTATCTCCAACTACTCCTTAATTTTTGACTTTTAATTTTTTTTCTATAAATATAAACATTGTCAAATAGACCCATTTTACTAGTGCAGTAATTTAAGATTGTCACTGAAATTAACCATAAACTTAGAGATATTTTTTTCTAACTTTCGTTGGCAACATCTTAATTTACCTAATACATAGAACTTGTGAATAGTTGCATGTTCCTCCCCTCGTCATAAATAAATTAAGGCCTCGTTTGGCAAGTAGTAGTTTTAGTCTAAAAATCAAAAAGTTACTAAAAAAATTAAAAAGCTTATAACCTATACCAAAAATTCAAAAATTCCTTTTTCTCTATACTTTTTATACATCTTTTTGCAAAAAGCTAAAAAATTATCCCAAACATACTAATTTTTTTTACCTCATATTTTAGCCAAAAAAATTAAGAAGTTATTAAAATAAACTGTTCTCAAAAGAGGTCTGAATTAAATTTAAAAATATCAAGAATCAAATATCTGTGTTACTCTTATGGATCCAAGTATAACTAGATTAACTAATGGGAGTCTAATCTTCACTTACATAATTACTCATAATTAACACTCTGAGCTGATGTAATTTGATGTGATTGAATCTTGGATTACTGACAGACAGAGAATTAGGAGAGACCATTCCAAAAGTCAATAAATTCTAACCACCTAAGATTAGTCAACTGAAATGATTTTGGACCTTGAATTATGTTAAAGGTGACCTCCAAATTTAATGGTCTACCTTCGATTGCATATCCAAAGGCGTGTGAATTGAGTTTCATCTTTAAAATCTAGTTTCAAAATCCAACACATGTTTTTATACTGTGTGTGTATGTAGTAGATACTTTTAGGTCATGTTTGTTTGGGCGGACTGGATTAGCATTCCCATGACTAATAGTCCTAGGATTACGAATCCGTTGGATTATGTATCCTATCTTAATTAATAGTCAAGTTTAAAATAATTAATCCGTACTTCAATTGTTCAATCAAACATCGGATTAATAATTTTATTAGACTATTAGTCCAATCCCAAGCTCATGTCCACCCAAATAAACATGACCTTAATGAATAATGGCGTCTCACATAAATTTCAAAATATTTACTTTCATATTGTTTTAAACTTTTCTTTTGATTATCTTCAAATGATGTATGGGTTGTATTAAGAACATAGAAAGTTTTAAATACAGAATAAGCATTTGTGACATAAAAAATATTTACATGTGTAGTTACGAACAAATGTGTCACATTTGTACATTTTTGTGTTTGAAATTTTTTGTACTCGTCGACAAATTTAGGTGGCTATTGAACATTCTAGAAATAGAATATTCACGAGGGAAAAAAGAATATTAATGAAAGAAAGAATATGGTCATGTCACAACATTGTATTAATTTGTCTTACATTATGTTTGCTGATAAAATAAATATCATATATAGTGATAAAATGCACTAGCATCACATTGAGAATCAGAGGTGACTCGCGGGACTAATTCAAATGTCAATCTTTTAATGGGATGCTCATTGAGGATTCAATTCTTGGCATCTCTTTTTTCTCTCTTCTTAAACTGTATTTGGCTTAAAGATTGAATGAAGATTTGTGAAGAGGATAAAAGATAAGAAAAAAGTGAAATTCCCTCCACAAATTCCCCTCAAATCATTTTCTCAATACATGTATATGATGCTTTTACTTGTACCCCAAATAAAAATTAAAAAATAAAAATAGAGAGAGGCAGTATCTTAATCTAATGTCATTTTCAAATAAATAATAAATATAATAATAATAAGAAGAAGAAGAAGAAGAAGAAAAAAAACAAAAAGAAAAGCATTGTTGAGAAGTAGTTGAACCTTAAACAATATAAAGAAGTCATAATAGCTGTAGAAACAAGGCTGTACCGATCAGAGCATGCTCAACAAGGCTGCTTCAATGGTCTGGTTTGTGATGGTTTGTGCTAAATTTTGTTGGTTGGTTTGTTTATCATTGGCATGGTAGCAGTGTTCTGTTTGGTTTTTTGTTCTTTTTGTCTCTGTTTTGTGCTTTGGTTTTGTTGCTTTTGCTTTGTCTCGTTGGTGTCCAAACTCCTCTTTATTGATGTATCTTCTCATACTTTGTATGTGTTCCATCAATAAAGTTTTCTTTTGCCGATCAAAAAAAAAAAAAAAAACTGCCGATCAAAAAAAAAACTATGGATGTATATTTTTAATATTTTGTTAGAATAAAATCACTCTATTTGTTTTCAATTTTTAGAATTCATTTTTTAGAAAAATTTATTTTCTTATTTTTCATATTTTTTTTATTTTTATTGAATTTTTTTAATATTTTAAATAATTTTTTAAATTTTTAGACACACCTAACATAAATACACTTAAAGAGTATAATTTTTGTGAATTTTTTTTTAAATTCACTAAATACCAAAAATATAAAAAAAAAAATTCAATATATTTTTCATATCTTTGTGTATTTATTAATTTTTTAAATATTTTTCACAAATATTTTACTTTTTAGATTCATCTAAATAAGGTGCATCTAAAAAAATAAAAAAAAATGCTTAAAATTTTAAAAATATTCACTAAACACAAAAAAATACAAAAAACAAAAAACTTAATTTTTAAAAAACTGAAACCAAACACACTAATTAGATTTATGATTGTTAGGGTATGTCTTCCGTATCATTTTAATTCTTTAAATATTAATTTTGTTGATGTTGTCCTTAAAGTCATCTAAACCATTAATGGAATGATAGTAAAATAATCCATGGTCACTTAAGTATGCATTTTGGATCACTTGATTACAAAACACAATTTTACAGTAAAATTAAAAACTTTAGGAATGAAATTACATTGATTGATCAATTGGACTCAAATTGAAAAATTTTAAAATGAAATTAACAAAATTAAAATTAAAAGGATTAAAGTGACATGGAATGCATATTTTAATAATTATATATGTACTTTTATCCTGTTTTGTTATGAACCCTTATTTTATTTATTTATATTAGTAGATTATTAGAATTAGATTATTACAACAAATCCACGTCACTTCATTAATTTGAATTTAAGATCTCACCTTACTAACACCTAAGTATAGGGGTGAGCATGGTTCGGATTGGATCGGATTGGAATAAAATCAAGACCAATCCGTTATCTACGGTTTTTGAAAAATTGGAACCAATCCAATCCGTTTAAATCATGGAACCAATCCGAACCAATCCGTTTAAATACGGATTGGATCGGTTTAGGACCACGGATTCACATAATTAAATAACAAAAAAATATATATAACACTTTAATTTCATAAACATAGCGCTATATTAGTTCCACAATAGCAACATCTATTTCTATAATAGCGACATACTGTGCTAGAATTTAAACAACCATAAGAAAACTGATTTCACCATAAGTATTTAGACCATTACAAATTAAAACTAAAAACTAACAAACAAAAGTAATAAAAGAATATATTATACGGTTTTAGGTTTGAGTTTAGATTTTATATAGAATAAGAAAAGATACTATGGGGGAGGATGTATAATAAAAATATATACTATTTGTATACGGTCCGGATCGGTTCCAATCCGGAACCATGGGGTTCAATCCGGAACCAATCCGTGTACTACGGATTTTTAATTTTTCAATCCGGAACCGAACCACGGATTCAAAAAATCAATCCAAACCTATCGGATTGGACTGGACTGGATCGGATTACGGATTTCACGGATTCCTTGCTCAGCCCTACCTAAGTACTTTGTGACCACTTAGGCCTCGTTTGGGAACAGGCTAATTTAGTAACTTTTTAGCTATTTGGCTAAAAAAATAGGTAAAAAAAACTTATATGTTTGGGATGACTTTTTGGCTAATTACGAAAAGATGTGCAAAAAGTAGAGAGAAAAGAGAATCTTTGACTTTTTGATATGAGTTGTTGGCTTTTTAGCTAAAAGTGTAACTTGTTGACTTTTTGACTAAAAAGGTAAGCCCCAAACGGGGCCTTAGACTAAAATCCGAAACCACAAACCCTCATTCATTATTAATAACAATAATAATTTAAAAAATAGTTATTGGTTCCAACCACTTTTCGTGTTAAGTATACATATTCTTCCCACTAAACCAACTAGGAATTCCATTATGTTGAATTCGACAAAAATATATATATTAGCAAAAAGACCGACCATTTTGGCAGCTTTTAGAAAGTAAGCTTCCCTTGCTATCATAAAAAAAGAAAGAAATAAATAAAGAAAGTGAGCTTTCCTAAGGGAGCAAAGAGTTATGTGAAGATATACACCAAGGATCCTCTAGAGTGAAATTTTCCTAAAATTTCCTAGAGTGATATATTGTGTGGTTGAGATTTACTGGTAAGTCACATCAGAAAAATTGATGTGACTTGCCAGTAAATCTCAACCATACACTGTAACACTTTAGGAAACTTTAGGAAAAAATCACTCTAGAGGATCCTTGCTCGAAGATATATTAAAAAAAGTCCTTAAATTAACAAATATTCAAGCATTGTTTGGCATTCTAATTCTCCACAAATGGTTTATTGACAACACAACACAAGGAATTAATTGCTGTTTTTTCTTTTTTTCTTTTTTTTTTTTTGGCTTAGAATTAATCGTCGTTTGAACAACAACCTAAAATATATAGAGAGACAAAGACAGAAAGGATGAAAAATAAAGAGTAGAATCCATTTCACATCATTAAGGGTGAATTAAGTATACCCAATTAGAACTCTCAAGTATGTTTCTATAAAACAATGCCCAAAAAACTAAAAATTCTCTAATCACTAGGATTAGCATTTTAGTGATCAAAATTTATGTATCTCAGTAGTAGGTTACAAGTTCGACTGCCCCTTTTCCTTTCTGTGTACCAAAGGGGTAAATTACAAATTGAAGAATTAGAGTTCATTTATGATTTTAACATAATTATATCATGTTTGCTTCAAATATAAAATCTATAACACTTTCAGTTCATATTGTTAGTTATCCATTGGTCAAGAGGAAGAATGATGATGTCATTATTTAATAGACATTATACCTTTATTTTTATGCATTCAAACACTTATATTCTATATTTGAATAATAGAGTTTTTAGTTTAAGGTAGAGGTGGACAAATATCAGGTCGGGTCAGATTCGGATTAGATTGATACTAAATAATAAAAGATTTTGTATTTGCCCAAGTTCAACCGAGCCCGACCCTAATATCGGGCCTTTATATTTGTCCAAGTTCGGCTCAAAAAATAATTATAAATTCCAAACCTACCCATCGGACTATATGCTTAAAAAACATTAAATCATTTCATAATTAAATTCAATCATACATTATATTTCTTAAGTAAATATATTGACATCATTGTAAATTGAAAGATTTTGTTAATAAATTGAAAGATTTTTTAAATAAATTCATTCACACATCACCAAAAATGTGAGTTTCAATAAAATCAATAAAGATAAAATTTAGATTCCAACAAAAAAATATATATTTTAATGTATTATAAATAAATAAACAATCAATTTAATAGCGGGCCAGGCAGAGCTGGTTGAAAGTATAAATCCCAAACCCAACTCATTAATATTTTAAACTGAAAATGTTGGCCTAACCCGACTGTATGGGCTAAAACCACCTTCCTAAGCCCTAGTAAAATAGGACTAGGTCAGCCAACGGGTCGATGTCCACCCCTAGTTTAAGATCCCTGATATTAGAATTTTATAAAATAAATAATATATAACATTTTTATAGTAATTGGGGTTACTTAATATTTTCACAAAGAAATTTTTCTGTGAAGAGAAATTTCAGCTCGTTCTGTATGAAGCTGAAATTTTTCTAATAATATTATTAAGAGTCCTTAATTAATAAAAAAAACATATTAAACCTCTCCTACTATCTAAAGTTGGAGAGTGATGTTTCACTAATTTTCCCTTGAATAATACACACAATTGGGCTAGTGAGGGTAATTAGATAAATTCATTAGTTAAGAGAAAGGATAATCATGTCATTTGACATCAATACAGATTTAATTACAAAATATCTAAAAGTACTATAGTATTTTCACCATCACCATTAACATAGTTGAAGATGTCATTACTACTGCATGGAAATAAAATGTAATTTTGTTAAAATTATAAGATTGACTATAATTACTTTATCATTCAAAAAATCACTGTAATTTAACGCTTTCAAAGACTCTGTTTGATTGTGTTTTCAAAACTTCTTTTTATTTTTATTTCTTAAAAAAAATAGAAACTAATTTAACAAAATAGAAAATTTTAAATTTTAAAAATTATTTGAAGCTCAAAAAAAGATAAAACCGTATAACAATAATAAGTAGTTTTTTTCTTTAAAAAAACTGTTTGGTTTGACTCACTGTTTTGAAAATTTAATTTTTTGTTTTTCGTATTTTTTGTTTTTAGTATTTTTTTAATATTTTACGTAATTTTTTTTATGTTTTACATACACTTAATCTAGATACAATTCAAAAGTACAATATTTGTGATTTTTTAAAAAAATTCATCAAATACAAAAAATATAAATAAATAAAAATACGACAATTCAATATATTTTGTATTTTGTTGTATTCAATAAAATTTTTAAAGATTTTTGTATAAATTTTATACTTTTTATCAAGATTAAGTGAATCTAAAAAAATTTTAAAAAATTGAATAAAATATTTTACAAAAATACTAAAAATATAAAAATACAAATTAAAAACTCATAAAACCAAACATTTGGATTGAACTCTTGCTATCCTCATCAACTTTGTTTAGACTTTTAAGGCATGTTTTCTCACAATGCACGCCATTATTAGATATTATATTTTTTTTATGAGATAGTGGTTTTGACTCTCACTCTCCTACAAGTTCAAGAAGATATTTGTTTAGGTTCATGTTGCTTAAATGACTATCTCTCTTTGTAAATAGACAATTGTTTGAATTCTTTGACTTGGGTGAGTATTAGGATATTTTATTTCCACCACTAAGGTTGACAAGTGTGAAATTGACTTATGGTCCATGTGTCATGTCACCAAATTGGTCCTCACCCTCAGGTGGCGTTGACAATGATGGTTGACTTGCATTCTATAAAAACATTCTTTGGGTCAATGAATGGGTCCACTCATCACAAAGTTACACTAAATTCAATTTTATAATTTTAAAGGATAAATGATAATGCTAATGTTACTTTCTTTTCTTTTTTTTTTTATAATTATTATCAAAAGCTAATGTTAGTTTAATAACATAACTCTCCACGCCATCTTAAATGAATAATGGGGTGGGTAAATTTGATATGGAATTGGTGGAATACAAACAAAAACTCTTTGATTTTAAGGTGAATTAAATTTCGGAGACCAAATGAAGAATTAGAATTTAAAATTTTCGTAACATCTTATCTTGAGATTAAAGTGTGTCTTTCTTATATAATAGTCAATTCTAGATATTCTTATTAGAAAGTTGGCTACAGTCTTCATACAAATACACTACATGACTTTAGGAATTTTGGCTTTCTAATGTTGATATGAAACCTTGATCAACTCGATATACTGATAGTCACTTAATTAGTTCACTAGAACAACTTAAGAAGATTGCCTCCCTCTTGAGTTAATTTTCCAAACTATTTCTAATGTTAGGTTAGCCTAATAATCACCCATTAATAACAATTTTTGTTTGTTTTTTTATAATTTGTATTGGAATCTAGAGCCAATGGAAATTAGTTTTGCAATGGGATTAGCTCTTTTAGTTTAAAATTGCACAAATGGGGCATCACCATTAGAGGGGGAGGAGTTTAAAGGACAAGAGCACAGCATGACCTCATTTTTGCTTCATCAACAAGCTTAACTTGCCTTCTTTTCTTCTTTATTTTTTTTTATAAACAACTTCGGTAAGTTTTGTTTCTATTTTTAAATTTTGGAATCATAAAAGCAATGGTTCTAAGGACTTTGCAATAATGCAAAGAGATTTCATTTTATAAGAATGAATGATGGTAATGTGGAAAAAAGTGATGGGTTGGACCTACCCTTACAATCCCCTTTCTTCAGCTTTCATGATTGACGTTCTGGACCTCCCTCCTCCCCAATCTCTCCCTAGTTTTCAGAGAGCAATTATAGGCAAAGAAGTTAAGATGGTTATTGGTGGGAAAAAAAAAAAAAAAAAGCCCTACACATTGTCAATGAAGTTATATCTAGGCCCATATTGCCTGATTCCCACTTTTGATATATACAAGACCCATAAAAAAATATATATATATATTAAAAAAAGGGTGAGACTTGGGCAAAAGAATTGCACATTTAGGCCATGTTTAAATGGTGAGATAAATCGTGGTATAAACCGATGAATAAAGTATCCTGATGAATTATTGAGAAAAGCTTGTGGGGAATTGTTAATATCTATCTTCGTTAGTATTGAATATTTTATGATTTTGTAGATTGAAAGTACTATATATTGAATATAGTCTATACATAATGAGTTACTAATGGTCAACACACCTTAAGTAAGTAAAAATAAAAATAAATAATAAAAAAAATTAATATTACAATATGTATATTGCTCATTTGGTAAGAATTTTCTTTCTCACACCAAGATCTTGATTTCACGTATAAAGCAAAATTAATTTATATAATAGTAGTAGTAATAGAGGAGTAATGCTTTCTTTTTTTCCTACTAAGGTTTTGCTTTATATATTAATAATAGTAATAATAGAGTAGTATATAAAATAGTATACACTAATATAATGACGACACATTATTTTATTTTATTTTTGTTTTTTAGATGATAAAAAACATCAAAACAAACTAGAAAGACCGAAGGCCTCCTTCACAATTAACATGTTGAGAGACGACACATTACTTGATATATAAAAATTTGAGCAAATTAATTAGAAGTTCTATTTAAAAGAGGATAAGTCTATTTAGTTTCATAACTTTTTGAATACTCTCAAAATTCGACTATGTATTTTTTTTCTTCATTCTTCTCTGTGCATTTGTTTTTTTTTACCTCTTTCTCTTCATAATTTTCGATAATCAGCGACCATGCCTTACTTCTTCTCTTTCTCTTTCTAATATGAAGTCATCGTTGACCGATGACCATCATTGCTTGCGGTTCACCGGCAACCACTGACTATCGGCTTCTTACTTCACTCTCATCGACGGCTAAAAAGACGAGTTTTTGACAAAAAAGATGAGTAGATCTACTCAAATCTGATGTAGATCTACTCTGGATCTTCATCAGATTTGACTAAATCTACATGAGATCTGACTAGATCTAAACTAAAAATAGTTGATGGAGTACAATATTCTCTCTATATCTGTTTTTTTCCTTCGATTTCTCAATTTTTTTAACCTTTTCTCTGCTACACACTTCTATTTTCCTGTTTTAATGGAGAAAATTTTCAAGTTCTGAACAAGTTGTTTTTAAGTTTTAGTTACAGGCGGTGAAAACTGTAAAATTTTACAGTTTCAAATTTTTTTTTTTTTTTGTGCTGAAATGAATCATACTTTAAAACTATAAAATTTTACTGTTTTATAACATGTTTTCCAGTTTGATTAATAAGGATAAATGCTTAATAGAATCATACTTTGAAACTGTAACATTTTACAGTTTCAAAGCTAACTTTTCAGTTTGATCAATATTAGAGATTATTTGCTTAAACCCTATAAAAATTAAAAAATAATATATCCTTTTTCCCAATATTGTTTATTGTTGTTATGTTTTTTTTTTCCTTTCATTTTATCAATATTTAGCCCATTTTGCGATTTTTTTCACTATAATTTCTTCATTTATTCTTTTTTTTTGGCAATATTCTGGACATTCCGATAAATCTCTAATGATGTTCTTGACATTCAACGAACATTCTATAGACATTCTGGCGACTTCTAATGGCGTTCAGAACACTTCGTCGACTTCTTGGTGATGTTAAATATTCCGGTAAGTTTCCGGTGATCGTTTGACGGAAGTTTGGCAGTGATGGAATGTAGCAGCGTTTTTAAAGTTATAAAAAATTTAAAAAAAAAAAAAAAGAATTTTTTGGTAACAATTAAAAATATGTAGAACTAATTGGTACGAGTATTTTGTTTTGAAACTAGATAGATTTTGAATTTTATATATGAGACTTATTGGGAAGTGCCCTAAAAATTTATGGGTCAGGCTTCTCTAATTCTTTAAGAAGACTGAATTGTCCAATTTGGGCCTGTGGGCGACCCTCACACTTTTTTCTTTTTTTTTTTTCTATATCAAGATCAACAAGTTTCAAGTGAATACGAATCACGGATGTGCTATCCACTGAAAAAGGCCCATTATTAGGCCTTGTTTTTAACTCCCCAATTTTGTTGGGCCATGTTTATTGGGCTTTGTTGTGCGTTTGCTTTAGGGCTTTGGTTTTTTCTAAGCCGTGCTTCGCATCGAATACCGTAATTTCTATGATTTGATGGCGAGACCAGAACTTGATCAAAAATTGGGAACAAATTCACACAATTAGGTCAATTTTGATTTTGAGTTGGCAAAACTCGTGTTAATTTTTGAAATTGGTTTGTCAATTTCTGTGAATTTGACTCAAGCTTCTGTATTTTGGCAATGGCAGATTGTTTAGCAGACCATTGAAGATGCTTTAAAAGCTCTCTCATATATGGATTTACTCTGCAACGCCTACTCAACTGCTTCAGACGATGACGACGAGCCCCAACATCTGGCTCCATCAAAGCGACCCAGACCCGAGCCTCCTCGTTCCCACACTAAACCCTTGTCCGTAACGGAGCCTCCGATTCCTGGCAGATACATTTCGAAGAGAGAGCGAGCAGCCTTGGCTTCAGCCTCAGCTTCAGCTTCGGTTTCTAGGGCTTCTGACCCAAGCCCGCCTTCTTCAGTGGCCACAATGCCTGGTTCGTCACTTTTTATTTTTTATTTTTTATTTTTATGCTTCAGTTTGTTTTGTTTCCTTTTAGTTGCTGAGAAAATGATGGAAAACAGAAGCACTAATTGTTCCTTTTAAACTACGTCAAAAACTTATAACTAGTGATATTTTTCTATGAAAATTTTTAAACTTTCGTTGAAAATTAAAAATTTGATACGTTTTTTGGGACTATTTTTTTAAACAGATGTTAAAACTTATAATCAGTGATATTTTCTTTTGACAATTTTTAAATTATTGCTGAAAATTAATAATTAATGATATTTTTTAATAGTGTTTGATAAAAAAATATCATTAATCATACAATAAGTATACCTATTAAGATTTTGTAGTAGATGCTATGTAACATTTATGCACTGGCTATTTTGTGTGTGTGTGTGTGTGTCTTTTTTTTCTTTTCTTTTCTTTTTTTTTTTTTTTGTTGTTGGAAGGAAAATTATATTCATACAGAATTTTCATACAAAATTTAAGATAAAAGAATGATGTGGCAATGATATTGTTGCAATTATGAACGGTTGTGATCAGCATTTGAGCTTTTAGTTAATGGATATAAATGAGACATCTCATTCTGGATGGTCTTTTTTGTATAAATATTTTACTAGCATATCATCCGTGTGTATTTACAATTATCTATATATATGTGAATTGTGATTTTTAATGTTTTTTTTTTAAATGTCTTCTTTTTTTACTTTTTTATATTATATTAAAGTTTAATATTTTAACGATAATCATATATGTTGAACTTTTCAAGGAATTAAATGTCTTTTTATTATTATATTATATTAAATTTTAATATTTTGATAATAATCATATGTGTTGGACTTTTCAAGAAAATTTTTTTTATGCTTGTTCTTAATGCATTAAAATGTTATTATGAGGGATAATAATCATATGTGTTGGGACTTTTCAAGGAATTCATGTGTTGAATTTTAAAGAATTTTTTTTATACTTGTTCTTAATATATTAAAGTGTTATTATGATGGTAAGACTTGGTAGAAGTTAATAAATGCTAAGATTTTTTTTTTTAAGTGCTATTATGAGGGATAATAATCATATGTGTTGGGACTTTTCAAGGAATTCATATGTATTGGATTTCAAAGAATTTTTTTTTATACTTGTTCTTAATGCATTAAAGTGTTAGTATGAGAGTAAGACTTGGGAGTTGGGAGAAGTTAATAAATGCTAAGATTTTTTTTTTTTTTAAATCAAAAAATCATGAAATTTAGATTGAGAGATTGGAGCTCCCACAAGACTTGGGGTTAAAAATCTCATTTTGCTTAATATATAGTATAGATTTGTATAGAGCATTATCCTTCGAGTAACTATTAGCCAACGAATTAAAAAAAAATAAAAATAAAAAAATCAAATCAAATCGATGAACATTATGAGTTCTTTTTTTTGATCCCATGATTTTAGAGGAGGTTATGGATTTTTTTAGTTGAGCCGGGTGGCAACAAAAGATAGGTTTTGTGAAGTTCAGGTGAACTGGAACTAGGTTTTATATCTCTTTGTGCTGCCTTCATTGAAAGACTTGTGATTTTCAGTAAAGAAGATTGGTTGAAAGCAATGGGCTTAGCCTACTCCATATAGTAAGGTGGCATGTGTCTCACATCGCCTGGAATTGTTCCATCTATACTGGTTATAAAACTCTAGTTTCCCTTTCCCTCTCCTTAACACTTGAGTTTTAAGGAAAAGTGTAGTTTGTGCTTTTCAATTTGGTATCAGAACTTGGTTGGGCATGTGATCGGTGTGCCGTTTGTCCGGTTATTATATGTTGTGATCCAAGAGGGTGTGTTGGAATGTGTCCTACATCGCCTAAAATTGCTCCATCTATGTTGGTTATAAAGTTTTAGTTTCCCTCTTTTTAACACTTGAATTTTAAGGAGAAGTGTGGCATGAGCTTTTCAACTTCAGGCATAATGCATTTCTAGTTGATTTATTCGAGCTCTAATTTGTTAGTTCTATATGTTAAATAGCATAATTGCACAAAGTGACATATACATTATTTCCGAACCCATTGATTCACTACTTGTATTGCTGGATAATATTGTTGGTTCTTATTTTTGCAACAAGGTTTTAATCAAGGTTGTTAAGATTGGGATCCTACGTTGGATCGTTGGAGGTATTTATAGGATCGGATCGAGGATCGTAAAATCCTACCGAAAAAGACAAATTACATAATAATTTAATTTAAATAAATATTTCTTAAAAAGTATACACAAAATGAGCCTATATTCTATTAAAAAAAAAGTGAAAATATTGTGAAAAATAAACCTTAAATCCCATTAAATGGGGTCGGCTACATGAATCTTTCTTCTCTACACAATCCTATCAAAGGCCATTTTATTAGTCAAATTAAGTAAATCCATATCTCTATTTACTATACTAGCCAACGTTAATTTGCCCCGTTGCAGCATCGCATCTATTCACTACTGTCTCTGTTGGTCTCCGTTGAATATGACCAAACCATCTCAATCGACTCTCTCTCAACTTATTTTCTATCGGTGCTACTCTGACCCATTCCTGAATACACGCATTCCTCTAATCTTACCACACATCCACCTTAGCATTCTCATCTCAGTCACACTCATCTTATCTACATGTTGTTTCTTGGTTGCTCAACACTCCGTCTCATACAATATTGCTGGTCTAATAGCCGTTTTATAGAACTTACCTTTTAGTCTAGTGGGTATTGTTTATCGCACAGTACCCCAGACGCACTTTTCCACTTACACCATCCCGCCTTAATCCTATGGGCCACATCCACATCAATCTCCCCCGCTGTTGTGATAATCGACCTTAAATAACGAAAATATTCACTCTTAAGAAATTTTTGGTTCTCAATCTTCACTTCTCCTCTACTTTCATTGTTATTGTTACTAAATTTACCCTCTATGTACTCTGTCTTAATTCTGCTTATCCGGAATCCTTTTGATGCAAGAGTTTTTCTCCAAATCTCTAACTTTGTGTTAACTCTTTCTCTAGTCTCATCCACTAGCACAATATCGTCTGCAAAAAGTATACACCATGGCACGTCATCCTGAATATTTTTCGTCAACTCATCCATAACTAAAGAAAAAGATAAGGACTTAAGGTTGATCCTTGATGTAACCCTACAGTGATAGGGAACTCATTTGTCTCTCCAACAGGTGATCTAATAGTGGTCACCACCCCTTCATATATGTCCCTAATTATATCAATGTAACCTTTTGTCACCCCTTTCTTCTCTAACACCTACCATATTATATCCCGGGACACTCTATCATATGCTTTTTCAAGGTCGATACACACCATATAATGTTTCTTTTCTTTTCTTTTCTCTATATTTTTCTATTACTCTCCTCAAAGATAGATCACTTCCATTGTTAACCTGTCAGGCATAAACCCAAATTGATTATCTGACACCTCTATTATACGGCGTTCCATCACCCTCTCCCACACTTTCATTATATGACACATTAGCTTGATTCCTCTATAGTTGTTGCAATTTTGGTCATCTCCTTTATTCTTATAAATTGGTATTAAAATACTCTTCCTTCACTCATCTGGCATGTTCCTAGTCAATAAAATTTTGCTAAACAACCTAGTCAACCAAGCAACTCTCTTGTTACTCAAACACTTCCAAGCTTCAATAGAGATATCATCGGGTCCTAAAGCCTTATTTGATTTCATCTTCTTAAGTGTATTTTCCTCTTCAAAGTTCTCAATCCTGCGATAGAACCTATAGTCTTGGTTTATCGTATTACTGGCTATTTCTTCCCCTATTGCCGTACCTCCATGTGCCTCATTTAATAGTTTCTCAGAATAATTCTTTCATCTTTCTTTAATCTCTTCATCCTTCACCGATACCTTAGGGCCCCGTTTGTTTTGAGGTTAAATAGATGGGAGGGGATTAGGATGGAGGTGAGATTATTTAGTGTTGTGTTTGTTTGTAGAGTTGGGGAGGAGATTAGGATGGAGGAGGTGATATAGATGGAGGTTGGAAGGGGGATTGAAATGGAGGAGGTGGAGATGGTATTAGAAAAATAGTGAGGGAATTAGAAATTTTTTTTATTTTTTATATATTGGGAATTTTTTTTAAAAATAGTAATGTTTAATTTTTTATATTTTTTTATTTATTTTATTATTCTATATAAAAATAATTTAATAATTCCTACACTAACAGCTATCATCAAAACAAACACAATTTTACTTAATCCCCTCACTATCAATACCCTCACTAACAATTCTCTCATTATTAATCCCTTCACTATGAATCCCCTCCATTCTACCTCTGAAAACAAACGGGGCCTAGAATCCTCACTCTTGATGCACTTAACTTGATTAAAATCTCTTGTTTTCCTCTCCCATATCTTAGCAAGTTTGTATACCCTCTTCTCTCCCTCATTACTATAGTCTAGTGTACAGGTCACCATAAGCTTTCAACTTAGCCTCTCTTACTACTTTATTGACCTCCTTATTAGCCAATCTATAGCCTTTAAGGTTCTCCTTAGTTCTATCATTCTGTCACTTTTTAAAGTACTCTTTTTTTGCCTTAACTACCGCTTGAACCTCTTTCCTCCACCACCAAATTTTCTTAGTGCTGGGTTCCGTTCCTTTCGACTCTCCAAGCACACTTCCCTTGAGATTCTCCTCATACAATTGGCCATCAAGTTCCACCTAGTGTTAGCATCATCTTCCAAGTCCCAAGTGCCTTCCTTATCCATTTTATTCTTAAATATTTATAATTTATCCCCTTTTAAGTCCCACCATCTCGTCCTACGACGCCTACCATCCTTCCTAACTTGGTATTGTCCTCTAAAACATAAATCTAGTACCAAAATTTTATGTTGAGAGGCCAGACTCTCTCCAGGAATCACCTTACAATCATTGCATTTTAGGCGGTCTACTTTTCTCACTAAAAAGTAATCTATTTGGCTCTTAACTGACCTACTTTTAAAGGTCTATGAAGCACGGACACAGACACAAACACTGACACGGGACACGGCAATTTCTAAAAAATAGGGACACGGACACAGCGGGGGACACGGCGAATTTTTATTTTTTTATTTTTATATATTTTGTGTTATATAGATTCATATTACATTCATTCTAAATCAAAATTAACAAACACTAATATAGTAACATTAATTCAATAAATATAAGAGAGGCAAAAGATTCAACATCCAACATCCAACAATAAATGAACTAGACATTTTTCCTATTAATTAATTAGCATTAACATGAGAAGGATTAAAAAAAAAAAAAAAAGAGTTTACATACTGTGTATATATATATAAACCTATAATTAATTTTTTTTTTTTTAAACTATAGTTTTAGATATATAAGCATATAATTACAAAAAAAAAAAAAATTAAAAATCTTACATATATATAAAGGGATAAAGAAATCAAAATCAAAATAGTAACTTATATATAAACCTATAAATAAATAAAAATTAAAATAACTCTTCCATATATATATAAGCGTATAAAAAAATATAAAAAAATAAAAATCAGTGTTATTTCGACTCCCTCAATCGAAAACAGACCACAGAGAGAGAGAGAGAGAGAGCGCGCGAAAGAGAAAGAGACAGAGGGCTTACCTTCGAAGTCGACTGGATCGGAGGTCGAAGACGACTGGATCGATAGAAACAGAGGCTGAGACGACTCGATCGGAGGTCTTCGATCGACTTCGTAGGGCTTCGATCTACTTCACAGGGCTTCGACTGAGAGAGAGCTTTGATCAACTGAGAGAGGGCTTCGACTCAGAAGGTCTTCGCAGGTTCACTCTATTTCGGCTCCCTCAGTTTTTACTTTTTAAATATTACACTTTAACCCCAAATACATATAACAAATTCAGAAAAGTGCCCTGCCGTGTCCCCTAGCGTGTCCAGATGTAGACACGCGTGTCCCCGCTTTGTCCCAGTCGTGTCCCCTTCCAAAAAAAATATTAAATTAAAGGGACATGCCATCTGGCGTGTCCCGTACTTGTCCCTAGCGTGTCCCCGTGTTCTCGGCGTGTCCGCGTGTCGGACACCGCCACGGCACCAATTTTGGAGTGTCCATGCTTCATAATTAAAGGTTATCAAATGCTCATTCATCTTCTTATACATAGTATTGGCCACCACCAAGTCAGAAGCCAACGCAAAATCTAAGATACTCTCTCTAGTCTCATTTCTGTCACCAAAACCGTATCCACCATGCATCCTTTTATAGCCTAGTTTATCTATGCTTACATGATTATTAAAATTTCCACCTATAATCAGGTTCTCTCCTATGGATGTCTCCTATAAGATCTCATCTATTTGCTCCTAAAAATTCCTCTTAGCCTAATCATTTAATTCTACTTGAGGGGCGTATGCACTAATAACGTTCACTGTATTCCCTCCAATAACTAGTTTAACTAACATAATCCTATCCCCTTTCCTGATAACCGCCACTACATTCTCTACAAGACTCTTGGCAATTATGATTCCTACCCCATTCCTGCGTCTATCCTTACCACTATAATACAGTTTAAAACCAGTATCCTCAATTTCCCTAGCTTTCTCACCTGTCCACTTAGTTTCTTGTACGCAAGTTATACTAACTCTCCTTCTAATCATAACATCTACCAATTCCATTGTCTTACCAGTTAAGGTTCCTATGTTCCAAGTGGTTACTCTAAACCTATAGTCTTGGACTAACTTCTTTATCCGCATTCGTCCAGAAAAACGCAGGAACCTTTGCCCATTTTTCACCACACCTAGGCGTCAATGCGGCGCCCATTGCTCACTTTTTGAAACACCCGGAGGCAGGTGCAAGCGTCACTTGAGGGGAACGACTTAGCATTTAAACGATTTAAAGTAAGATTCATTGTCATAAGGGAAGAAAAAATATTTCACAAAGTTGGATATAAAAATAAATTAAGAACTCAAAAGAGCAACTTAATCGAATAATAAGGTTTGTCGTTAGTATCCCTGGTGGAGCAGATTCGAGTCACAATAATAATCTCTCCAAAAATTGAGATAAAGTTGCAATCATCTTACCCTCCTTAGACTCCACTAAAACTAAGTTTGTTTTTCCGACTAGTTAATTTTCTTAAATTACCGCAATATTTGAATGTTTGTTTCCTACTTTGTTTTTCATAATCTATTTGATTCAATACTACTTAATTTTTACTATTTATTTTGACCACATAAATTGGTATTTAGATAATAAACATAAAATTTACAATAAAATATGTCATACAATACAAAACAAGGCTTGTAAATTAGATTAGATAAGATCGGATTCGGATCAAGATTCCACGATCCTATAAGATCCCATTACTAAGATCGAAAGATCCTACCTATAAGGAATTTTTTACACTATTCGAATCGATTGTACTCAAATGGATCGTAAAATTCGGATTGGGATTTTGATAACCATGGTTTTGGTAGTAATTGTGAATGTATGTGATGTAGAACCAGTAAGGGAAAGTGGAGGCACAGAATAAGAAGAGAGGAAGAAGAAACAGAAGCAGAGAATATTATGCCGAAGATCTCCCATAATTCATACACCTGACGACAAGTATCCCTCTTTTTGGTTTAGTTATAAATAATAACCAGTTTGAAGGAGATCTGTAGAATCATTCAAATAAATACATATTGAGATCATAGAAATATGAGCTTGTGATATAGCTGCACCTAATTCCGGGCCGGTTAATGCAAAAACTATAAATAGAGGACTATAAGGACCAAGATATAGGCACTGCCCAATAAGGAAACAAAAATTAGAAAAAAATTTCCAAAGTACATATAAATCCTATTGAGACTAAACTTCATGAATTAATCTGAATTCTTAGTTGACGCTGCCTTTGTCTAATATAGGTGGGAAACTCTCCTCCTTAATCACCATCAACATGTACTTCGTAATTCTCTTAACTCATTATCATATGCAATGTATTTTTTTTCAATTTGATAGTTGCAAAATCATTTTACTCTTAACTGTTCAATTTCATTCAGTGGGAAGTTGCAATCACACTAAACTTTAGGCTCATTCTTCTTGTCAGTTGTCGGGAGCATTTTGGATTCAGATCTATCGCATGATATTTTGTCCTCGTTGAGGCATCAAACAAAGGGCCGTGCAGGGGTAGGCAAATTGTCTGAAAGGCTGTCTGTAGCTCTTAATGGTCATTCAAAGGCTGTCAACGTTGTACAGTGGTCAACAAGTCATGGTGAGTACTTTATCCTGTTGTAGAATTCATACTGATATTTAACCTTTCCTTTTTATTTTCTAAAAAACTCTACTCTATCCATGTCATAGAAAAGGTTTCTGAAACTACAGAATAGAGGGTCGTAAATCCCATCAGCTGTTTTCAACTAAAGCTCCATGCATCTTGTTTGTTGAACTTATTATTGGATATCGATCTGCAGAGTCTCCAATTAATTGTTACAAGTGTTGAGTTATAGTGTTTTTTTGGTTTCATCATACAACATCTTTGCCTTTCTGATCTTCCATTAAAGTTAGTCTTCAGCCCATCTTCTTGCATCTGCTGGGATGGATCATACCATCTGCATTTGGAATGTGTGGAGCAGAGATCAAAAGAAAGCACGTGTATTGAACTATCACAATGCGGCAGTTAAAGATGTGAAGTGGTCACCGCAGGGACTGTTTTTGCTTTCTTGTGGATACGACTGCTCATCAAGGCTAATTGATGTTGAAAGCGGTTTAGAGACTCAGGTTTTCAAGGAGGACCAAGTTGTTGGAGTCATAAAGTTTCATCCAAACAACTCCAACCTCTTCCTTTCTGGAGGGTCGAAGGGCTTCCTTAGATTATGGGATATTAGAGTCGGGAAAGTAGTACATGAGTATATTCGAGGTCTAGGTCCAGTTCTTGACATTGAATTCACCATTGATGCCAAGCAGTTCATTTCTTCAAGCGATATATCCAAAGGCAACAGCAGTGAGAATTCAATAATTGTCTGGGATATCTCACGACAAGTTCCCCTGTCTAATCAGGTAAGAAACTTTTTTGTGTGCTCTTTCACGCGATATTTTAACAATGACTTCTTTGTGACATCATCAATTACAATTTACATGTATTGTTGCATAATGAAATTAACTAATGTATTAGTAGAAACTGAGCATGATCGGTTCTTTGTTTTATTGACACTTGTTATTAATCATTTTGATATGAGTCATAACATTAAGTGGTTCTTTGCTTCAATATAATGGCAATATTATATTAAAGATTTGGCCCTTTAGATTTGAACACAGATTACTGTTCTCCAATTTATTTCAATGCTTCTCATTCTTTCTTTCTTTTTCTTTTTCTTTTTCTTTTTTCATTTTCAGTATGATATAATTTGTAAGCACCCTTGTAATTATATATATGGATATGTGATTCATGTTTTGGACATTTTGATTCGTCTTCAATTTACCACATTTTTTTTCCTTCAATATTACAGGTTTATGTGGAAGCGTATACATGTCCCTGTATTAGGTGCCACCCATTTGATTCTTATTTTGTTGCACAGTCAAATGGGAATTATATTGCTATATTCTCATCCAAACCCCCTTTCAAGCTTGACAAATACAAGAGGTATGAAGGCCACGGGGTTTCCGGCTTCCCTATCAAGTGTAATTTCAGCTCGGATGGAGAGATGCTCGTGTCAGGCTCCTCTGATCGATGTATTTACTTCTACAATTCTAGATCCACCGAGCTCATAAAAAAAATCAAGGCATACGAGCAGGCATGCATTGATGTTGCTTTCCATCCCACCATGCCTAACGTTGTTGCTTCATGCAGTTGGAGTGGAGATGTTTCGGTGTTTGAATGAGATGATGTTCGTTTGTTTTCATAGCTAGGGTTTCTACTTATCCGAATACATGATCTCTATCCTGATGATTCTGGACTCATCGATGCCTATGGTGGGGTTTTATGTTCTTGCTCATGATTGGATATCCTTTTTTCTAAACTATATCTGAAAGAAATAAAGTTAATGGAGTCATTGTCTCTCTGGAAACACCCTCAAATTGCAGGGGTCCTCATCGAACAGGAAACGAATTTGCAATTTGCCTCATTAAATGCTTTGGTGGAAATATCTATCAATTTCTTGAAGGTGTCCAACTAGTTGTATGATCATGGGAGGACCCATTGTGTTTGGTTTTTTTTTCTCTTTTGAGCATACATGTTCTTTTAATGCTGAGAATGAAACATGAAAGGGGGAAAGTGGACTTAATCCGCTTTTAGTTATACGATTGTGTCTTGAAATTTTTATATTTCGAGATTTTATGACAGATTTCATAATCATTAAGAGGGGTACAACTCATACCCATGTCCAAGTACACTTAACCCATAAACAACAATTATTGAAAATATGATTAATTTGAAAGGAGTTGTGGAGGCACACTCATGGCTATAGTTATGTTCATCCACTTTCCTCACAAGGGAGAGAATGAGGGGGGTGGGGGCAAAAGGATGGTTAACAAAGACACAATTATGCAATTCTCTTTCCATTCTTCATTGGAGGGTGTCAATTGTTGGGAGACATGACACATGCATTTGTTAGTAAACCAATATTTTTCAATGTTATGTACTTGCAAAAAAAAAAAAAAAAGAAGAAAGAAATACTTAAAAATATATTTAAAATTTAAAATATGTGAATTAAATTTATTCGGCATATGATCTATGCTATACTAAGTGTAAATCGGCAGTATATATTCAAATTCTGTATACTATCATGAATATATAACAATTTTGGTTTCATTTGGTTTAATTTTGAAATTCATTTTGTAAAATTAGTTTTTGAAAATTTAAAACTTGAATAGTTATGAGTTTTGAAATTAGTTTTTGACTTGTATATTTTGAAAGTTTTTAGAAATTTGCTAATTGAAAACTTGTTTAGTTAGAAGTTTTCAAAACTAGTTTTTAATTAGAGTTTTTTGGGGGTCTGATGCTTCTTTTTTTTTTGTTTTGTAGTCAATTTTTCATAATATTATAGTCAATTTTGTTTATTTCTTTTACATACATAGTCAAAACTATTTAAAATATTATAGTCAAAAAAAAAATTTATTTTTTTATCGTTATATATTTATATTTATAAATTTTTTACTTCTTTTACTACGTAATTTAAATGTACATTCTAAATAAATCTAATATAATCTATAAGGTAGAGTTTCATATGTTCATGTTAGTTCATAAAAACGTAATTAAAAGTTAAAAAAAAAATTTCTGATTTATATCCACTCAATATATATACACTTAACATGTTTCATATTTATTACATTTGTTTTCATTTCTTCACATTTTGTTAAATTATTTGGTCAATATTTAAAAACAACATAAAATTCCACATCAATCTATCAAATTTAAATTTAACTGATTGTGCCCACTAAACAGAAAATTTATTTTTAATTTATTCGAAATAACAAATCATGATGTTTCAATTTTTTCTACGGTGACTATAGTTTGCATTACAAAGTTTAATCGAACATCAATCAAAAATATCTTCTTAAAAATTTTCAACATAACATCAAATCATACAATAGAGTTTTGAAAAATTTAAATTTGAAAATTTCAACATAACATCAAAGGTTTTTTTTAAAAGAGTTTTGAAAATTTAAACTTATTTGATTATGAATTTTAAAAAGAATTTTCAAATAGATATTTTAATAAGAATTTTAAAAATCCATAACCAAATAGATTTTGGAGTTTTGCGCTATCAAATTATAATTTGAAAAATAAACCAAACCGAGTCTTTGTTTTTAGCACCTCACAAACACACACACACACAGAAGTCGAGAAAATAGTTTCATAAAAAAATAATAATAATAATAAACAAATAATAATAATAATAAACAAGAGGAATACACATGCTTATATCTCCTTAGAAAATGACTGAGGCCCTCAGTAGAAGTGACCTCACCACCCCCATTGTTTTTTCATTGGTTGAATTTTTTTTTTTTTTTTTTTTTTTTTTTTTTTTTTTTTTTGTGTTATCATGCAATCACAGAGCCCCACGTGACGTGGGGGTGCTGGGGTCCCTAGCACTACTGTATCTCCTTACAGTCATGATTGAGACCCCTTCCAATCACCACCCACACACACATGGCGGGTGGTGATTAGAGGAGAAAGAAAAAAAAAAAAAAAAAAACTGTCCAATGAGATTGAGAGGGGGTTAGGGGGTGGGGAAAAAAAGGGGTCCAGATCTTTATTCATCTCCTTACAGAGTGCACTGTTTAGACTAGACAGCATTTTGATTTATATTCAACCATGGTCCACAATTCCTAATGAAACTATTTGTATTGGGAAAATATTGCAAATCCAATCCCATTTAAAGCAAAGGAATGCTTTATACTACCTGTTTTGTCTATGTTTGTTATTTCTTTTCAATTTCTGCATAAATATGTTCCCCACATTTTCTGATTTCATGTATGTCATCGTCATTGCCATTGCCACCTCCCTCTTATCTCTTCTTTTTACACCCATTGCTTCACAATCAAATGAAAAGTTTTAAAGGAAAAACAAAATCACTCAACTCACAAAACTCATCTTGGACCCTCTCTATATATATATATTAGAGGTGAGCCGACATGCGTGTAATTTATAATTGGATCGGATAATTATGATAGTTATTGTAAACAATGTATACAATTTACAATTGAATATGATAATTATAACAATTATTTTAAACAATTAAAAAAATTGAAACAATTAATAATAATTATCATATATAATCATTACGAACATATCGCTTTTACACTCACAATTAATAATTATATATTTGTATATCAAAAATACTCGAGACCTCCAAAATAGGTGATTTTCATGACCCCAATTGATTGGTGACCACTCATTATGTATTTTTTTTTTTTTATCTTTCTCGTAAGTGTGTGAGGGTCGTAGGAATCTGTAGCACTTCTGTTTGTATATATATGACTTTAATCAACTTCAAATATAACCGGGGGACATGAAATGATGGCTAAAAGGTTCGACCTCCTCCTTGAACCAATCACTGGATCTGGGATTTGCTTTGGGAACTCTATGCTCCAAGTCCATTACAGATAGATAGGTTTTTGTGTTTCATTATTGATCCAGCAGTTATGTTTACAAAAACAGAATTTAATTTATTTTCACACAATGAGACATAAGTGTAAGATAAATATGTAAAACTTACATAGAATTCACATCGAAAACACATCTTTTATTATCATTCTGTAAAAAAAAATTAATTAATTAATTAATTAAATTAAATTGAAAAATAATCAGTTAGGTAATAATTTTTTAGGGGGAGAGGAGAGGTGGATAAAATATAGTTATATTTCATTCATATTTCACCTATCTTTTCATTTTCTTTTTTCAAATTCCTACGCAAATTCATAATTCAAACATAGCCAACACTTCCTCATAATCCAAAGACAATAATCAAGTAATCTAAGCTTGTGGTTAACGGAAAAAATATTGAGTGCACCAAGAACACCATCTAAGGTAGTATCACCAATTAATAAAAAGTCACAAATATATTAAATAGACAATTCTTATCTCCCACTAATCTAACAATATTATGATCTCTACAGCAAATCAAGAATACTCAGTGAATAATGGTACCACATGTAATATCACTATTACATCCAATATTTAGTCGTGATTAATGATGGAAAATTGCTTGCTTTGGAATCACAAAACCCATCCATCCCAACTCATCATCTTCTTTTTTATCTTCTTTATTGGTCTTCCATTTGGTACATCTTGTCAATGTATTCAGACTTCAACTTATTAATGTTTATCCTGTCCTACTTGCAATGGCCATAATCAACAACTAACGCTTAAACTCTCTCCACAAAATACTTATCACTAGTCTTCCAATCCTAACCTGTAAAAATTTGATGATAAAATTTAAGGTCACAAAATACTTATCACTAGTCTTCCAATCCTAACCTCCAAATTTAAGAAACATGATATAGATATATAGCCATCAAGTGTAAAAATTTGATGATAAAATTTAAGGTCACAAAATACTTATCACTAGTCTTCCAATCCTAACCTCCAAAATTGAGAAACATGATACAGATATATAGCCATCAAGTGTAAAAATTTGATGATAAAATTTAAGCTCACAAATTCAAGTCACTCTAAGGTGTGGTTTGGGAAGTGGGTTGATTTTTTTGCTTTTTGGCTATTTTAGCCTAGGGCTAAAAAGCCTGATTTGAGAAGGATTTTTGGCTTTTTTAACTTTTTGTAAGAGAAAGAATATAATGATTATAGATTAGATATGATGTTTTGTCTTATTGGGGCTAAAAAGCCTATTTTGTTTTGTTGGGACTATTTTAGCCCCAAACCCACTTCCCAAACAATGGCTAAGTTATTCTACATATATAACTTGAAAATTATTAAGTAATTTCATAATATCATGTAATTTATTTATGTGATACTTTAATAAATAAATAATTGTAAAATTTATTAAGTGAAAGAAAGTTATATATATACATAAAAAGTATTTAATTAATATAATTGGGTTTGGGCCGAAAAAACAAGATGGGAAAGCAAAAATCATCCCATCTCCATTTTTTTTATGACAAGGCCGAGCCGAGGGGGACAAGATGTCATTCCTAAGAAAAATTATTAAATATTTTCAAAATATCGTTTTATATTATTTATGAGATAAATTATTAATATGTCTTACTTTTAAAACTTATTTACCTACTAGCCTTGACTAAAAAATTATCACTACAAATTTATTTATAAAAACAAAAGAGACTGATAAATTTATCAATAAAATTTAATGGGTAAAAAGTCTAAGGACCTATTGATAATTTATCTTTATTTTTATATGGTATTTTTGACTAGTAAAAAATAGCAAGACGCGCTAAGTAAGTCATCATTTGTCTTTTAACTACCTAACAAAGATGAGTCAACAGGTCTTACTTGTAAAAGTTCTGCTACGTGATTGGTTCAAAACACCACATAAATAATATCACATGATACTCTGAAAATATTGAATAATTACTCGAGAAGAAATAAATGAGATACAGAACTAAGCTTTGATATTATTTGTACAAAGTGAGTCTCCTCACATTGGAAAAATGTTCCATAAAGATATGGGCAAAAAAAAAAGACATAAACATTAGAAGACATATATGGGGGTGAATATCCCATTGCCACATTTCTTTCTTGCTTTCAACATGTTTCATAACTCTTTCATGATTTTGTTAGTGAAGAAAGGAGAACAAAAGCTTACAATTCAATAATTCAGCAAGGTAGGGTTGCTAAAATGACAAAGCAGAACCTATATATGATTCAACAATGATTCATCCCCCCTTTTCCCCCCACCCCCTTTGACCCCCTCTCTCTCTCATTAGTTACATTTTCTTTTTCTTTTTCTTTTTTTTCCTGCTCCTCCAATCACCACCCGCCACGTGGCAAAGGGGGGTGAGGGAGTGACCCCCAAAAGGGGGTCCCAAGCATTATTCTATATGATTACATTACATGAATTGGGAGACGATTTTTATTTTTTTCTTTTTCTTTTTCTTTTTCTTTTTCTTTCTATGGGGCAATGTTTTAAAGCCAAACACCATGCAAAAACCATGGTGATTATTAACAGAAACACAGGGTTGTAGGCCTTCTTGAATTGTGAAATAACACTTTCAATGTGGCATGACTTGTGATAGTTTACACTTAGTTGAATCCTTAACAACCAAATAGAGTTAAGATGGTGCTTGACATACGGTAAAAAGACTTCCTCTTTTTCTTTTTTTGAATTTTTGTTTTCAGTGATCTTTTACAAAAATAACACATAAATTAAAGTACGGAAATTTATGTCTTTTATCAGTCATAATAAAGGGAAAGTCTATCCACACAATCGCATGAAATCCCAATACACATAATCTATGATCCAATGGAGAGCCTCTCTCTCTAGGTGATTTTCGGCGCCCCTCTAGCGACTTTTCGACGAGCTTCAAAAACACTTTCAAAGTGTAAATCTGAATTTTTTATGTTTCGGAAGTGGAGTTTGAGAGTTTCTCCCCTTATTTTTGACATAGATTTTTAAATTTTGACACCCCCAATGGTTTCAACATTTTTATTCATACGTTCATATCTAAATATTTTATTTTTATTTAAAAATTAATATACAAACGATATAGATAATGTGTATTGAGATTTTTTTTGTTGGGGTGCACAAATACAATTACCCATAATAAAACATGTTGTGAAATTGGAAGCAAGAATGCCATAAAAGGGTTTATCTAATTACAGCCAAGCCATTATCTTACTGTTTGTCTGCACTTTTAAACCCTGCAATGTGGACAAGAAGCCACCTCCATTTTCCTCTATATAAACACACCCCATCTCTCTTCTTCTCCCCACACCCAAACCCCCCCCCCCCCCTCCTCTCTCTCTCTCTCTCTCATACTTGTCTTGACACCATGCCTGAAGCTCCAAAAGACACACCAAATGGGACAGCCAATACTCTTACAGAGAAAAACAAGAAGGCTCTTCAGTTCATTGAAGATGTTACGGCTAATGCCGACGAAGTCCAGAGGAGAGTTCTAGCTGAAATCCTCACTCGTAATGCTGGCATCGAGTACTTACAGCGACACGGCCTTTCTGAGCATCAAACTGATCCACAGAGCTTCAAGAAACTTGTGCCAGTCATCAAATACGAAGATATACAACCTGATATCAACCGTATCGCCGCCGGTGATGAGTCTCCTATTCTCTGCTCACGACCCATTTCTGAATTCCTAACAAGGTTTGTCCATATACCAGCTATATTCAAGAACTCTTAATAATTAACAAATATCACTTTATCCATTTATTTATGAATCTGTATATTTTGACATTCTCAACTATAAAAACGCAACACTTTTACCTTTGCAAACTGACCGACTTCATATCACCTTCGAAAATAGTGTATTTATATGATTTTTATAATTAAAGAGGGCAACATGTAAGAATTCATAAATGAAACATGTAATATTCACTAATAGTAATGCAATTAACTTTTCTTTTTGTCAGCAGCTTCTAATTCTATTTTTTTTAATTAGTAAAAAAAATTACTATTGTTTTAATTTTTTAAAATTCGTTCCGACTAAATGATTTTATTTTTTTTAATATAAGGAAAAAAAATTATGCCTTTTTGACAAAATTTAACTTATTTTAAGAAGTAAATTATACATGTAATCCCTGTAATTTGTCACATGTCTTAATTTGATTCCTATAATTTTATTTATATCATTTTTTTTATTTTTTTCACATTATGTAAATTTAGTCTAGTTAACAACTTTCTATTAAGAAATTTGATGGGCAAAATGGTTCGTTAATGAATCAACTATTTTGCTGCTTTGATTTCAGTCAAATTTCTAAAGAAACATTACTAATTATTTAACTAAATTGACACTATAAGACTACTGGTTTAAATTTCCCCATTTTCATTTTTTGCGAAATTTTTTTTTAATGTTTAATTAAAAAAAAAAAATCACTGAAAACAAAAGAGTAAAAAATAAGTCAACTTACAAACTGTTGTATTCCACGTCAATTTTTAGACAATTTTGCTATGTGAATTTATTTATTTATTTATCGAGGGTGTTCGAGATTTTCTCCCGACTAACCGGTTTTATTTTGAGGTGCAGCTCTGGGACTTCAGGAGGAGAGCGAAAACTGATGCCCACAATTGATGAAGAGCTTGAGAGAAGATCACTGCTTTACAGCCTTCTAATGCCAGTGATGAACCAGTTTGTACCGGGTCTAGACAAAGGCAAAGGAATGTACTTTCTCTTTATAAAGTCCGAGTCCAAGACCCCTAGTGGTCTAGTGGCTCGACCAGTCCTAACCAGTTACTACAAAAGTGCCCATTTCAAGGACAGAACATATGACCCTTACACTAACTACACTAGCCCTAACGAAACCATTCTCTGCCCTGACTCTTACCAGAGCTTGTACTCCCAAATGCTATGTGGCCTATGCCAAAACAAGCAAGTGCTTCGGGTTGGGGCAGTTTTCGCTTCTGGATTCATCCGGGCAATCCAGTTTCTAGAGAAGCACTGGCCCCTTCTTTGTCATGATATCCGAACCGGAACACTTAACCCAGAAATTATAACTGACTCGTCGGTGAGGAAGGCTGTGATGAGAATTCTTGAACTAGACACGAAGCTAGCGGATTTCATCGAGGCGGAATGTAGGAAGGGGTCATGGCAAGGGATCATAACTAGGTTTGTTTCCGTCAATTTCTATATTAGTAGTCCTCAAAGTACACATTCTATTACATTTTAGTATCCAATCTTTTAATTGTTTCACTTCGGTCCTCAAAGTACGCAATATGTTTTAACGTCACCGTTGTTCAAATTAGTAACCTGAAGAGGAGTATTTTAGAAATTTTACAAAAAGCAACAACAAAATCAAAATAACCAAATAAACACATGGGCTAAAAGTATGCATTTTGTAACATTTTAGCTCTTAAAATATGCATATTGTTTCATTTTTGTCTCCAAAATATGCACTTTCTTGCATTTTGTGTCCCTAATCTTTTAATTATTTGCATTATTTTATAAAATTATAAAAAAATGCCCCCTCCTCCTATTATTGATTTTGAACTATACTAATGCAAAGGACTAAGTATAGCCAACTGCATTCTTTGGAGACCAAAGAGGAATAATTAAAAAATTAGAGACTAAATCATACTTTATGACCATCTGTTTAATGATCAAGAAACTACCCAAAATGTAAATCTAAGGTGTATATTTAAAGTTCTTATTGTAGGGTTATATCATGAATGAATCTTAGCCTTTAATTATAAATTTTAAGTAACTTTTGAGTATTTTTTCTGGGTATGTAAAGATTGCTCTTACAAACATAGAACACTCACATGGTCTTGTTTTTTCAACAGGTTGTGGCCAAACACCAAGTATGTGGATGTGATTGTGACAGGGACAATGTCACAGTACATTCCAACACTTGATTACTATAGCAATGGCTTGCCTCTTGTGTGCACCATGTATGCCTCCTCAGAGTGCTATTTTGGTGTCAATCTCAACCCTCTTTGCAAGCCTAGTGATGTTGCTTATACTCTCATTCCCACCATGGCCTATTTTGAGTTCTTGCCTGTTCATAGAAACAATAATGGTGTCACCAATTCTATCACCAGGCCCAAATCCCTCAATGAGAAGGAACATAAACAACTTGTTGATCTTGTCGATGTCAAGCTTGGCCAAGAGTATGAGCTTGTTGTCACCACTTATGCAGGTAAATCTTAAATTCATAATTCATCAAATTAGGATTAATAATGTTAATGGTTCCAAAATATACAACGTGTTACAATTTAATTTTTTAATTTTTGATCTTAGAAGTAATAGATTGTTATAATTTAGAGACAATTAATCTAATTGGATACTATTGCAGGACTTTACCGTTACAGAGTTGGAGACATCCTCCGAGTCACCGGATTCAAAAACAAATCCCCCCAATTCACCTTCCTCCGCCGCAAAAACGTTGTCCTAAGCATCGACTCCGACAAAACCGATGAACTTGAACTCCAAAATGCTGTCAAAAACTCCCTCACCCACTTAACCCCTTTCAACACATCCCTAACAGACTACACAAGCTACGCCGACACTTCAACAATCCCAGGCCACTATGTCCTCTTCTGGGAACTCACAGTCAACAATGGCTCAACAAACCCAATCCCACCCTCAGTCTTCGAAGATTGTTGTCTCGCCGTTGAAGACTCGCTCAACACTGTGTACCGACAAGGACGTGTCTCGGACAAGTCGATTGGGGCTCTAGAGATTAAGGTTGTGGAGACAGGGACGTTTGATAAGGTTATGGATTATGCAATTAGTTGTTTGGGTGCTTCAATTAATCAGTATAAGACACCTCGGTGTGTTAAGCTTAAGCCTATTGTTGAGATCTTGAATGAGAAAGTTGTGGGGAAGTATTTTAGTCCCAAGTGTCCGAAGTGGGTTCCGGGACAGAAGCAATGGAGCAATACCAATTGATCAAATTTGGAAAAATGTTCAATCTTTGTGGTTTCAATGGATTTCCAAGAGTGAACTGTTTTTGTGTGTGTTCATCATAGGAAGCAAAAAAAAATGTCACAAAAATAACCAAAAAAAAAAAACCAAGGTTTGATCTTAGTAACAAATTAAACCATATCCTTTTAATTGTATTAATTCTAACCATCCGTTTGTATCTATAAATAAAAAAATAAAAAATAAAAAAAAGATAACGTTCAATTAATACACATTAATGTGTGTTTGGGAAGAGAAAGATTGGATATACACTTAACCTTTACCATAGTGCACAAAGCGGTTGTCCCGAGACTTGAACCCATAACCTCAAGGTTATTAGGCCAAGGTTCATTAGTTATAATTAATGAAAAATGGGCAATTTAAACAATTTAAATACTCTTTTTTTTCTTTCATCACTGTTGATAGCCAACTTCACCTTTACCCTCATCCATCACCACTATTCCTTTTCCCCAATCTACTATCATCCCTCCATCAATTTTCTCCATTGGCCACTATTCCTCCCCTTCCCCAACTCACTGCTACCCCTTTCATTCATTCCCCAACCATAGTCACTACCACAATCCAACACCATCGACAAAAAGTAGTTAAATTGTCTAAATTGTCCCTTCAGAGTTAATTATAACTAGCAGATAGTTAAATATATACAATTTTAAAGGTTCAAGATTTAAATTGAAACAATTATTTGTTATTAGATCTTTTTTTTCTTTTTTTCTTTTTTTGGAAATTTTCCAAAAATTGTCTTTTAGGTTGACCTATCTTTTTGTTTTTAAATGTTGCTATTTTTTTTAACCGTTTTTAGCATTAGGGACTTTTGTAGGATGTTCTAATAATTACTAGCTAAACAAAGTTATATCTACTCTGGCATAACAAAAGGTTGACATTGACAAATCACTGACATTCTTTTACTAAAGGCACTTAGATTTTGCCAAAAAAATTCAACATGACAATACCCTTAAGGTGTATAATTATGAGTGATAATAAGAAATAAGCATTCTTTCACTAAAGCAATTGATGAGAGCGCTTTGATGCTATTATTATCATCATCTGAACAATAATGGAGAAAGTGAGACTTTGAGGTGATTGATACATGTTTAAAACAAGTTGAGATGGAAAATTTTAATGGCGAAAGTGAAAGAAATTTTTGCTTTTTGAGACAATTGTCCCAACAAAGAGGATGACTTTGATAGTAACAACAATAATCTGCCATTAAGGAGAAAGTAAGGAATAATCAATAACATGAGAGAGAATGGGAGCAAGCGTGGCATTGTTGGGTACATAATACTATTCTTTACGATTTCTCTAAAAACAGACAAGCGAGTTCAATGCCGAATGTCATAAAATATATAAGTGAAATCCTTTGGGTTTTTCAGAGATAATGAAACTTGATCTGACAAGTGATATTAAGTTGTCAAAAATTCGAGTTGCGAGAGCATCATGATGAGGAAGGGATTGCTGGATACAAAATGCCACTCCTAATGACCATTACAAGATGTAGGTAACCTAATTCACATATTTTAAATGATAAATAATTTATTTCATTATTTTAGTTTTTTTTTTTTTTTGGAGTATATTATTGGGACAATTATGGATTGGATTGACAATGAAAGTTAAGAAAAAAGGAATAACATGAGATGGATGTTTAATGAGATGTTGGTGGATAAATTATGGAGAGTAAAGGCTTTTATCCTTCCATATGACAACTACTTAAATTAATAACACATTTTGTAAGGTTATATTTGAATGACAGTAATTTTGAAGGGAAATAAAAATGTGATATGTAATTTCATGACTAATGCGATCGGAATGCGAACATGATTCCTGATTTACCCTTTTAAGCGAAATCAGTTCCCTAAATTAAGGAGGAATCTAATCCTCCATTAATCTCACATTCCTACATCCAAAAATGTCAAATTAAACACTCTTAAAAATTAAAAATAAAAATCCTACATTAATTTCTTGAATTATCTAAACACTTTAATGAGATTGACCAGTTATCAAATTACTGGGAATGAGATTCCTAAATCCACTTCACACGTGTCTGTCCCTGAAATAGACACGGGACTCTCACACGTGTGGCCCCCAGGAAGAATGCCAACCTTGACTTGCCCTCCAAGCCCACCCACACGTGGGGCATATCTGCTTCTGTTTTCTTGCCAAGCCCCCAGTCTTAGCAGACTGGGCCCAGTCTGTGGTCCAAAAAATGTCATCAACAGTGCCATTTGCTTTCCAGCCAGATTTGGGCAGATTTTTAGAGTACCAACTTGTAACCCCAACCACTGATTTTCACTATGCAACTCATTTTCATTCTTTAATAATGACAACTAACATAGAAGTGAATCTTAGCTGTTGATCTTGGTTGTGAAGGTCAACAAAGAGAACGGCTTCAATTTGACTACGAGGTTAGACCCAATACCACAATGGAAACAAAGGGTGGACAAACTACCAGAAAAAAAACTTGTGGATCAAACCAATCCAATATTTTACATATGAGCTACCTTACGTGTTTTTTCAAATTTTGAAACCCAGAACACACATAAATTTATATTAATATAAACTAATTTGAATTTGGGCTTTCATAAACAATTTTTACCTGTGATTAGGTACACATACCAGTTTGTCTGAAGTGCTAACAAATGAATGCGTCAAACTTCTCCCCACCCGAGTGTTGGCACACTAGATGTCCTTTGGAGCTTGCCTTCAGGCCAGCCTGATCTAGACATGGCCTCAACATATCTTCAAAGTCCGAAGCTTTTAAAAGCACAAAACAATCCTCCACAATGAAGCCATTCATTAAAATTTTCCTTCACTTCCTGCAAAATCGAAGATAATATGAATCAATGCAAGTACCACTTGTATGGTTGTCCCCTGAAATAACCAAAAAAAAAAAATCTATCGTGTCAAATGGAAAACAAAAGTCTCAACATACAATCCCTAAACAGGAACAAAAATCAGGGATTCTTTTTCACAAATAAAGGAATAAAAGAAAGGAAAATCCACAGCAATGAGAAGAGGCAGTGTTCAAGCTCATGCAAACTAGAACCAAGGTCTATGGTATTAATTACATATTAACTAAGAAGCATGGACACGGACATGTGACACAACACGGACACAACATTGACACATCGATACATAAATTTTAAAAAAATTTAGGACACAACACGTGAGGGACACATGGAAAACTTATAATTTTGTATATTTACTATATTTCATATATAAGGATAAATAATTATTATATGTCACATATTTGAATATTTTAGTCAAATACTAATAATTTTTAAAGTCCAAAAGAAGATAATAGATACAAATTTACATCGTTTTTGTTTTATCATTACATTCAAGTTATTTTATTCAAACTTGTAATGTGTTTTATGTGTGTCTAAGTGTTAGAAAGTGTACATCGAGAGTCATGTCGTATCAGTGTCGGACATGACACGTTACCTTCTTAAAAGTATCCCTGCTTCTTAACATATTAATATGGCTTCATTATATACCTGCATTTACAAATTCTAGAATTTTATCCACAGCACAAGCATAATTGGTCGAAGAATCAGTTAATTTATCACTTCAATACACACAAGTAAAAGGAAAAACAGACACAAAAGCATGTTTCTTCAACCGGCATTGTCCTCCACCTACAGTAAGAAAACTACTACAAATTGGGAAGCACACTAAATTCAAATGAAATCAATGTTCTTTCTTGAGTCAAAGAAAGTTCAAGAACATTTTAATTAGTCACATTCAGCTTGGAAAGTTCTAGAGTCGAAGAGAGTTCAAAAAAAGGAAAGGGATTATCGTCACCACATATGGTTAACTATGGAAGATTTAGAGCCATATGATGCACTCAACCTCTTGAGGCAGCCAAAATTTTGAGACAATATCAATTTTCTTTTCTTTTTCTTCTTTTAACCCAAGATCTTAAACTATTTGAATAAAATAGAATTTTTATGCAAAATTGGCCAGAAAATATCATACATTTCAAACTCATATGGGTCATATCACCAGTAAGTTGCTGAAATTAAATCAGAAGTGATTAATCAAATGCATGAAAATAAGCGCCACTTAAAGCTAAGTGATTACCTGAAAATGCAGAACTAAACAAAACAAATGGTAAAGATGCTTGAATTAGATTGGCATTAGCGAGCACGGGGAAAGAGCAGAATGAAACAGCAGCTAGAAAAGACGAAACAAGAGCAGAACGAAAACCACGACCATAGCCTTCCGCCGGAGTTCTCTTACGCCATAGAGTGAACCAGAGTTCGGGTAAAGAGCTCTTTCTTTTCTACATCTCTCAGGTTCGCAGCTGTGAGAGCTTTTGTTTGCTAGTCCTGAGTCGCCCCCCACCTGTTCGACAAAATGCCTCAGTGAAAACACTGCTACTAAGCTGTCATAAGATGATTAAGGAGGGGGGGGGGGGGGGGGGGGGGGGGAAGCTATCATTGAAGAAGGGCAAACTAGCCAAGAGCAAATTAGCCAAGATTAAATCAAAAAGCAAAGCTGCCAAGTGCAAATCAACTAAGATATCCTTGAAGGAGTTTGCTAATCAAGTGGATGCTCAACTACCTACCGATAAGATGCCTACTGTACTCCCCCGCCAGTATACACGCATCTGAGGACCCCCCAAATCTCTCTTATCTGGAGATTTTGTGGGACCATGGCAAGGGCCCTCAAATGAAAAGAAAAGGGGATTAAGGGATGTAGAATTAGAGGATAGCTCAATCAAGTGTGATTGCGTCGATCTATGTTTGTGTGGAAATCTTGGTACACCACGATTGCAATTAAATGTGGAAATACAAGTCTCAACTGAGCAATCATCAAAGAAGAATCAAACACCTAATGCATGAAACACACCAAATAGAGTGCTAACTAATCTTGAGTAGTGGCCAAAATTGGCCATTGTGTCCCCACTGGTACAAACGAAATAATAATGTCAAATAAACTTGACTCACTCAGTATTGATCAAAGGCAAGAAGTAATGGGCACCAAGTAACGGAAGACTGTTGAAAATGTGCAAGCTTGTAGCAAGGATTTGGTTGAACTACATATGGAAGACGCACAATCTGGCAAGGGCGAATGTCTTGATGGTGATACACCTGCTATATCAAGTAAGCCTCTACAAGCTTTGAGCTCTTTAGTTAAAAAAGAGATTAATAAGGTGTCAAAAATGAAGTATAAAATAGGTGCCCATAAGATTGAGAACCTAGTAGATGGCATGTACAATGCCCTGTTGAGATCTCAAAAAAAGGCATTTTTTCGTTGGGAAAATGCCTTGGTTGGATATTTCATTGACAAAAGATTCTCTTTCCATTATGTGAAAACTTGGGCAGAGAAACTTTGGGAAAATTTGCTTGAGGATGTTGTCTCCATTGATAATCGCTTTTTTTTTTATTTTTGAAGTGAAAAGTGAAAAGGCTATGGACAAAATTTTGGAAGATGGCCCCTATTACGTTGGAGCTAGATTGATTACTATTAAAAAAATGACAACCTGCACTAAAACTAACAAAGTGTGAATTTTCGAGTGTGCCGTTGTGGGTGAAGTTTTATAATGTTCCTTTGGAGCTTTAGACTAAAGAGGGTTTGGGTTACATTGCTAGCATCATGGGAACTCTTCTTTACTTGGATGAGCCAACTTTCAAGAGAAGTAGACTTGCGTTTGCGAGAATATGTATTGAAGTGCCAGCAAATAAAGAGATTCCTGAGTCTTTCAAAATAAATCTTGGTTATAGTGACCCGTATGAGATTCGAGTTGAGGTTCCATGGAAGCCTCAAAGATGTGATGTTTGTAAGACTTTTGGTCATACCATTAATTTGTGTCTTCAAAAGCCAAAGACTTTGAACCCTCCCTCTTTCAAACAAGAGTGGAGAGTCAAGGAGACTAATATACAAATTCCAAGTAAATGTTAAATGGTAAAGAACAAGGGAAGAGATGGTGGGCAAGGTTCAACGACAGTGATAAACAAAGAGAGAGCGACGCAGTCTTCCGCCCCCTCAACATCTAATGCCTTTGATGTCCGTGAATCATGTGATATGAGAGAGTTAGGGAATGGAGAATTAAGTCAAGAGTTGTTATGCCAAATGAAGAGCCTAAAAATTAGAGGAAGTCCATCTCCAAGTGACCCCAGTAATGGGGAGACCTCGAAGGAGGATAACGGAACAAAACTCAAAACGAAACTTCATAACTTGAAGAGTGCTTGAGGGAAATTTTAAATCCTTTTTGTTGTGAATGTTGTGTTTTGTCTTTTATAGGCTTTGTTTTGTTTCTTTTGATGTAGTTTGTTTTTGTCTATTTTTGTTCTCCCTACAAAAGATGCGTATTGAATTTCATTGTATATCTTTCTTTTTTGGTTATAATATGACTTACTTATCCCAAAAAAAAAAAAGATTGGCATTAACTCAAATTGCATACTGGCTCATCTTGTTCCCATATTGAAAGCAGATCACGCTTCCATTCCTGAGGGAGGACAAGAAGTGGAATATTAAGTTAAAATTATAATAAATAAATAAAAAAAAGCATTTCCATTAATTTCAATTACACTCAGGACAACTTTCTCAATGTGCAACAGAGAGTTCATAATTATTTCATGTGAGCTATATGTGAGGAAAGGAGCTCTTTAATGTATTTATGGATATCAACGGATTTCCGAATTTAATCACAGTCAGTCCCAGCATTATGACCTGCAATATTATAGACCTCTGCCAACTAATTTTCTGTTGCTGAATAATTCATTTCTAAAAGTTTGGCTCTCTATGGGAAGGATTTCATAACCGGTATACATTACCTCATGCATGTTTATGACAACATTGACTCATCAATGTTAATTTATTTTTTTATTTCTTAGAAAGGGCACATTTATAACTGCCTAAAATGGAATTCTTTTGAAATGGAGAAACCACGAAGAAGGTGAAAGAAACAGATGTTCGAACTTTCGAAAATAATTTTAAAAAAGCACACAATCGAGAAATAACTTTAAATAAGAACACATTTCAGCATTTATATAATGTTACATTACATCCCAGTTACCTACACATTCAAATTTCGTTTTTGGCACCAGACATGTCATTCCTATGTCACATGAATCTGGGTGACTAAATCATATATGAATATGTGTCTGGTGTCAATATGCTTTAATTATGAAATTCTTAGGTCACATGGACTCAATGGAATTGGTAATATTTTGAGTTCTGTTATTATATATACTTTTTTTTTTTTTGATAAATATTATATATATATATATATATATATATATTAAATATGAAAATTTCCGATTACATAACATAGCATATCCAATATGACTACTACAAGAATTTTTATTTACCCATGTCTAAAACATGCATAATAAGACTATGTTTGGACTTCTGCAGAATTGGGAAAATGTTGCCCTTTCTTAGAAGTAGTCAAATTCACGACCATAATAAGACTATGTTTGTACCTTTCTTCAGAACTCACTATATACATTTGGGAAGAAAAAAAACACTCCAATGAAGAATTCACGTATCCAAAAAAGGAAAATGATAGAGAAGTTGATCATATTAGCCTTTTTTTTTTGTTTTTTGATTGGCAAAATTCAGTTGTTAGTTGTTAGATTAGCACCATGGGGGAGTTGAACCCTCAACCTCTCCCTTGCAAGCACTTAATTGCTGCCCTGCCTCCATGTCACTAGGCCACAACGCCACAGGCACTGACTTTCATGGACCAATGTCATGAAAAGCCATAATATACGCTATATTATAAGAAGACAAAACTACCCTTTATAGTGCCAAACTCAATGTATTCTTTCTTCATAACTCACAATATATCTACATCTACATTTGAAACAAAATACTCCACACACACACACACAAAAAAAAAAAAGGGAGAAAAAGAGAGCGAGAGAGAGAGAATATTTCATTTTGCCCCCTAAATAATCACTCAAGTCAACGCAACCCCTATTCTTTTAATAGTATCAATTTTACGCGTAAACTATTCGATTTTAGATCAATTTTACCACGCCATCAGTGGTCGTCTATAATCAAACGAAAGTTTATGACGTGGCATTGAAACTGCATTTGAAACTTCATTTTACCCCCACAAACTATCCCCAAAATATCGATTAGATTCCTGAATGTATTAACAAAATTAAATTTAACTATCTAATAACAATTTTTATCTAAAAAAGCAAGAAAAATAACTTATAAATAATAAAATTTACAAAAATTTATTTCAAATATATACTTAATTTGAAATTGTAGCTTTAAGTTTTAAAGTACCCTCAGTCCACCCTAGGGAAACTAATTGAGACCAAAATTTAAAAAAAATTAAAAATAAATTAAAAATAAAAAAATAAAAAAATCTACTCTTTCTCTCTTAGCAATTGTATCTAGCTTATCTCCTAGATTAATTTCAATAGGACTAATCGACTAATAGTAGGCTAAAAACCATGTGGGTAATATTCATCTTCATTGTTCAACATCGTTTCCAAATCTCAGAAGAAGATGTTCTCTCAGAACACGTGGTCTAGATTTTGATTTTAGAGTGATAGGTTTGGGAGCAAAATGAAATTTGCTCTAAAAAAAATCAATTATGCAAAAAAAAGGAAAATGATAAAGGAGCCGATCATATTATCCAACTTAATACACTGACTTTCACAGAGCAGTGTTATGAAAGGCCATAATATAGACTCTATAAGAAGACAAAACTTCCATTTATATAGTGACAAACTCAATGTATTCTTTACTCAGATTTAATTGTCAGTAGCAAAACAAATTATTTTGTTCTCCCTCTCTCTCTCTCTCTCTCTCTCAAGAAGAAACACAATGGAATTAAGTTCCAAACTTTCAAAGGAGAAACTTCATAGGGGTGGCTTGAGATAATTTTTTAATTTACATTTCACAAATTTGATTATGATGGATTTTCTATAGTAGGATTCATATTTTCTACTGGTGTGTTGTCACATAACCAAATCCTCAAAAAAGAAATTTCTTTTCTTATTTTGTGGAGTAAATCTTCAATAGTTGAAAGGATACTGCCAATATGTATAATATAAAATTGTGCAATATATAATTTTGTAGAGAGAGAGAGAGAGAGGCTGAAGATTTGGATTTGTGCAAGATCTAAAATAGAGGATGAACATCAATTTGGGGCACAATATTTCATGCAGAGACACACACACACACACACACACAGAGTAATAATGGTCGACGGGTTGAGCATGTGGCAATAGACAATGAAGTGAGTGGCATAAAGACGATGGCACGTCCAGTTTTGAGAGAGAAACCAAAGAGCAAGAAATAGAGAAGGAAGAGATTGACGAATTGGTGAACCTTTTGACTTCAAAGCGTAATTTCATAATTTCAATTTACGCTTTCCATGTTAGACGTAAACATGTTGAATTCATTTTCAATCCACATGTAACAACCAACTAATTGATACTTTCCAAGAAGCACAGACACTTCCAAGAAAGTCACTTGTCATATCCAACACTAACACGACACGACACTCATCGGATACTTCCTAAAACTTACATACACATGAAACACATAACAAATTTAAATAAAATATCTTGGAATCCAATGATAAAGCAAAAACAAAAACAAAAACAAAAAAGTAAATTTAAACCTATTCTCCTCATTTAGACTTTAAAAATTATTATCATTGACATAAATATTCATATATATAACTTATAATAATTATATAGACTTAAGTATTTTGCATGTGTCCCCATGTGTTGTGTCTTACATATTTTTAAATTTTCGTGTCGGCGTGTTTGTGTCTTGTCAAATGTCCATGTCAAAGAGCTTAACTAGCCTATTTAGTGGCTTGGTCTAAAAAAAAAAACTGTTATGTTTCAAAAGTGGACATGCAATAAATACAAAGTTAAAGAATCGTAACAACATCACCGCATGCTATAAATTGGTTCACTATGAATATGAGCAAATATGTGTCTTATAGGTGATGTATGTGTTTGATTTGCAAAAACAAGTGTCAAAAGAGCACATTTGAGATGTGCCGCGAGTATAATTGTGATCAAAATGTAAATTCACTAAAACAATGGAATTTTTTGCAAATATGAGAAAGTCTCAAAGGTTTGATTAATTAAAGCCCTCATTTCCTATTTTCTCACAAGAAAAGAAAGAAAGAAGAAGGCGATTGTGAGTGCACAAATCTATTCTCATCTTTCTTTGTTGTAGGTATGGCACTTGCTCTAATTTCCTTTCCTTTTTAAAAAAACCCTCATTTTAGTTGCTTGAGGATAATAAAAAGCCCTTGTTTATCATCTTTTATTTACCTTCTGTTTGAGATTTTCAAAATATAGAAATCTCTACTTTCTCTTTAAACTTTCAGAGTTCTAACCTTCTTTTACATTTTCCCTACTTCTCAATTTTGGTAATATTTGAACAAAAGAAAAAATGTGTGAAGATTCCTCTAAATCCCATATAATGAATTAATCGATTGTAGTAATATGAGAAAACATGTGTCCTATAGCTAATATACATTTTTTTTTTTTTTTTTGGTGACTAAAAAGTTAGGTGAGGAGAGGCTACCCCAGTCTAGGCCCAAGGCAAGCCGCAAGCCTTAACGAGGACTTACATTGGACTTATAGATCGCCCACCAAGGAGAACTGCTTGCAGCGGGAATCGAACCTAAGCCTTGAAGGTGAAAAATTCGATCCTTACAAACTCAACCAACCTCCATTGGCTAAAGCTTATATACTTGTTAAAAAATGCAAAAACAAATATTGATGCATCTTAGCTTACTTCAGAAAGCTTGATCAGCCAATTTGGCTGGCTTGGGCTAAAAAAAAAAAGGGGTCACATGTCAAAAGCTACAATCAATAAATACAAAGAACCATAACAAATTCATTGCATTTTATAAATTGAAGAATCATAACAACTTAACTGCATGTTATAAATTGATTCACCATGAATATGAGCAAATACGCATAGTATAGGTGATATACGTGTTGGATTTGCAAAAACAAATGTTGGTGCTTCTTAAGTGCTCTTTTGGCTAACTATTTGGGACTAAAAAAGCACAAAAAGACAAAATAAATTATATAAGCCAATAAGACAAAATACCACTTTTTACCCATAATTACGCTTTTTCTCTCACAAAAGTCAAAAAAGTCCCAAAACAAAAACCAAACGAGGCTAAAAAAGCCAAGCTAAAAAAGTCCCAAGCTAAAAAAGTTGGCTATATTAGCCAATGCCAAACGACCCCTAAGGTTATTTCAGACAGCTTGATTAGCCAATTTGGCTGGTTTGGGATCAAAAAAAAAGGTCACATGTCAAAAGAAGGCAAGCAATAAATATAAAGAATCGTAACAACTTCATTGCATGTCATTAAATTGAAGAATCGTAACAACTTCGTGCCGATCAAAAAAAAAAAAGAATCGTAACAACTTCACTGCATGTTAATAATTGATTCACCATGAATAGGAGCAAATATGTGTCTTTTATGTGATATGCATGTTGAATTTGCAAAAACAAATGTCAAAATAGCACATTTGAGATGTGCCACAAGTATGATTGTGATCAAAATGGAGTTTTCTGTAAAAAAGAGAAAGTCTGAGCCATTTTGCCAATATATATACATATACAAGGGTTCAATTAATTGAAGCCCTCATTTCTTATTTTCTCGCAAGAGAAAGAAAGAGGAAGGCGACTGTGATTGCAAGAATCCGTTCTCCTCTTTCTCTTTGTTGCAGGTATGGCGCTTGCTCTAATTTTTTTCCTTTATGAAAAACCCTCATTTTCGTTGCTTGAGGATAATAAAAAGCCCTTATTTTTCATCTTTTATTTATCCTCTATCTAAAGCTTTTAAGGATATGGAAATCTCTACTATCTCTTTAAACTTTCGAAGTTCTAACCTTCTCTTTCATTTTTATATATTTTCCCAATGTTTGAACAAAAGAAGAAATGTGTGAAGATTCCTCTAAATCCCGTATAATGAATTAATAGATTGTAGTAATATGAGCAAATACATGTCTTATAGGTAATATGCATGTTGGATTTGCAAAAACAAATGTCGGTGCTTCTTAGCTTACTTTAGATAGCTTGATCAACCAATTTGGTTGGCTTGGGCTCAAAAAAAAAGTCACATGTCAAAAGAGCAAATATGTGTCAAGAGTGCAATCCATCACATATCAAAAGTGGACAAGCAATTAACACAAAGAATCATAACAATGTCACTACATGTTATAAATTGAAGAATCATAACAAATTCACTGCGTGTTATAAATTGATTCACCATGAAATGAGTAAATACATGTCTTATAGGTAGGGGTGTGCGCGGTGCTGTTTAGGCAGTTTGTGAGTAAAAGTACGGTTTTGGCAGTTTTGAGTAGATTTAAGAATATTCTTAACCAATTATGAAGCATTTGCATAATTTATTACACTAATTTGCATAACATTCTTCATATATATAACACAAACTAATTTTACATAATATTTTTCATATATAACTACTAATTCGTAACAAATTTCACTCTTCATATATATAACACAAACTAATTTTACATAATATTTTTCATATATAACTACTAATTCGTAACAAATTTCACATCTTAAATCTCTATCTCATTTTTACTTTGATATTTCATTAGAAGTTAAAATATATATATATATATATATAACTACAACGGAGCGGAATGGTTTTAAATGCGGATTATAAATTTTAAAGTTTAATCCCCAATTAGCAGATAGAATGGTGCAAATTGATGCACTTGGCATTTCTCACTTGTTGCTTTAAATTAATGTAATTTCTAATTTTATTTTTGGCCACATCATGTCAAAATTCTATTTATCAACTATGTATGAGATCAGGTGCATATATTTTCGGGAAAATTGCAATTCAATATAAGTTTTCAAGAAAAAAAAAATATTCAAACTAGTGGTAAACCTTATCAACTTTAATAATTAAAGTTATAAACTTTTCCATGAATTTGTAAATATTTTGTGAAGATCCCACTGATTTGCAATTTTCCCAATATTTTCAACCCTATAATAGAGCTACACACTTGATCAATTCTCATTTCCTTTACTTCTCTTTCCAATCCACCATTTTCCTTATGCCGACAACCTATTATTCTTCCCTCCCTCATCTGTCATCCTTCCCCCCCCCTCCTCCCAACAGATCAAACACACCAACACTCACGTACTAAGAATTAAACACCCATGGAAAAAATCACAAATGGGATATTCATATCCAAGCCACGAAACCCATGAACACTTCATGAATTGTAAATAAGATAGTAATTAGTGCAAAACACCCATTAAATCATCTAGAAATCCCTAAACCCACTGGCAAAGTATCAATTACACCAAATAATGAATGAACAATACTAGGAAAGCATGCCTCATTGACTTCTCATTGAACTAAAGATTTACCAAGAAAATCTAATCACTAAGTGAAATTGAATTCATCTTCTAGGTAGTTAATTAGAAATCATCCCAGTGTTGCAGATCCACAAGGAAAGCATGCCCCCAAATCCATTTTCCACAGCCGCCACTTTCCGCAAATCCAACTTTCCCTATCACCCTTTGAATTGAAGTTGTAGGTCCACCACAAATCTATCGTCTCCATAAATGGCGAGCAATCTACACTATTTGGATCGACGTCGTTTGGAGCTAGGTTGGACCAGTGGTAGAGGTAGTAGTTTTGGTAAATGAAAGATGAGGGGCATTGTGGTAGGGAAATAGGATGGAGGGGTGGAGATCACCGATGTAAAGAGGAATGCGAGGTTGGCGGTCGCCAATGGATGGAGAATGGGAAAGGTAGAAGTCACCGGTGGAAAGGAAAATGGGGAGGTGTAGTGTTGTTGAAGAGGAATGGAAAGAGGAGTAATAGTGGGTATGATTCTATGTTCTCAAGTGCATGGTAGGTTCATGATTCTAGTTTATCTAATAAATAAATTATAGATAAATGGTGATTATGATTCAATGTGATCAAGTTTAAATTTAAGAATTAGAAAACCAAATGTAAGAGTGCCACATGTGCATTAAAAACAATCCTCCGTTAGACAACGTAACAAAAATAGACAGATAGTTGAGATTGGAACCAAATCAGAACATGAGGGGTTTAAATTGAAGAAATTAAAAACGTGGGGTTTAATTTGTTAAGGGTCAAAGCTAGAAGGGAGGGGGGGGGGGACAATTTTTCCTAAAATGAGTTGTAAAAAATAATAATGCAAAAAAAAATATAAGATGGAGATCCCAATGAAAGAAACCGAGAGAGAGAGAGAGAATGAAACGATAAAAGAATCAAAAAATAGAGAGAGGGGTGGAGAGAGAGAGAGAGAGAGAGATGTTGTCAATCTAGGAAGAGTGTGAGTGAGAGACAGTTACTGCTAGATCGAGGTAGAGAGAGCGTGTGGGAGATTGCTACTACTAGATCGAGATACAAAGAGCAAGCAAGAAACTAAGTAACTAAGAGTATCTTGCTGCAATCAAGTTCATTGCCCAAGTTTTGCTTCACCGACTGCAGATTTGGGGGTTAGGGTTTATTTCGGTGCACATCGTTTGATGTCTAGAAGATTCTAAGAGTAGTAGTAGTAAGTGCTAATTTCTTGTATTTTACATTCAAGTTTACTATTTTTTTAGTTTGACCCCACAAAAAAGTTTTAAAAATTATGTTTCTGACCCCGTTGTATCTCAAAAGTATCTGATGCGTATCTGAAACGTGTACAAAATTCAAAAAAAATTTAAAAAATAAAATCAAATATTTTTTTGTCGTATCTCACACACGGGCTATTCTGGAGTATCCATGCTCCATAGTTGCCAATATATATACATAAATAAGGGTTTGATTAATTGAAGCCCTCATTTCCTATTTTCTTACAAGAGAGAGAAAGAAAGAAGGCGATCGTGATTGCAAGAATCCGTTCTCATCTTTCTCTTTGTTGCAGGTATGGTGCTTGCTCTAATTTTTTTTCCTTTTCGAAAAACTCTCATTTTCCATCTTTTATTTATCTTATGTTTGAGGTTTTTAAAGATATAGAAATCTCTACATTCTCTTTAAACTTCAAAGTTCTAACCTTCTCTTTCATTTTTATAGATTTTCCCTACTTATCAATTTTTTGTAATGTTTGAACAAAAGAAGAAATGTGTGAAGATTCCTCTAAATCCCATAAAATGAATTACTCAATTCACTACAATCCAAGTTTATTAAGATCTTTCCTCATTCTATTGTATGGTTTTTTATTTTACTAAGCAATCATTTTATTACCAAAAAAAGGAGTGATATACAGATAACACAACCCTAAGGAGCCGACAAAAATAAGCAAGAAGTCTACAAAATTATAGGGAAAATGAGACTCTACACAAGACAGAACCTAGACTACAATTAGAATAAAACCTCACAACTCAAGGGCTATGAAGCACCGACACTTCAAAATAGATTTCATAATCATGTCTGACATGTATGAGACATGGACATGGCAAGAACAGAGTCCATTTTTTTAATATATATGTTTTTTGTTGGACACGGTGGGGACACATCAAGGTCTTATTTTAATTTTTCACAGCAATGTTCTGGATCTGGAACATAATATAATATTTAAAAACATAAGGGTTGTACTTCGAAAAAATAAAATTATATAAAACTCATATCAAACCATCAACAATGCAATACATATTCACAATTGTGAACTTGAGAGTCTAGCTTCTAACGATCTCTAGAGCCCTAACATAACATAGATTAGGTCCCTGGCTTATTTAAATTTAGTGCCGTTTAAGTTAAATTACTATTAGTTTTCCTTAATCTTGGTTGTTTATTGATGTAATATCCATATGCCATATCCCCGCCATGTCCATGTCCTGATTTTTTTTAAAATCGTTGTCTCCCATGTCTGTGTATCAATGTCCATGCTTCACACCCGAGGGCATAGGTCAAAGAAACCAAAACAACACATGCACAAACCTAAACAATCCAACCAACTAAACATAATCTTTCACAACCGGGGAAAATTGGATGAAAAGAAATAACTCCATGTCACAACCAGAGAGGCTAGGCTCAAATAATATCAAGAGACTACTTATGACTTAGTTCACACCTTCTTTCATTTAATTGCTCTTGCTGGAAAGATTAGTAATAGCTTTTGTCTCCTCATGTTCTCATAGGAATGGACTCATTATTACTTTTAGATCCACCAAAAATTCCCTTCTTACTAGTAGTAATCACCTCTCCTAAACCAATGTCCCTTGCAATACCTTCAACCCCCCCTACATTAACCCCTTCGGGGTTGGGCATACATTGGGGGATACTCATCAAGTTCTTCCTTCTTATTGGTAGTAATAACCTCACCCGAACCAATGTCACTTGCACTACCTTCAATATCCCCTATAACCCCTTTGGAGTTGGGATACATTGGGGGAATACTTCTTCTTGTCACTAATTCTTCCCTCAATTCATCCACCTCTTTTAGTAAACATGATTCTAATACATCAAATATATAGAGAGAAAGCAACAAAGATGCATGAGCACGTAAAAAGGACTTTTCATCTGTCATTTCCAAATAAGAATTTATAATACTTCTCCTTTCTGTTCTTCACCTCTTCCCATTCCCAAGAGCTTGCTACCCTTAATCCTTCTTGAACTCTTCATTCTTGGTAAAAAGGTAGATATTGGCTTTGTTTTACAAGGTGAAGATGTGTTTGGATGCCAAAAACATTGCACCCATCACACTTTTGAAGCTTCCATGGTACTTGAACTCTAATTTCATGCAGTTCTTCCTAGCCCAAATTAAGCATAGAAGATTTACGAGTATCCTTATTTTGTTTGCTCAAGTCTACTGTTAAATTTGATATACTCATCAAGGTACAAAGGTGTACTAATCACACTAGTCACATAGCTCAGGCCATCCTCAATCCATAACTCAGTGTAGAGCTTCGCCCAAATTGGCTCAATAGATAACTCATTCTTGGACAATGGCATACCAGGATTCCATCTTTTCACAATGATTCATCTGCTTCTAAAATAATGTGGTCCACCTTCCAGGATTTTCATTAGACCTTCCTCACTTTTGATTTTGAAGATGATGAATCCATTTTCAAGAATGACCACTTCATCAAGACTCTCAACACACACTTTCTAAGCCCATTGTTTAACTTGATGGAAATATAGCTTTTTGTCATTGAAAAACCCCAGTAAAACCATTTTATTAAACCACTAGAAATCTCAATGAGCACTCTACATTCGTTATTCTCACACCCAACACTCAATTTTTTAATCCCGTGTGTTTCACTTTTTGAATCTTTTAACAACTCATTCCATGAAATACACTTTTCTTTTTGAAAAAATTATACTCACCTTGTCCATGGAATGCAGCAGAATCAGTTCGCCCCACTTCACTCCGCAGATGTGTCATCTCTCTACACCCCCCAAAGCACTTGCTCTCGCACAGCTAGACTCCACTCATATCTAGCCCACGCAAGAGAATGGTCACCACACAAAAGAACTAAACTCCTAAATAAATTAAAATTCCTGCAAAAACAAAATTTTCTATTCTTCAATAATTGTTCATCCAATTCCTTTCTGGGTGCTGTTAAATTATCAACCAAGTCGACCTGCTACAAATGAGTTTTGTTTTTGCTTCCTTTACATTCCGAATACATTGAAATTCCAGCTTGATCAGACCTCCCCAATATGCTTATGTTTATCTGTTTTCACAAGCTTTCAGTTGAGCAAGATTGATCCATCCATCCAACACAAAGAAAATGGCAAGCAGCATCAGCAAGAGAAATCAAAACAATGTCAGTGAACAAGATATAAGTCAGCAAACCTCTGATGGTGCTGATTACTTAAGTTCCATGCCCCAAGAGGTTTTACTCAAGATATTATACTTCTTGCCTTTAAAATATTGGACAATACTGAGTGCTGTATCAAGCAAATGGAAAAATCTCTGGACCTATATCTCAATCATAAATCTAGATGAACTAGAGATGATCGTGAAGATAATAAAAGGAGATGTTTGCCGTCACCTAATTGATGAGTTCCCTAGTAGCTCCTCATATGCTTATCAACGCCTTCAACGTTTAGTACATGCAGCAAGAAGGAAATTTGCAGACTTTGTGGACCGGCTTATCCTGTTTCATTCTGGTTGCGCTATTGACAACTTTCGACTATCATTCCGGTATGTTGCTCAGGATGAATATGCCTCTAGGGTTGACAAGTGGGTTCACTTTGCCATGACAAACAACACCAAAAGGATTGAATTGAACTTCTCCGAAGCAATCAATTACCATAGAAGGGAGGGTTGGCAAGTGAACCAAACCAACTTTGCTCAACCCTACACATTGCGTCCTTACTCTTTTGTATCCAGGATACTGGAAACTTTGATTTTGAACTACTGCAAGTTCGAAGCATTTAGTTTTGGGCAGTTTGTATCTCTTCGAAGGTTATGCTTGATTTGTGCGGAAGTACTTGATCGCTCAATTGGAGATCTAGTCTCCAAATGTCCCGCTTTGGAAGATCTGACCCTGTGTTTCATTCCTGATAAATTCTTCGTGTGTGAACAGGAACTGAATATCAAAAGTTTGTTTTTGATCAACTGTATGACACGGAATTGGGTGATGTTTCCAATCAATATAGCAACTCCAGAACTACTGTCTCTGACAATAGTAGGAACATACCTAATGAGTTCATCCATTAACAAAGCGACAAAACTAGTTGATGTGACAATTGACATCCAACAGGGGATTGTCAACCCAACACGGAAACTTTCTGGCTTCGCTTCTGATTAGTTTAAACCATTGTCAAGACCTGACGTTAAGTTCCTGGTGCATTCAGGTACTTTTTTGTTATTGTCTTTGATATATAATACATGATCACAGAACAATTACGTTTTTCTCACAAGTTTTCCTTGTCTGTTGTGAAGGTTTTACCTACAGCAGACAGTCGGTTAGAGCAATTGCCAAAATCACTCAAGAATGTGAAGTACTTAAGGTTGATGATGTGTTCAATGGAACAAGAACTACCTGGAGTAGCCTGCGTATTAAGAAGCTGCCCAAATTCAGAGCGTTTGATCATGGATATTGATGCGAATATGAATGTTGATTGGGTGGGCATTACTAAACTCTCTAAGCTTATATTTGCATTTTTTTAACCCTGATGGCTGCTTTTTAATTGCTTCAATGTGTGGATGTTCATGACCCAGGATGTGTTTAAGGAAATATTTTCAGAATTTGTTTACTTTGAAGAGTTCAACTCTATGGAAGCACAAGCTTCACTGTTCAGTTGCCTGCAAAACTGCCTCAAGAAAGTCGTGATTAACGGGTTTATTGGAATAAGTGGAGAGATGCAAATGATCAAGTTTTTGCTAAGAAATGCAAGAGTGCTGGAAATTGTGGAAATCCACTACTATGGACTGAATAGCTCTGCCCCTCCGCAAGAAAAAATTGCTTACGGGTGGTTCCAATTAATCAACAAGCGCAGGATGATGAGTTTCCAGAAAGCATCTCCTCAAGCCAGAGTAAAGATGCAACCAATCGAACTTTGCTACTAGAGCTTCCCAAACTAATGTTCCCTATAATCCCGTTACCAGAACTTATTATATTAGTTGTAAGAATTGATGTTTAGGGAAAGAGAGAGATAATCAATTATGTATATATTGATGTATTATTGATTGATATATGTTATGTTTACAATGAGTCCTATATATAGAAGATTTAGAGGAGGTAGGTATGTAGTAGGTGGAGTAGTAGGTGGAGTAGGTGAAGTGGGTGGAGTAGGTGTAGTGGTAGGTTTTGATAGGTTTTAACAGCCCCCCGCAAACTCAAGGAGGATAGAAACTAACCAACTTGAGTTTGGAGAGAGGAACAAAACAAGAAAATAGACTAATACATAAAATAAAAGAGGATAGGAGACACTGTATGGTCGTGTCAGACCGTTGGTGAAGGCACTGTATGGTGGTGTCATAACGTTGTAGAGGACACTATATGGTTGTGTCATAACGTTGTAGAGGACACTGGATGGTTGTGCCAGACCGTTGTAGCAGATAATGTTGTGACAGTTTACAGAGTCTTGCTGGACCCTTGTAGAAACTAACCGGAATCAATGTCGGGACAGTGTACAGAGTCTTGTCGGACCCATGAAGGAGCTAACCGGAATCAATGTCGGGACAGTTTACAGAGTCTTATCGGACCCATGAAGGAGCTAACCGGAATCAATGTCGGGACAGTTTACAGAGTCTTGTCGGACCCCTAAAAAGTCGCACCCTCAAAAGGTGTGCCCAATCTTTCAAAAGGCGTGCCATCAAAAGGCGTGCCCAATCTATAAAAAGGCGTGCCATCAAAAGGCGCGCCCATTTTGTCGTCTAACGCCGAGCGGCGCATGATGCGCGTGTCTGCCTTGGCTATTTAACCAAGACGGAGGCTGAGGCTGAGCAAACCAGTCTGAACCCTCTGAACATTTGCATACTGAAACACTCTGTAAACATTCTGTAACCAACCCTTCTTTGAAACACTCAGCAACCCATAACATGGCCTCTTCTTCCCGTCCAGCTACCCAGAACATGGCCTCCTCTTCCCGTGGTCTGCTCACGCTCTTTCCAGAACTGAACGAGTCCACAAGAGAAATAACTGGTGCGGTGGCCAGTGAACCTCAACCAAACACCTCTGGTTTTGCTCCGTTGAACTTTCCGATGCGGTCTGTGGAGCAAAAAATGGCGGTGCAAACGGATATTGAGGCCAATCAGTATACTTTGAAGTCATGCGTGGAGACCATGACTGCGGTCACAAACTTGTTGCACCGGCTTCAGAGTAGGACAAATGAGGTGCAGCAGTTAAACGCCCAACTGGCTCTGCTCCAGCGCATGTATAAGGATGCGCGAGCAGAGATAAGTGTGCTAAAGGCGGAAAATAAGGAGCTGAAGCGGAAGGCCACCGTGATGTTCCGATTTGGAGGGCCGCCATATGCTGTAGTGGAGGAGCAGGGGGGAGTGAACGTGCTCGGCGGTGTGGGAAACACGGAGGCAGCACCGGCAAGGGCCGCTCAGGACGGAAGCAAAAAGAAGAGACCGGCGGCAGAGTAGAGAAGGGAAAAGAAAAAAGCCCTCCTGTGTGAGGGACGTTGTTTGGCTGTTTTGTTTTTTTTTGTTTTTTTTTTGTTTTTTTTTTTTTTGGTTGTTTTGGGTTGTAGTGTAAAATAGTGATCGGGGTTAATCCCAACAGAAATAAAACAAAGATTGTGAGATGTGGAATGGGTTTGGTGTTGTTTTTGTTTTGTTGTGTTTAATAATAATAATAAGAATAAAAAATAGATAAAGAAAAGAGAGAATATTTTTGAGTGGAGGATGTTGGGGGCGATGGTGTAATGTTCAAAAAGAAAAGATAAAAAATAAAATAATGGTTTGAAAAACCAGTGATGGTGTGTGAATCTGTGAGTGGGGTGCAAAAGGTGAAGTAAAGGGTTGGAAAGTGGACAAAGTGGTGGATGTCCTTGAGTAGAGAGAAGGAGTGGGTTGATTAAAAAAAGGATTGTGGGTTTGAAAGTGGAAATATGAGATGAATCTGCATTTGCTGGAACACTTCGAGCCATGGCAGGTCCAAAAACCTTGTACAAGCCTTTCACTCCCTCCGAGGCCACAATCTTTCTAAAAGCATCAATCGAGCCAGAAAACTTGGGATTTTTGTAATCATCAACTTGAATTACGCTCTTGACAACATCGGTTGGGTAGACAGAAACCCAGAAGGAAGCTCCAGCCAAGCCTCCTGCTATAATCAAAGAACCTCTTCCCAACTTGGATGTGTCTTGCCCTCCTGCAAGGTACTGCTTCAGGGCTTCGTAGACGCCAAACATTGCAGCATTTCCAGGAACCTCTCGTGCCATAGTGGGAATTAAGCCCTTGAAGAGACCTCTCATACCGCCTTCTGATCGGAGAACATGCCTTGCCACGTCCATTGGTCCTGCATACTTCACTGCCACGGCAGCTGAACCAGAATCTGCTAGAGCACTCTGTGCTTGCAACCTGCACTTGATCAATTCAGTGGGGCAAGCCAAAAGGAGACGGCAACTCCAGCCCCAGCCCCAGCAATTATCTGCTGATTGACGGTAAGAGGCACACCAGGTTCAGATCTCAATAAAGATTCCATTTGTCCTCTAACTGTAAATAGGAGAGCATTAAAGGCTGCCACAGTGGCAAGAGGTGCCCCCATACCTTTGTACAGACCACTTGGGCCTTCTGATGCTATCGTTTTTCTGACAGCATCCATAGCACCCGAGTATTTCAGAGGTTGACCTGGGAGTGGTGTGGGTTGGCTTTGGAGTTTGACCTTGATCGTATCAAAGGGGTGTCCAACAATCAACTGCGCTGCCCCACCAACAGTCCCAGCAACTAGGTCCTTGGCTACGTCACCCATCATAGCCGATTTTTCTTGACGCGGGTTGAAATTGCAAGGAAAAGAACAAGATCGAACCGAACTCCCTCTCTCTCTCTACCATGCAATCAGGTATTGAATCAGTGTGTCATTGTGATGGAAACCCAGGACAGAAAAGAGAGGACTTGGATGCAAATGAGGTTTGTAGAAGTGAAATGTAAGGGCAACAAACACAAATATACATAAAAGATTGATGAGAGAGAAGTCGGATGCGACAAACTACAGTGGTGGTTGGTCGAGACTGAATTTCACTCAGATATATAACAGAGAGAGAGAGAGACGTGGGTGGGTGAGATGCGAACCAGAGAGCTAATCTCAACCTTTCTCTTCCCTCCAATTCACTGGAGAGAGACAGAGCAATCAACAACTAAATGGTCTCAGATCATTGACCAAATGGAGGATCAAGTGGCTGCAATTCTCCAAGAAGAGAGGGAAGAGATGGAGTGAAGGCATGTGTAGAGGTCCGGCGGGCGGCCAAGGCGAGGCTGCCGCCCGCCGGTGAAGCAGAATTACTAGCTTCTTAACCTTGCTCTGATACCATGTAAGAATTGATGTTTAGGGAAAGAGAGAGATAATCAATTATGTATATATTGATGTATTATTGATTGATATATGTTATGTTTACAATGAGTCCTATATATAGAAGATTTAGAGGAGGTAGGTATGTAGTAGGTGGAGTAGTAGGTGGAGTAGGTGAAGTGGGTGGAGTAGGTGTAGTGGTAGGTTTTGGTAGGTTTTAACATTAGTCAACTTCGCTTTTGTGTTTTGACAAACTCTTATGAAGAGTATCGAATGTTGAAATAAGAGATGTTATATGCTATAAATGATTTGTCTTGTCAGCATGTTAGACTTTTGTGCCGGGTTCGGACTCAAACCGGACACCCATAGGTGGCTTGACACCGTGGGTTTAAATAAAATGAAACCTTAAATGACGTAATTTTGTAACCATTGGGTCTTTTGGGTCAGGTTTGGATCAAATCGAATGCCATGGGTAGCTTGACCCAATGATTTAAATTGAAGGTTTGGGTTCATGTATGTTGCCCTTTAGTTGGTGGTTGTTGGCTGTATTATGTATATACATATTCCCAATACTTGTGCAACAGACACTTATATACAATGCATTCTGTTTTTTTCTCTCTCATCTCTCTGTCCCAACAAAATACCATGAATGTGTTTACAGTATTGTTTGATCATCCGTGACACGCTACACCACAAGTGAAAAAGTGCAAGTGAATCATTCATTGTTTGATTTAAGGAAAAGCGACAAACAGGTATGTGTTTCTTAAATCGCTTCTGCATTATTTTGAATTCCTACATTGCATAAGCCTAAATAGCATTTTTTTGATTCATTTTTAGGCCATAGAACCAAGAGATAAAAATAAGTTTTACACACCTAAGTGCAATAAGCTTCTATACTATCACTATGAATGTGTCATACCTAGTTTCAAAATCTCTAGCTACTGCTAAATTCTCAATGAATACATAGTTCTAAGTTGAGATGATAGTTTGAAATTTGAATAATACCCACATGCCTAATGCCCTCAATTCCTACATAGCATAAGCCTAAATAGAATTTTTTGATTCATTTTTGGGCCATAGAACCATGATATAGAAAGAAGTTTTACACAATCGAGTGTAATAAGCTTCTATACTAAAACCATGAAATTTCAAAATCTCTAGCGACTGCTAAATTCTCAAAAAATACATATAGTTCTAAGTTGAGTTGACAGCCTCAAATTAGAATAATAATATAATACCCACATGCCTAATTCTGAAATTATTTTTACAAACTAGATATCAAAAATACACATTCTATTTCAGGGATATTTGGATACCCAATTGAGATAATGATGTTTAGGTAATATAGTTTTGAAAAGATTAAACAAAAGATGGAGATTGCAATAAGATTCAGAAATATACAACCATTGAAAAAGAATCAACAACGCCAAAGATTTTGGGGGTTAAATGGGAAGAAACAAACCTTGACATTGCAGATGAACGAGGATTTGACGATTGGGATTGAAATTTGAAGGTTTCTTCTCGGATTTTGAGGGTGGCCCAGATGAGATTTAACGAAACATTTTGGTCTTCCTTTCTTTCTATCTATCGCCATAGCCTTTTCTTGATGGGCTGTGTGTTTGTTTAAGCTTCAGAATTGGATAATTGGGAGGCAAAATAATAATCACAGAATATATGGGGAAATTTTAAAAAATAAAACTAAAAATTAGCTGGTAACAAAATGAAAAAAAAATTATTCATCTCCTAACTATAGGTAGGGCTGGGCATAGGGTCATCTCACCCGTCCAAATTGCCCTATCTGATCCGAACCGCATATGTATGGACAGTTTCGCAAACACATTAGGGTAGGATGTGATTTGGATTTTATTTAATTTTCGAGTTGCAGGCGGGTTACAAGTTTGAACTGCACCCGTCCAACTTGCCCGTATAATTTTTTTTTTTTTCCCTTCTCAAATCTGACCGTTCAAAAAAAAAACCCTAATCTTATTATCTCTACTCTCAAACTTCAAAACAAAAACACGAACTCACTTCACTCTCTCACTCTCACTCTCACTCTCGCGTTTTTCATCTGCATTGCACCGATCGACCCTCTCTCGTAGCAAGATCGACCGATCGAACGATCTACCTCATCGCACCGACCGACCACACAGGTACTCTTTCAGTCTCAGTCTCAGTCTCTCTCTCTCTCTTTCTCCCCGATCTTTGATTTTTTTTTCCCAACATATCAGATCTCTCTCTCTTCCTCCCTCACTCTTTCATCTCATCAGTCTCTCACTCTCTGGTTTTGCATCTGCACCGATCGGCTCTCTCTCATTGCAAGATCGACCGATTGACCAACTCTTTCATCGCACCAATCGACCTCACAGATAAGCCTCTCCCTCTCTCTCTCCCTCTCCCTCTCCCCGATCTTGATTTATTTTGCAACATATCAATCAGACCTCTCTCTCTCTGATCTATCTCACTTACTCTCATCTCATCAGATCTGTTAATTTTTTTTTTTTTGTAGTAACAGATCTGTCTATGAGAAGTGAAAATTGAATGTATGTGTTTGTTTGGAATTAAATCTTTTTTTTTTTTTTTGTAACAACAGATCTATGAAAAACTGGAGATTGAATCTGTGAGAAGTGGAAATTGAATTTGTGCTTTTGGAATTGAATCTGTATAGAATATAATTGAATCTGTATAGAAATTGGCATTGGAATCTGTTGAATCTGTATAGAAATTGGAATCTGTATTGAATTGAATCTGTATAAAAATTGGAATTGAATCTGCTGAATCTGTATAGAAATTGGAATCTGTATAGAAATTAGAATTGGAATCTGTTGAATTTGTATGGAAATTGGAATTGGTATTGAATTGAATCTGTATAGAAATTGGAATCTGTATTAAATTGAATCTGTATAGAAATTGGAATTGAATCTGTTGAATGTGTATAGAAATTGGAATCTGTATTGAGTTGAATCTAATAAATTTTTGAAAAAAGGTTTAAAAATAAATTTTTGAAAAAAAATCTAATCCACAAGCCGCTCGCAACCGCCCGCACATCTGCGAACCTTATCCGCACAAACCGCGAACCGCATAGTGGGCGGTTGCGGGTTGACTTTTTCCCAAACTGCATAGATGCGGGCGGGTCCAAACCGAACCGCAAACCGTCCCAAACCGAACCGCGGACACCCCTAATTGTAAGGACTAAAGATGAGAAAGAAATAAGTGTATGAATGCTTCATTCGGGTTTTAACTATGTTATTATCATTAGGGTGAAATTGGGAGCCTCAATTAGAGGATATAGCAAGATTACAAATATTATGATTGTTAATTTTGTTAATTTAAAATATAATATTTTGTGTAGTTTTCAATTTAAATCATTAACTTATTTTCGTTAAGGTTAAAAAATGATATTTTAGTCATTTTAAAAAAAATTGAATTTAATGATTAAATTATAATTTTTTTTTGTTTAAGATGTTGGTTGGCTTCTTGATTTTTTAGTTATTTTAGTCTAAGTAAAAAAAATTTGTTTGGAATAGATTTTTTGACTTTTTTGACTTTTGTGAGAGACAATATGAAATGATTATGATTTGGATGTGATATTTTGTCTTATTGACTTTTTAGTGTATTCTGTCTTTTTGTGAGTAAAATAGCCAAAAAAAACCCATGCCAAACATAATGTCACGTACCAAACTCGGTACTCAAAAGTTTGGCGTCGCAACAAGATAATATAAATAAAATAATTCTAAAATTTCTATAGTAATAGCGCATGTGGATAATTTAAATAAATTAAAATAAAATAAATGGGTACCAAAAAAATTATTAAAAAGGAGAATAGTCATTTGGACTTTATTTTATTACAAAAGTCTAATCATAATTACAAATAGTAAATAAATAAATAAATAAAACACTGCGATCTATTTCCAATCTCGATCCCGCTAAATTTCATCACCTGAAAGAAGATAACAACTATAAGCACATGGTAGAGTGATAAATATTACACAATGACCATGAGAGTACAAAAATTACCATGGATAATTATTTAGTTAAACAGAGATTAGTTTGGTAACCGAAATACATAACCAATCTTAGATAACTGAAGTAGAATAAGGAAATCACATAAACAAATAATCATAACTATGGTACAAAACAGAGATCATTGGGGTGACAATCAGAACAAAGTTCAATGGATCTATGACAAATCACTACAAGAAAAAACACTTTTGGCGACTAAATTTTTAGTCGCCAAAAGTCTTTTTTAGTCGCCAAATGTAGAATTTTCACTTTTTCCGACTAAATATTTTAGTCGCCGCTGTGGTTGCCAATACATGGTCGGCAATACCTTTGGCGACTAAAGATTAGTTAGTCGGCAATATACAGGTCTTCAGCGACTAAAGTTTTAGTCGCCAATAGTGTTTTTTTATTTATTATTTATACAATTGGCGACTAAAGTTTTCGTCGGCAATTGTCACTCTTTTTGGCGACCACAGTATTTTGTCGCCAAAAGCATTTTTCAAAAAAAAAAATAAAATTACCCACTGTGCCTCAGCATCTCCCAGGCTTCGAACCTGCGACCTCCAAGCTCCAAACCTTAACAACACACGCCACCCCACTATGCCACTCAACCATCACATGAATATAATTGCAACTTATATTATTTATATATTACTTTCACCAGTATTAATACAACAAAATATATATAAATATAATTATATATATTCAAATATAATTTATGTAAAAAATAAATTATTTATTAAAAAAAAATTTATCTCACTTTTGGCGACTAAATCCATTATTTAGTCGCCAATTCTACAATTTTAGGCTATTAATTAATTTTGCAGTCGCTAAAAAAAATGTTGCGCCTAAAAACACACCTTTTGGCGACTAAACCTATTTTTAGTCGCCAAAAACGTTCCCTTTTGGCTACTAAACTGAATTTTAGTCGCCAATACTCAGTTTTTAGCTACTAATTTTTTTTTTTAGCCAAAAAACTTCACTTTCAGCGACTAATCTCGTTTTAGTTGCCAAAAAACCTACAATCGGCGACCAATCTGCTTTTTAGTCGCCAAAACCAGCACCTTTGGCTACTAAATTGTTTTAGTCGGCAAAAGCCATCACTTTTGGCGACGAAAATTGTGTTAGTCGCTGAAACCCATATAATAGGCGACCAAACTGATTTTTAGTCGCCAATACATATACATTTGGCTACTAAATGGTTTTAGTCGCCAAAAGGCTTCATTTTTGGCGACTAAAATGGATTTAGTCGCCATTTGTGCAACTTTCAGCGACGAAATTCATTTTTTTAGTCGCCATTGGTGCTTTTTGTTGTAGTGAATAGAATGACATAAAGTGACCAATCAGAAGCTAGTGGTCATTTAAGTTCCCTAAGGCATTCGTGGTGGTACTTACAAAAATAAATATTTATAAAATTATTGTCAAATAATTTCAAAAATTTAAACAATCATATCCATGGGTTTTATTTTCAGAAAAATGGAGTTCAGAAAACGTGACACCCTAAATGTTCAATTAATTTAACACCATATTAATATTAAATTTGAAAGTATGTGATTTAAAGAGTTAGATGTTATTAAAATTTAGAGTAAATATATATATATATATATATATGTATATATAATAAAATTGTATATTGTTTTGAATAATTATTTACATTATTTTAAATTTAATAGTCTATGTTTTTTTATACTGAAAATTATTTCAAAAACAAATAATATTAACTTTATATTAGTATTTGATATTATTTTCTGAGTATTATGATATTATTATTATATTTTTCTCTATATTTTTTCTAAATCAAAATACACTAAAATATAATATTTTCTGTGCGACTAAAAGGCATGCCCTCAAGTTGGCTTCTGGCCCACACCTCTTGCTTTTCATGTCTCCTCCTATATGTATAGCTATGCATCATCAACGACATCCTCATCTTTTCCCAAACTCCCTTAGTCTCTCTCTGCGTCTAGTTGTTTTTTTTATATAAATAAAACTATTAGACTTATTTATTTTGATGATTTATTTAATTATGTTTTAATTTATTTGGAAGAGAAAAAAAATCAAAATTTATTTTGATGATTTATTTGAAATAGAAAAATAAAATCAAAATTTATTTTGTCCCATTATTTCTCACCTAAATATTTATCCTAAATGTTGTTAGAATGTATTTGATATTTGATTAAATCAGGAGTTCAAACAGCCCAAAAACAGAGGTTCAAACAGCTCAGCACAACAGCAGTTCAAAAGGTTCAAGTGAAAATATTCAAATTTGTAACGATGGAGTGAAAGATATTCAAATTAGTAATGATGGAGTGGAAGATATTCAAATTAGTAATGATGGAGTGGAAGATATTCAAATTAGTAATGATGGAGTGGAAGATATTCAAATGAATACAACGGCTATGAACAATTATAAATTCAAATGAATACAACGGCTATAAACGGTTATAAATTCAAATGAATATAACGGCTATAAACGGCTATAAATTTCATTATATATACCAAAGCCTTTAATGTAAACAAGTGAAACAAAAAATCAGAAAATATTCTTTGATCTATAACCACTCACATCTATTCTCTGAAAAATTCTCTGAGAAGTGTTCTTCAATTTTTTGTTTACATTCTCTTTCAGAAATTATACACTGAGACGTATAGCTTTAAGCCCATCTTTCCTGTGTGAGGTTTACAGAAAAACCAGAGCTTTATTTTTATATCTATTTTTTAGAGATAATTCTTGTAGCTTTTTGTGAAAGCAAAAACACATTCTTTTCAACCTTGTAAGAGTGTAGTACACTCAGTTTTCTTGACTTAGAAAATCTGTGTAAAATCCGTAAAGGATTGCTCTATTTGTAAAGAGGTTGCTAGCACCCCCGTGAAGCTAGAGCATAGCGGAAAATCTCAAGTGAAGCTTGAGGAGTAGATGTAGGCCGAGTTGAAGCTGAACGACTATAAAGTTGTTTGTCTCTCTCTCCCTTATCTCTTTATTTTATTTAAATTGATGTAGCTATATTTCATATTTTCACCGTGCTAAAATCATTAACTGGCATAGTTGTTAGAACACTTGTTTTAATTATTTTTATTTCATTAACTATATTTATCTATTGTGCTAGTCATAATTTTTATTAGGGTATTATTTAATTTTTAATTGTAAAAACCTAATTCACCCACCTCTTAGGTTGTCTTTTGGGTAACAATTGGTATCAGAGCCTACACTCTTATTTTAGATTTAACCGTCTGATAGTTTCGATTCATGGCAACCTTAGCTGAAAAACAAGCCACAAATAGGCCACCATTGTTTGACGGAAACAACTATAGTCATTGGAAGGATAAGATGACCCTATACCTACAAGCCACTAATTATGCCATGTGGATTATTGTCACCAAAGGTCCAAAAATTCCTACTAAATTAGTAGACAATATTAGTGCACCTAAAACAGAAGATGAATGTGATGAAAGGGATCACAAATTATTGCAAGTCAATGCTAAAGTCAAACTCACCCTTGTTTGTGGATTAGACTCTATAAGTATAATAGAATTTCAAGTTGTGATTCGGCAAAAGAAATTTAGGACAAACTAGAGGTAACGTATGAAGGTACAAACCAAGTGAAGGAATCTCGTATTGATGTGCTTGTTCATAGTTATGAATTGTTTAAAATGCACTCTGATGAATTTATTTCAAGTATGTTTACTAGATTTACTGAAATTGTAAACTCTTTGAAATCTCTTGGCAAAATTTATACTAACAGTGAGTTGGTGAGAAAAATTCTTAGATGTTTACCAAAGTATTGAGAAGCAAAGGTCACTGCTATTATAGAAGCCAAAGATCTCTCCACGCTTGGATTGGATGAGCTTATGGGTTCTCTTATGACTCATGAGATCGTCATGAAAGGACATGAGGATGTTGAAAACAAAAAGAAAAGTGGAATTGCATTCAAAGCCTCATCAAATGAAGAAGTACATGAAAACTCCAGTGAGGATGAAAGCTATGTCATGTCATGTTTAGTAGAAATCTCAAAAAGCAATTCAAGAAAAACAATTATGGAGGAAGAAGATCTTTCAAAAAGGAGTACAACAAAGATAACAAGAAAGAACTTATTATTTGCTATGAGTGCAAAAATCCTGGACATATGAAGATGGATTGTTAAAAATTGAAAAACCATGGAAAAGACTACAAAAGAAACAAAGAAGGCCATAGTAGCAGCTTAGAGAGAAAGTGAAGATGAAAACTCAAGTGATGAAATTGAAAATGAAGTAGCCAACTTGTGTCTCATGGCTTTTAAAGATGAAGACTATACTCAAGATGATTTAACTACTTTTTATGAAGAACTTGAAAGTGCATTCCATGAACTAAAAGATGAATTTAGAAAAGTTTGTGCCAAAAATAATGTGTTAAAAAAATCTGTTGCATCTTTATCTAGTAATGTATAAGAATTAAAGAAAGAAAAAATTGTTTTGAAAAATGATTTTGACACCATCTCTAATGAGAAAACTACTTTAAAAAATAATGTTGATGATTCAACAAAAACACTTGAAAATTTTGTAAAATGTAGAAATAATCTTAACATGCTTCTTGGAAATCAAAGATGTATTTTCGATAAAGCGGGCATTGGATATGACCCTATTAAGAAACAAAAGAATCTCAATACAATTTTTGAAAAGACACCTCTCATGACTCACCCTTATATTACTTGTCATTATTATAGAAAGAAAGGCCATTATATATTTTCTTGTCTATTCAAAAATAATATAAACATTGGAATTAAAAAGATTTGGATTGTTAAGGGATCTAACAAAACTAACCAAGAAGAACCCAAGAAACTATGGGTACCAAAATCCAACACTAGGTTGTCATCTTGTAGGTTTGTTTTAAGTCCAAAGCTAAAGAGGGGAAGTGGTACCTTGATAGTGGATGTTTCAGACACATGACCGGAGATAAATCATTCTCTACTAAACTATTATCGAAAGATGGAGGATTTGTTACTTTTGGAGACAACAAGAAAGGAAAAATCATCGGTATTGGTAGTATCGGTATTTCTCCTAACCCTTCTATTGAAAATGTTTTACTTGTTGATGGACTTAAGTATAACCTACTTAGTATTAGGCCCTGTTTGGTAGAGCTGTGGGAAAGTGCTTATAGCTTATGCCTAAATAGCTTATAGCTTATAACTATGAACATAAGCTGATTTCTGACTTATAAATTAAGCATCTCCTGCCCTACTCAAAGAATAAGCTGATTTTTGACTTTCAAAAAGCTATAAGCTATAAGCTATAAGCTATAAGCTAAACCAAACACATCAAAATAGCTTAAATTAAGCTGAAAGCTGAAATAAGCTGCTTTTAAGTTCTGCCAAACAGGCACTTAGTCAATTATGTGATAAAGGTAATTGAGGTATTTTTGATAAATCACATTGCACAATTGAAAGCACAAATGATCATAAAGCTTTATTCATTGGTAATCGCCATGATAATGTTTATGTTTTTTATTTTAATGATCTTTATGCTAGTGATGTTAAATGTTTATATGTTAATAATGAAAATAGTTGGTTGTGACATAGAAGACTTGGTCATGTTCATATAGATTTAATTGCTAAACTTTTGAGGAAAGATTTTGTTATTGGACTTTCAAAAATTAAATTTGAAAAAGATCGTCTTTGTAGTACTTGTCAACAAGAAAAACAAACTAAAATATCATTTAAATCAAAATTTCATATTTCCACAACTAGACCTTTACAACTATTGCATATGAATTTATTTGGTCCCTCAAGGACATCTAGTCTAGGTGGTAAACATTATTGTCTTGTTATTGTTGATGATTATTCAAGATTTACATAGGTTATGTTTTTAGCACACAAAGATGAAACATTTTCTTCTTTCACAAAACTCTGTCGTAGAACACAAAATGAAAAAGGCTTTCTTATTACTAATATTCGAACCGACCATGGTAGAGAACTTGAAAATGAGAAATTTGAATTGTTTTGTGATGAGCATGGTATTAGACATAATTTTTCAGCACCTAGAATCCCTTAACAAAATGGTGTAGTAGAAAGGAAGAATAGAACTTTAGAAAAGATAAGTAGAACAATACTTTGCGAAAATAATCTTCCTAAATATTTTTGGGCCGAGGCCGTTCACACCGCATGCTATATTTTAAATCGTGCATTAATTAAACCTATTCTAAAAAAGACTCATTATGAACTTTGGCATAATAGAAAGCCTAACATTAGTCACTTGCATGTTTTTTATTGTAAATGTTTTGTGCATAATAATGGTAAGGATAACTTAGGTAAATTTGATTCAAAATCTGATGAAGCAATTTTTCTTAGCTATTCCTTAACTAACAAAGTTTATCGTGTTTTTAATAAAAGAACTCTTGTTGTGGAAGAATTTATATATGTGGCATTTGATGAAACTAACATCTCTGCTCAAAAGCAAATTGTTAGTGATAATATAGATTTGGAACCAAATGTGGAAGATTCAAGTATCTACAAAGAAGAGAACCAACCATGTAAGTTGAATAAAGAGATTGAACAATCTATTCTCCCACCTCAAGAAGAAGGAGGAAACAATGATGATTTGCCAAGAGAATGGAAGTTTGTTCATAATCACCCTAAGGATTTAATCCTAGGTGATCCTACAAAAGGTATCGAAACTCGCTCTTCACTTAGAAACATTTGTAGTAACCTGACTTTTCTCTCACAGATTAAGCCTAAAAACTTTCAAGAAGCCAAATTCAATGAACATTGGATGATAGCTATGCATGAAGAGATTAACCAATTTGAGAGAAACAAAGTGTGGGAACTTGTGCCAAAACCTAAAGATCATACCATTATCGGTACCAAATGGATCTTTTGAAACAAGCTTGATGAATCCGGCACAATTATAAGAAAGAAGGCTAGACTTGTTGCACAAGGATACAATCAAGAAGAAGGTATTGATTTTGATGAAACCTTTACTCCTGTTGCTAAATTCGAAGCCATTCGCATGTTACTTGCATTTGCATACTTTAGAGATTTCAAACTTTATCAAATGGATGTAAAAAGTGCCTTTCTTAATGGTCTTATAAATGAGGAAGTTTATGTTAAACAACCCCCAGGTTTTGAAAATCATGCTTTTTCAAATCATATTTTTAAATTATCAAAAGTTTTATATGGTTTGAAACAAGCATCTCGTGCATGGTATGAACGATTAAGTAAGTTTTTGATTGAAAATAATTTTTCTATAGGAACGATTGACACAACACTTTTTGTTAAAACTAAAAATGATGATTTACTTATTGTGCAAATATATATGGATGACATTATATTTGGTGCTACTAATGAAACCTTGTGTAAGGAATTTGCTAAGTGTATGCAAGGTGAGTTTGAGATGAGCATGATGGGGGAGCTAAATTATTTCCTTGGGCTTCAAATCAAACAATGTAAGGAAGGAATTTTTATCAACCAAGCTAAGTACATAAAAGAACTACTCAAAAAGTTTGGTATGTATGACTCAAAAATAGCTGGAATACCTATGAGCACATCCATTAAGCTAGACAAAGATGAAAAAGGTAAGTCCATTGATCAAACAAAATATCGAAGTATGATCGACTCACTTCTTTATTTAACTGCAAGTAGACCCAATATTATTTTTAGTGTTTGTATGCGTGCTAGATATCAATCAAATCCTAAGGAATCACATCTCAGTGCTGTTAAAAAAAAATTTAGATATCTTGTTGGCACTCAAAATTTGGGACTGCTTTATCCTAGAGATGTTGCATTTGATTTAATTAGTTACTCGGATGCCGACTTTGCCGGATGCAAACTTGATAGAAAAAGCACCAGTGGCACTTGTCACTTTCTTGGTAACTCATTAGTATCTTGGTTTAGCAATAAGCAAAATTATGTTGCTTTATCAATGGTCGAAGCTGAATATATAGCTTCCGGAAATTGTTGTGCCCAAATACTTTGGATGAAACAATAATTGGAGGATTTTAATTTGCATTATGATCATATTCCTATTAAATGTGATAATACTAGTGCCATCAATTTAAGTAAAAATCCGGTTCAACACTCACGAACAAAACATATTGAAATTCGACATCATTTTTTAAGAGATTATGTTCAAAAAGTGGATATTGTACTTGAATTTGTAAACACCGACAAGCAATTGGCGGATATTTTCACAAAACCCCTAAGTGAGGATCGCTTCAATTTTATTCGTGGCAAGCTTGGAATGTCGATTTCTACTTAAAAAGTTTTGTTATGACTGTAAAACTTGAATTTTTGTTAAAATAATATGTGTATTGCTACATTGATATAGAAACATTTATATTAGTTGAATGCTTTCAAGTTCTTCATAAATTTATTCTCCTTAATAGTTTGTTATTCTCAACTGTGTAATTTTTTTTGAGTTCTGCATTTAGAGATAAAATTAACTTTGCATACATTGATTTTTTTTAACCCTCATGGTATTTTTTTTTGCATTACCATTCCAGCAACACCAACGTCCCATTAAGTTTAATTTCTGCTGGTATTATTTTATTTTATTTTATTTTTTATTTTGCTATTAGGTTTTTTTTTCTCATTATTATTTTTTGTTTGGGCTTAATTTTCTTATTTTTTTTACTTTTTAATTTCATTTTTCAATACTTAAACATAAAAATAAAAACAAATCAAAATACAAATATTTACATAATAAAAAAAAACACCCTTTATTTTTTTACGGTCATACGCCGATCAAAATAAACATGTTTACATAAAAAAAAAAACCTTCATTTTTTTTTACGGCCATATGCCGATCTTACTTACTCGCATTTTCCATCATTTTCTTCCTTTTTTTATCACCTTGGGAGGCCCTTGAAGGCCCTGTACCCGCGCTTTCGTCGAAAGCGACGACTCCCCGCTGACTATCAAAGGCCAAGAACGACGTTGCTCCAAATCAAGCCATGGAGGTGGTCTTCCGTTTAAGCTCTTTATTTTTGGCCTTCAGTGCGCAAATCTTTGCTTGCGCATCCCTGTACATGCGCTGGAGCAGCAAGAGTTGGGTGTTGACCTGGTAGAGCTCACTTGTCTTGTTCTGCAATCGGTAAGCCAATTTTGTGACTGCAGTCACCGTCTCCATATAGGACGTTAGTATGAAATGATTGGCTTCAATGTCTAATTGAGCTGTCATTATTTGCTTAATTGACATCATAGAAAGGTTGGGAAGAGTAGTAACCGGGGCACTCGGCCCAGCAGCGCTTACCGGATCATTCAAGTCCGAAAAGAGAGTAAGGGGATGAGACAAGGCCATGTAGTAGAAGAGAGAAAGATGTAATCAAAAGGAGGGTCATTTTTTGGCAGCCTTTCTGCTCTACTCAATCTCTCTATTCTGTCTCTCTCGAAGAAGAAGATCGAAGAGAGTGATGAAGAAGAGATAGAAGAGAGTGAGGTGAAGAAGAAGAAGCAGACGGGTGTGATTAAGAAGAAGGCTGAAGAGAAGAGGCTGAAGAGAAGAAGACAATGAGGGAGAGATAGTCGAGGAGAGCGGCAATGGAGGAGAGCTGCTTTTGTCGACCAATAAAGCAAAAACAGTGGCAACCGCGTTTTGCAAAAAAAGAGAGAGACACAGAAGAGTTGTATGTGTATGCATATATGTATATATATTATATAGCTATGTAATATATATATGTTTTGATTATCTATTTTTTTGATGTCATTTATCCCTATCATTTTTCTCCTCCTCCTCCTCCTCTAAATTCTGACTCATGATTTCCTTTTGATAATGCCACAGGGGGGAGAAAACTTATGATGTTATTTCAAACTAATCTGATGTTATGTATTTATAGTTTGATATCTTAGTCTCATATCATGTCTCTAATTAAAGCTGATTTATTACACGTGCTAAAAACTTATGATATTATGTATTATGGTATTATTTTCAAATTATGGTATTATTTTTAAACTAATCTGATGTTATGTATCTATAGTTTGATAGCTTAGTCTCATATCATGTCTGTAATTAAAGCTGATTTATTACACATGTGCTAACCTATGTATTTAGAAATGAATTCGGGGAGCATGACTTGAGGGGGAGTTTTTCTTATTCCCAAATCAAATGTAAACATCATTGTGTGTCATCATCGAAAATGGGGAGATTGTTTGACTTATTTATTTTGATGATTTATTTAATTACGTTTTAATTTATTTGGAAAAGAAAAATAAAATCAAAATTTATTTTGATGATTTATTTGAAAGAGAAAAATAGAATCAAAATTTATTTTGTCCCATTATTTCTCACCTAAACCTTTATTCTAAATGTTGTTAGAATGTATTTAATATTTGATTAAATCAGCAGTTCAAACAGCCCAAAAACATAAGTTCAAACAGCCCAGAGCAGCAGCAGTTCAAAAGGTTCAAGTGGAAATATTCAAATTTGTAATGATGGAGTGGAAGATATTCAAATTAGTAATGATAGAGTGGAAGATATTCAAATGAATACAACGGCTATAAATTCAAATGAATACAACGGCTATAAACGGCTATAAATTCAAATGAATACAACGGCTATAAACGACTATAAGTTTCATTATATATACCAAAGCCTCTAATGTAAATAAGTGAAACAAAAATCATAAAATATTTTTTGATCGATAATCACTCACATCTATTCTTTGAAAAATTCTTTGAGAAGTGTTCTTCAATTTTTTGTTTACATCTTTTTTCAGAAATTATACACTGAGACGTATAGTTTTAAGCCCATCTTTCTTGTATGAGATTTACAGAAAAATCAGAGCTTTATTTTTATATCTATCTTTGAGAGATAATTCTTGTAGCTTTCTGTAAAAGCAAAAACACATTCTTTTCAACCTTGTAAGAGTGTAGTACACTCAGTGTTCTTGATTTAGAAAGTCTGTGTAAAATTCATGGAGGATTGCTCCATTTGTAAAGAGGTTGCTAATACCCCCGTAAAGCTAGAGCATAGTGGAAAATCTCAAGTGAAGCTTGAGAAGTGGATGTAGGACGAGTTGAAACCGAACCACTATAAATTTGTTTGTCTCTCTCTCCCTTATCTCTTTATTTTATTTAAAGTGTTGTAACTATATTTCACATTTTCACTGTGCTAAAATCATTAACTGACATAGTTGTTAGAACACTTATTTTAATTATTTTTATTTCATTAACTATATTTATCTATTGTGCTAGTCATAATTTTTATTAGGGTATTATTAATTTTTCATTGTAAAAACCTAATTCACCCCCCTTCTTAGGTTGTCTTTTGGGTAACAAAAACTTTGAGTTTAGTTTTAAGTATTTAGTAAGTCGTAGTGAATGAATGTAAAAAGTTGAAATTAACATAAAAGTAAGTTATATTATACCTTGAGTTATCATAACATATTTTACTTATGTTTTGAGTTACTATAATTTATTTTATACAAGTTATGTTTTTAACTTATATTTAGATTTCAAGTGCGTTAATTATTTTTCTGAACTCCATTTTGTTAAAGTGAAATCCATGGATATGATTATTTAAATTTTAAAAATTATTTGACAATAATTTTATAAATATTTATTTTTGTAAGTAGCACCACGGAAGTCTCATGCCTTAGAGGACTTAAACAACCACTAGCTTCTGATTGGTCACTTTGTGGCCTTTTGTTTGTCATGGATCCATTGACATTTGTTCTAATTGTCACTCTAGTGACCTCTGTTTTGTTCTGTTCTGTACTGTAGTTATGATTATTTGCTTTGTGATTTCTGCATTCTGCTTTAGTTATCTAAGATTAGTTATGTATTTCGATTACCAAACTAATCTCTGTTTAGCTAAATAATTATCCATGGTAATTTTTGTATTCTCATGCTCATTGTATAATATTTCTCACTCTACCATGTGCTTATAGCTATTATCCCCTTTCAGGTGATAAAATTTAACGAGATCGAGATTGGAAATTGATAATGTTTTTTTATTTATTTATTTACTATCTGTAATTCTGATCGGACTTTTGTAATAAAATAAAACCTAAATGACTATTTTCGTTTTTAATAAACTTTTTGGTACCCATTTATTTTATTTTAATTTATTTAAATTATCCGCTTGCGCTACTACTACAGAAATTTTAGAATTATTTTATTTATATTGTGTTGTTGTGACGCCATACCTTTGGGTACCAGGTTTGGGTCATGACAAAATGGTGTAAAAGCGATGGTTTTTGGTTCTCAAAAAAAAAAAAAAAAAAAAAAAAAACACATACCTTAGTTGTCTAACACGATTAAACCGTTTTATAAATATTTATAGACTAAGTTTTCTTATGTTGTAGGGAATGACAAATCTGATAAAGTTATTCTGGTTCGAACCCCCAGGAGCCCATCTTGTCCCGATTCTACTAAAGGGATGGAGAGATTCAGAAAGCCTTGTCAAACAAGTCCACCCAGGAATTGATCGACTTATGGGGAGACCTATATACTTACAGGCTGACCTCGATAACGGTTTCTGATTTTAGAGACTTAGCCGAGGGAGCACACGCGAGAAATACATTGGGCTGACCCACATTGTTGGTCTTGCACCAGATCTAGGACATCTGCACTTTCTGTTTGTACCTTTTCCCCTGGGCTTTGCTGAAAAGAGATGGCACGCGTACCCTAGTAGCTACATATACACTACAATACCTCCTCCACAACATGTTATCCATGTCCCAGCTGTGGACTTCACTGATATGCAGAGTGAGTTTGTAGGGTTGTTCCATGGCCTAGTTTTTCAGAGCCAATTCTCGTGGTGGCCTAGCGGTCCATTTTAGATGCCCGACCAGAGGATTTTTGTGACCTGACCATGACTAGTCTAATCCTTATATTTTTGTATTAGTAGGATTAAACACTAACTCTTGACTACTATACAAGTATGTTTTACTAACACCTTATGTATAAGTAAGACATGTGTCATTCTGTATAAGTAAGATATGTGTTAACAAAAACATAAAGATCAGACTAGTCATGGTCAGGTTACAAAAATCCTCTGGTCAGGCATCTAAAATGGACCACTCGGCCACCACGAGAACTAACTCCGAAAAACTGGGCCATATATAGACGCGCCCGTGGGCCTCATGCTACAGTTCAGACTACGATTGTCATGGTTCTTAATCTGATCTCACAATGTGCGATATGAGATTGATAAATCACCAAAGAGTCCAAATCCGACAAATCGTTTTGAAAAATAGATTTTTAGAAAGAAGTGCCAAACATGGACTGTTTTGCCAGATACAGAGTCGTTACCTAAATGTTTTATTTTTGGAAAATTTAGGAAACCCTGACTCGTTGCCTAAGGCCACATGTCCGTCATCACCAAAGTTGCCTCGGCTCGGGAACTTGGGTACGATTGGGGAAGGTCAGCTATGAGCACCCCCGCTCGCCTGGTCAAAGATCTGCCTCTACTAACCATGATATCTAGTTTTGAAAATATTACCCGTTCTTATTCCGATTAATTAGCTAATCTTACTATGTGATGCGCACAACACTAAAGTATAGGCTAGATCCCCTAATTTGGAACAAAGCATTGCATATCCGTTTATTCGAAAAAATGGTTCGAAATTTGCTACTCGCAAGTAGGCTAAAATACGGATTTCAACGAGTTGTTCCAACTCAAGCAATCCAACCTTCACCCACAAGCATTCATGCAGTAATATCACATAAGCACATAGCCACATGGTAAGCATGTTGTCATGTTAACATTCACACTCATGCGAGATGCTAAAGCATAAATACTTACAGCGTACTCCGAGTCAAAACAAAGAACATGTTAGCAATCAAACGTATGATCCAAGTTTATGTTAAATGGCTAATGCATCACAGGTAAAATGCAATCTAGAATAGGCTCAGCTAATCCTAGGATGGCATGTGAAATGCAACAAGTAACATATATTCAAGTTAGATTTGAAATACTATGCAGTTAGCATGATGCGCCGAGCCCGGTGCATGCAATACTGATGAATGAATGCACACATGCATAGCATAAGGTATGCTAAATTAAATATGCCCTAGTACTAACCATCAAAAGCAGGTAAGTAAAAGGGAGAAAGAAATGGGGGTTGGAAGACATGCACACACACACCCACACTTATTACACATTCGGCCTCGCTCAGAGGGGCCAAAAGAATAATACCAATTAATTAACCTATAAGCTAATTAATTATTACAGACCACTTAACTAGTTAAGCAAATTAACTAAGCTAAGAAAACAATAAAACAGCCTCGGGAAGGGAGTCCAATGCATGCGTGCTTGGGTTTGCTCGGAAATCTGTCACCATGCATAAGCTGCCTCTGTTTACCCTACTCTGCTCTTCTGAAAATTGCACAAGTCCCAAGGAACACTCTCTGAACACTGTGAAGCATCACCGACCAAGGGGTGACATCACCGACCATGGTAGAAGGGTCATAGACTATTGATATGGCTCTCGGCCTCAAATGTTTGGTCGGTCGGCAATAGAGATGGTCGACCAAGCATGTATGCCTGCAAAATCCTGTTTTGACAGCAGCAGAGGGCAAACATGGCATGGCAATGCATTTCAAGCAAATGTGTGCACCAACACCCTCCTTATCATGTTCATGACTCAAAGGAGGATGATCCTCGACCCTCGGGCCACCAATCGCACATTTCAATGCGTGATGGCCAAAGAGGCCAAGTATGCATTTTGATGTCAAAAGTAATGCAAACCAAACAAACAAATGGACCCAACCTCTATCATAATCGATTCAAGAGGCAAGACATGCATGCCAAATGCAACCTAAGCATATAGGCTAGTATGCAACATAAACATGGAGGCAAGTATGCAAACATGTAACAAGTATGCAAGCTAACAAGCATGCAAAATGTAATGCCAACAAACAAACATGCAAGACATGTGACATGTTAAGCAACCAAAGCAAAAGGAATGCATGCCAAATGCACTACTGCTAAATGCACTACCACCTAAGCATGCAACAACATACAAAGGGGTCAAGTGTGTGACAACATGCAAAGCGAACGTACACCCAAACATTCATGCACGCAAGGTCCAATACTTATGCATCAAAGAACAACTTTTAAGCCCAAAACAGTGGTTAACATGCTAAGCACATGAAGGCAAATGTACATACAAGCATGCATAGATACATGGTTCAAAACTTAAGCATAAAGAAGCAACTTTTAAGCACACTTAAAAGGGACAAACATGGGCATATGAGAAGCATACTAAGCTCTGAAAATCATGTTAAGGATGGTGCCAAACCAACTAAACAAGACGAACAAGGCATGCAACTATGTCCAAAACTCAAGGCAAGGCAAGGGGCTTAAACCATGGCTATATGAAGCAAGTCCCAAAGGGCTATGGGGACTCAAAACCACCCTAAGACAGACCAAAACAAGGTCAAAGGCACACCTAGATGGCATCTAAATGGCCTAAGTCTAAAGGCATGCAAAAGAGTCCAAACATGGAGCACAAAACTCAAACCTTTTGAAACATCAAAGGAGCCATAAATGCAAGTATACAAGCATGCTATATGGACTGAAATGACATGACTAATGGTGCCAAACCATTGAAATGATACAAGTAGAGCATGCTAGAGGATCCAATACTCAAGGCCTACAAGGGAGATTGCATGGTAGCTATACAAAACAAGTCATGGATGACTCAAATGACCAAAATCAGACCTCAAACACATCAAAACATGCACAAAAGCTTCACAAAGCTAAGCCAAAATCATGCTAAAACAAGGCTCAAAGCACAAAGCATGCTAAGGCAATTTCATGGCATTACAAGACAAGTATGCTAAGCATGCATGGTATGTCTAAACCAACTTAAAACAGTGCTATATCATGGCAAAATAAGTGCAAATACTAGCTAAGACATGACCAACATGAACTCAACAATGGTGCTCACACATGAGGCTAAAATGATAACTTTTGAAGACAACAAGGAGAGGCGATGGCCCTCTCCTTCTTAGGACCTGAAAGCACCATCCCCACCAATCCAGAGGGATTTCAGTGGTGAGGAGGCGCAAACAAGTTAGTCCCGGAGCTCACCAAAATAGCACAAAATGGGAGCCAAACAAGGCCTAAGAGAGGTCAAACAACCCCAAACACCAAAGCAACCTTAGACAAAGTTCTAAAACTAACAAAATCAGAACTTTTATATGTTATTCACTAAGCTCAAAAACAGATGCAAGATAGGTTAAAAGCTAGTGCAAGAATGGGGAATAAAGGGGTAAGATTCTTACCCTTGTAGACCTCTTCAAGAATGGAGCTCCAACAGCCTTTCCAAGCTTAAATCCACTCAAAAACCTTAACAACAACCCTTTGGCACTTCAGCAACCAAGGTAAGGTGTGATACGAGGTGTTTATGCACAAAAGTAAGAACAAAACACACTTAAACACACACAAAGGCAAAAAGATAGGGAGATATAGAGATAGATAAATACACTATTTCTAAGCCTAATCCAGACCTCTGGAGCTCAAACCTCTAACCCTTGAGGAGGGAGTAGAAGGCCTCCCTTTATAGAGGATCACTTTTGCAAAGCTTATAAAACAAGCTAAGCAAGAGTGAAATTCCTCCATACACGTGTATGGAGGGGGTGCAAAGTGGGTGCCAGCTAGCACAGCTGGCACAAAATATCTGTCAAAATCAGATGCACAGTGGTCGGTCTGCCAAAAATGCCAAATTGACCAAATAAATGGTCTACCGACCAAAAGGAGTGCCGACCGACCAAACATTTGGCCGATGGCAACAAAACAATGGCCGGTGGCCTCAAGCCATGGCCGGTGAGATGTGGGGATGGCCAACAAGCCATTCCCTGCTCCTCAAAAGCAAAACACAAGTGTTTGGTGCAAAATCAAACACAAAACAGGCAAGTCGAGAGATCTTGAGGCAAGACGCATGGCCGAGACCTCCGAGAACTCAAGACGAACACAAACATGGATGATCACCGAGTGTTCAAACGGTGACGTCCAAGTCTTGAGGACGGTCAAAAATGGGATGTCTACAGTTGCCCCTCTTTGACAGAGCTCGAAAGTCATAACAATGATGGGAGTGAGTGTCAAAGCCCAGAGACGACCCATTTTTGACAAGGCCGAAGACTTAGACAAACATGCAAAACAATAAAGATATGCGCCCGAAGGCAGGGGCAAAATGCAACTGACAATGCAAGAAGCCGAACATAACTCATGATCATGCAAAGAAAGCTGTAACGAAGCATAACATGCAACAGTTTTAAGCAAGAACCCAGCTACATTACAATGCAGAAAGGATGTAAGAGAATTATTCAATTCTCAATACGTCTCACATGGAGAATACAATACCTGTGCGGCTCGTCTGGTTGCACCAGCTTCAAATGAACCGTACATACAATATCGTGCTTGAAAGAGAAAAAAAACTTAACAGGTACAATATCGTTAGCAACATGCATAACAATGTAATCTAAAATTGCGTGACAACGCAAGCGAAGGAGTGCATGACAATGCAACTCGTGTGACAACGCATAACAATGCGGAATGGATGCAAAATAATAATGCTATATATACAAAACTATGTATAAACAATGCAAATGATATGCAATGCAATTGAAACATGATCAAACCATAAGCAGTTCAAAACCACACAAATATCATAAAGATGATAGAGATGCAAAGTCCGTCTACCATAGAAAAGGTGCCAACACCCTCAAACCACAATACCAGCAGTGGAATAGGCGTGTACACATGCAGAACTATGAGTGTGTAGACGGAACACAAGATACAAGTAATTGGGTGGGATGATATAAGTGATGCATGCTCTGCTCATGAGAGACTATGATCCTAAATGTTGTGCAAAACACTACACTACAATGCAATGAATGAAATGGATATGGCGCGCGACCAAAACACATCTTGCCTAGGAAAGGCATGGACACAAACAAATCACGTTTAACACAGAAACGGTGCCGTCACCCTCAACACTAGGTGCGTACACATAATATCATAACTGTGCTTCAACGCGAAAAGTATGGGCACATACCAGACCAAGCTCAACATGGAAAGGCGCAAGCCGTAGATGGAGGTGATGCAGTGAATGCATGCAACTACAATGCAATACAATGAATGCATGACAATACACTATTTATAATGAAACCTACATACTAAATGATGCAGTAGGGAAATGCATGACAATGCAAAGTAAGGAAGAATGCACTACAATGCATGTAAGGAAAGATGCATGACAATGCAAGCCATGTACAATGCAATATTTACCAGCTAAAATGCAATGGATGTAGTGGATAAGGCCTGTGGCCAAACTGTATCTTGCCTAGGAAAGGCATGGACACATACAGACCACGTTTAACACGGAAACGGTGCCGTCACCCACAACACTAGGTGCGTACACATAATATCATAACCGTGCTTCAACGCGAAGAGTACGGGCACATACTAGGCCACGCTCAACATGGAAAGGCACAAGTCGTAAATGGAGGTGATGCGATAAATGCATGCAAGCTACAATGCAATATATACAATATGCAATGGAATGTAATACTTACAATGGATAAGACATGCGGCCAAACCGTATCTTGCCTAGGAAAGGCATGGACACATACAGACCACGTTTAACACGGAAACGGTGCTATCACCCACAACACTAGGTGCGTACACATAATATCATAACCGTGCGTCAACGCGAAAAGTACGGGCACATACCAAACTAGGCTCAACATGGAAAGGCGCAAGCCGTAAATGGAGGTGATGCAATAAATGCATGCAAGCTACAGTGCAATATATACAATATGCAATGGAATGTATGTAAATGTAATATTTACAGTGAGATGCATGACATATGCACTATATACAGTGTAATGCATGACATATGCACTATTTACAGTGAAATGCATGACATATGCACTATTTACAGTGTAATGCATGACATATGCATGTTTGTTTTTTTTTTTTTTTTGAAAATGCATGATAATGTAGATGAAATTGAACGTGCGGCAACGCATGCCTTTTGAAATGCATGACAATGCACATGAGTAGCGCATAACAATACGAGTGAGGGATGCATGACAATACGAAGGATAAAACCCGCCAAGAGTCGTTCGGGCACAATAAACACCAAAGGACTTGCACCTTCAGAGGATTTAAGGTCTCCTAGACCGAGATGCATAACAATGCAAGTATGGCGTGCGCTACAATGCACAAGGTGTGTGCATAACAATGCGAGTGCGGCGTGCATGACAATGCAATCCAAGAAAAAACCCGCCAATAGTCGTTCGGGCACGACAAACATCAAAGGACTTGCACCTTCAAAGGATTTAAGGTCTCCTAGACCAAGATGCATAACAATGCAAGTATGATAAGCATGACAATGCATGATAGAGAAAATGCATGACAATGCAACTGGAATATGCATGACAATGTAAGGGGACTCAAATGCGCGACAACGCATGTTCTTTTTGAAATGCATGACAAGTGCATGTGAGGTGCGCATGATGATGCGTGACAAGGACCATGCATGACAATGCATGTAAGGTGTGCATGACGATGCGGCCTAAGATGAAACCTACCAAAAGTCGTTCGGGCACGACAAACACCAAAGGACTTACACCTTCAGAGGATTTAAGGTCTCCTAGACCGAGATGCATAACAATGCAAGTCGGGCGCATCACAATGCACAAGGTGTGTGCATAACAATGCGAGTGCGGCATGCATGCCAATGCAATCTAAGATAAAACCCGCCAAGAGTCGTTCGGGCACGACAAACACCAAAGGACTTGCACCTTCAGAGGATTTAAGGTCTCCTAGATCGAGATGCATAACAATGCAAGTATGTATGCTAACCGTTAACAAGGTAAAACATTGTAATGCGATGCATTCAAAGCAGTTACTAAATCTCGTAAGATATCAAAGGATACGAAAAGGATACACCTCGCACGTATTCGAGTGCTACGCACAGAAGACACGGCACAGAGACCGGTTAAGCTTCGGAAATGTATTTTCTTGCACTGTGTTGAGCAAGGGAGGCCCCAAACCACATCAAAGACCCAAACAAAGGTGTAGGAGGTTCACGGGCCATCGGAGGAGGTCACCGGCCACAAAACAACTCCATCGGCCAAATATTTGGCCGACCGGCTAACAATGTGGCCGACCGGCCAAATATGCCTGAATCGGGGCAGTTTGGTCAATTCGGCACGGGTCTTTAGAAGCCCTATATTTCTCACTTCCTCTCAAAAAATAGTCCCCTCTCTCTCTAGGTTATTTTCCAAGCTTCTATCCTCGTCTTTTCTTGGTTTTCGGGCCCGTTTCAACGTTCGATTCGTGAAACCCTCATCGTTTCGAACATTTTGAACCGAACAAATCTTTGTTTCGGTGTCTTTTTCTTGATTTCCACCACTCGGGGTTTGTTTCCCTCGAGTTTTCCTCGATCTTTGTGCCTTTTCCGCACCCCGACCTTTTCGGCCATTTTTCACTCTCCCGAGGTTGACTTTTTTAGTTGACTTTTCATATTCTCGCCCGGTTTCCACATTTCCGGCCATTTTCACGCTACCCTTGAGATGACAGATGATATTCCAGGCGGTGGGGCTCCCCCAGAGATGGATGTGGACCCAGAGGCCAAGCTCTTGCCCCTTCACATCCGACCATTCGATCTGGCGGCCTACAGGCCGATGATTCACGTGCTACCTCCTGATGGTCTTCGCCAGTTCAGGACTTTTGATAGGGGCGTGCCACGAGAGCTTCTTCTGCACGAGCCAGAGTCACATCTTTCTTACGGCGCTTCTGAGGTACAGTCTTCCCTTTGTTTTATTTTTCGCAATGTAGAACATAACTGCAATAGTTGATCCTGTTCTTTAACTGCTTAGCCCGGATACACCGATATATTACACACTGTAATTCATCTGTGAACACACTGATACTCGATATCTGTTTGAACCTGAAAACGTGCACACACGCTGTGTTTTCACTAAACCAATCAGACACACTGACACATCATATAATGTAGTTCACTTCGAGCACACCGGCACTCGATATCTGTTTGAATCTGAAAACGTGCACACACGTTGTATCTGCATCAATTTTGACTATTCTTCAAAACTGTACATTTAATATTGCTTCGCAACTGTTTGCTTTTGAATACAGGGGGATTCCCATGCCTTCTGGGGGTATGGGAATGTTGCCGCCAGGGGATGGTATATGGAGCTACCGGACGCGATCTGCCATATTGTTGATCAGGCCGACTTCGGCACTTTCTGCAGAGGACTGTCGCGCCTTACTACGAGCAGGCCTTTGCTTGCCGCTCTAGTGGAGAGGTGGTGAGACACCACCAATTCCTTCCACTTTTCCGCCACGGGAGACATAACGATGACTCCTTTCGACTTCTCGATGCTCACCGGCATCGGGGTAGGGGGTGATCCGATCCCCTTCAACACAGACATGGACGAGTGGGAGGCCGCTCAGATGTACTTGCTTGGCGACCTATCGCCTCTTGCCCGTCCAGGATTTGTCAGATATTCGTGGTTCGAGGTCCACTTCAGGATTCAGCCAGCCTTAGCTGAGGAGGCGCCGATGGCTCAGGAGGAGGCGGAGCAGTTTACACACTGCTTCCTTATGTTCTTGCTGGGGACGACCCTCTTCGCCGACCGGGCGAACACTGTGCCCCTCTGTCTGCTGAGCGCTTTAGTTGACGTCACGCGGATTCCGCCGCTATGACTGGGGTGGCGTAGGCTTAGCCACACTGTACGACTACATGAGTTCATCCTCTCACCTCAGCAGACAATTACTCGGAGGCTACTGGCGAGCTTGGGAGGTACATTTTCTTTCTCTGTTTTATATTTTTGCTTTACATTTTCTGTACTCTGTACACTGCACATATTGCGGTCTACCTCACGCTGACTATATACTGCACACACGGCACACATATAATCTACTTTACACTGACTATATACTACACAATACTTCACATACTGCACAATTTGATGCCAGCTGACTATACACCGCACATACTGCAAACATGCAATCTGCTTTACACTGATTGTATACTGCACAATACTTCACATACTGCACAATCTGATGCCAACTGGCTATACACCGCACATACTGCAAACATGCAATTTGCTTTACACTGACTGTATACTGCACACACTATACACTCTGCACAATACACTACACAATACACGGTTCTACAATTTCTGCTTTTATCCTACATTCTGTTTCGTCTGCATTTTGCTTTATCTGATAAGTATACTGATATTTGCTCTGCAGTTGTGGGTCTATGCCTATTTCCCGAGGCTTGCCCCAGTGCCAGACGAGGAGACCCCCTTCGGCGTTCCATTCTCCCGCTGCTTCGATATGAGATGCGTGCGGAGACCCCGGGAGTCGTTTATATTCTTCCACCGCTATTTCGACACCATCACCGCCACAGAGGTATTTTAGAGTTTGCAGTTCATTTAAGCTTTGCTTTACATTATTCTTTCGATAGCAATAGATAACAAACTGCATATCATTTACAGATCACCTGGCAGCCTTGGGCTCCATTGCCAGCCGCAGTTCAGGAGCGGTATGCAGGCGCTGAGGAGTCCGCCCGATTCAGGCTTCTGTTGAAGGGCCCAGTCTGTCGGGCTTGGTACCTAGGCGAGCGCTTCTTGCACCAGACCTTAGGTTTACCAGAGCAGATAGTTCCAGGTTCGCCTCCTATCGACATGAGGCAGACAGAGAGGTACCCCCCACATGAGATGGTCGATTACACGATCAGATGGGAGGCGGAGGGCTTTAGAGGCGATGACGACTATGCAGAGTACGTCCAGACCTTCATCATGCGGCCCCTGAGCAGTGGCCGTCAAGATGAGAGAGAGAGGCCTACGGCGCCAGCGGCTGGAGCGGGAGCGGGAGCAGGGGCAGGAGCGCCTAGGGTGGCTCGGGCCCATGGCAGGAGTGGGCCTCGGAGAGGACGGGGGGCTAGTTGGCCAGCACTGCCCACGACGATGACATGCAGAGGGCAAGGTGGGGAGACTTACCAGATCCCCATCGCTCCCCCTCCGGTTGATCACGAGTTGGTCGGTTTCTACGACTTGCCTCCGGTAAGTATTATTGCATTTTGTATTTTGCATCGTCATTTCATTTTATTTCGTTTGATATTCCGCAGAATACTGGTGCTTCTAACACTTTTGCAAGCTTCCTCCGAGTACACTCGCCAGTCTTTGGAGTTGACCGCCTCCGTGATGGGGATGTTCCAGCGGAGCCTCGACTTGCTGGCTATCTACGGTATCCCAGTAGGCTCTCTTTCAACCACAATCTCAAACTGTGCATAATCTGTTTCACGCATAATCTGATGCGTCGCACTACCAACATGGCACTTGATACACGGCCCTCATGGCATTTGATACACTGTATCCCACATACTATTCACAGCGTTACTCATGGCATTCATACACTGCACTCAGTCACTGCATTCTGTATTCACACACTGCTCACAGCATTCATACACAACATTCATACACTGTACTCACACACTGTATTCTGTACTGATACACTGCTCACAGTATTCATACACTGTACTCACACACTATATTCTGTACTGATACACTGCTCACAGTATTCATACACTGTACTCACACACTGTATTCTGTATTTATACTCTGTTTTGCGTAGCATACTGATGCGTTTGCCATTTGTGCTTTTCAGTCTCCATTCCAAATCCCTACTGCAGGAGATGCTCCAGCCGGGCCTTCTGTTCCCGCTCGAGGAGGAGGGCAAGGTGGCATAGTATTCCCCCGCACCAAGTGGGGCGCACTCATGTTGGGAGTAGCTCTCGGGCACCAGTACCCGATGATGATGAGTCTGAGGCAGAGGCAGAGTCATTTGAGGAGGAGACTGGGGACGACTCCGACTCGGGCTCAAATGATGGTGCTGACGATGACGCTCCTGGACCTTCGTCCAGGAAGAGGACGAGGACAAACTCTCGGGCCTGAGATGATCGATGCTGATCCAGATTTTTGCTGCTTTTCTTCTTTTTGTTTTACTTTTTCTTTTTTGCTGGTAGCTTGAGTACCTTGTACTGTCGTAAACAGGTTTTATTTTCCTCGAAACTTTGTACTTGAAAAGATGATGAAATGAAACAAACTTTTTGCCTGAAAAAGTGTTACATTTTTGTATTTCATACATCGCATCGCATCGCATCGCGTCATATTACACAACAATGTAAATGGGATTGATCTTTTGTCTGAAAATCAAACACTTGTATTGTAATAACCAGGTAGTGAGCCAGCTAATGACAAAATAGCTCATACAACCTACTGCTCATTCTGAACACACAGCCCATAACACAGTGCTTGGCTTACTCTGCATACAGCCTATACACATAATTCGTACAACGCACTGCTTATTCTGAACACACAGCCTATTCTGAACACTACTTATTCTGAACTCATAGCCCATAGCAGCATATTACCCATTCTGGATACACAGTTCATTCTGGACTCTACAAAAGTTGAAACACACTCAGATGCTCCAAAATTTCTTGCTTCACAATCCGGAACCCAAAAGCTTCAGATAGGTCCAGGTTTTTCTATTCACACTTATCGGGGGTGGACCCTGCAGTTTTATGAAAGAACCAAATCATGTTTTGCACAAATGTGGGGAATGACACAGCACTCTGAGCACAAAACGATTTGAGGAGAGGGTTTTCAACCGGGTATTGAGCCTACGACTGAACACAGCATACTACGACTCAACCAAAGGTATACAACCTAAACACAACGAGACACGCTCGGAACAGACCCAAAACAAGAGTAAAGGTAAAAAAAACAAAAGACACGACACACAGACGCGTTATAAAAACGAGAGACTTCTCAGATCACGAGAAGCCAGTTTCTCCAGGTATTGTTCCCCACCCTCTTCTCATTTGTGATTCTCACATCACTCGGCCCTCAGGCTCGGTTTTTCTCTCAAAACCCCTTTTTGCTCACTTTTCTCTTAACTTACACCTCTCTATTCTTTACTCTCTCATTCTTTTCATCCCTCCCCAGATATGGTTGGTGAATAAACAAGAGGTTGTGGGTTCATGCCAACACTGTTAACTCGCAGCTACTTCTTCCGGCGACGTTTAGTCGATGTTCCTGATAAGGGAGTGGAGTATCTTGATCCATTCCGGTTCGTGCTTCGCACTTGGCTCGATACCTCGTTGCTCGGAGGTCGAGAGAGCTTTCAGCCCTTTAATGATAGCTTCAGCTATGCCCTTTTCGGCAAGTATGCTGGAGATGGGGGAAAGACAGGAAGATTGACTCAACTGTGCCCCTAGTCCATCTTTTTAACCATTTTTTTGTTTTGGTCTTCTACTAAAACAATTTTAATCAAAACGAGAGTTAGATTAACATACTTGTTCGATTTTTTATTTGAAAATCATGAAAGTTAGGTTATGAGCACTGAAAATTTTCCTTTTTTAGTCCAAGAAATGGTCCTGTTTTGGAAAAAATAGAATAATTTTCGAGAAAATAGTCAACCTCAGTAAAAATTCTCAAAAACCATTTTGGCAAATAGCCAGTGCTCAACGAGCATGAAACTTACTCTTGAGATGTACAACCTCGGATCGGAGGCAATGGAAAATTGCCCCTTGTTCTAAAGGGCACAGCACGGTAACGGAAAGTTGCCCCTGGTTTGGATGGTGACTCATGGCAACGGAAAGTTGCCCCTTGTCTAGATAACGCCGCAGTATACTGTAGTCAGTCCTCATTAGTGATGATCGCAACCGAACTCTCAGATACAGAGAAGACGACGATGGTCAAAACCAATATATGGACATAGTCAGTTTGAAAGTGCGTGGGGCTGGACTTCAGGATGAAGTTGCCTACGTATCCCAAACATGGGAATCAAGCCTTATGTAGTTTGGGTTGTGTCACAACCGAACTATCGGAGTCAGAAAAGGCAAGGATGATCAAAACTATTACATGGACACACTTGCTTTGGAAGTGTTGGTGGCTGGACTTCAGGATAAAGTTGCCTACGTATCCCAAACATAGGAATCAAGCCTTACGTAGTTCCGGTTAAGGTACACTCGTATATTAACCCTCACTTTTTAGGCTCTAACTTTTGCCAAGACCGCCCTTTGCAAGTTTTCAACCTTGCGAGCTTTATTCTTCTTTTCTTTTCAATTCCCTTTTTTTTTTCATTTTTTGTCTTTTCTTTTTCAAATCTTTTCATTCTTTTTTTTTTGCATTTTTTGTATTCTTTTTTTTATCTTGCTCTAACTTTTGCCTGGGTCGCCCTTCTGAGTTTTCGGTCCAGCGAGCCTCTCAAAGGGTAAAAGTGTAACAAGTCCATGCCAAATGGTTTTAAAATTTTGAAGCCATCCGTATCCAGGAGAGTGGCTGTTGTATTAACTTGCAGAAGGATCCATCTTCGGCTCTTTGAGCACATCAGACATTTTTGCCCTAGTTCAAGGGGTGCTTCTGTTCTAGCTTCGCAAGCTTCTTCTGATGAGGTCTGATCTTCTTGATTTGACTTTCTTGGCCATTTGTTCAAGGGTTGCTTCAAATTTGGCCACGCAAGCCTCATGTTGTAGTCGACCGTTGAACATTCTGAACTAAGGTCCAAGATTTGAAAGTAAGGGCTCAAGTCTTGAGGCTGAGAGCGATCCTAAGCTGCACAATCTCAAGAGCGATTCCACACAGGTCTTCGCAGGACTGCGCAAAACATTTTGTTTTTGAGAAATTTTTTTTTTTTTAAGAAAGCGACAAATCGCTCGCGCTGAAGATAGTGCGGAACCAATCTGGATCAAGCCAGGGTCCTTCTCAGTACTCACGTTGACAAACATGATTTCAATCATTAAGGGCTTAGCATGCCTCTCTTTCTCTCAATTTGATCAAAGTTTTGGAAATCCCGAGGAATTCCTTCATCTTCTTTTTCAACACCACAATGTTAAAAAGTTTTGAAAAACTTAGGTCAATGCAATGAATTCGAGGTGCAGAAGAGTAAGTAAGATGCTCCGCCGTTTCATTCAAATGCTCTAGCACAACTAGCTCAAAGTAGCAATAGGCCGCAGCTGTTTCATTCAGATTTCCTGGTTGCAACTGGCTCCACAGGAGAGACAGACTCAAAAGAAAACAAAAGGGTAATTACAAAACAAAACGGTGTTCGAGTCAACAACCCCGGAATCACCTAACATTCTATACAATGGGACTGATTCGACATAACAAGATAGACCCTTGAGCAAAAAGACTGACTCAGGACAAAGAGACAAACTCAAGACAAAAACAAAGAACTGACTCGACACCCAAGCCAGAAATTACAAAACTGCATTTGCAAATGCTCCCAACAGTGCGTGCCAAACGCCACATCTAAAATACACCGAGCGCCGCCCGCAGGTGGGCCAACCCCTGATCACATATTTGCAGTATCCTCGAAATCCAACAATTCAGTGGTGACAGACTTTGCTGAGGTGGGTGGGACGATGACCTCATTGTCGATCAAATCTTGCACTTTGTGGCGAAGGCGGAAACAACCGTTGGTGCTGTGACCAGTTTGCTAGTGGTACGCGCAGTACAAGGCAGCATCACGTGTGAGAGGAAGATTCTTCGGGAGAGATCGAGGCTCGAGGGGTTTAAGATGCCCCTTGTTAGCCAAAATTTGAAATGCCCTAGACAAAGGCATGTAGAGGGCATGAAATACTCTGCGCCCTCGAGGCAGATACTTCGAAGTCTGAGGGTTCTTGCTAGACGCACTAGCGAAAAGGTCGGCAGACACTGCCTTGGCTTTCTGATCTTTTCCCGGTGCAGGGTTGGGAGCGGAAGGAACTGTTCTAGCATGACAGAGCCTATCCCAATTTTTCGCCTGGCTTAAACTGCCTTCGGTTGGAGTGAGGAAAGCATCATCCACAGTCTTAGCCATGACTGTGAGTACTTGTTCTTATTCATCCCCCCAGCTTTCAAAACCTCGACTGCCTACAGCAGTTGTTCAACAGGATCAGCATCTGTTCCCACTTTGTTCTTACCTCTAGCCTCAGTCTGATCGAGGGTTTGGGTTGCTATATCAGAGTGAAACCCGGTTGTTGTTGACATGTCATTGCCATAGCTGGAGACAACCTCAGGTTGGCTGAGCTCGATCACAATTCGCCCGAGTAGCGGGGGCTCCTGCGGTACAAAATTTCCAGCATACGATGTGGTTGGTGGCGAAGCCGACATTCCGTAAGCGAGATCAGCCACAGACCTGTGAAGGTCACCAATCATTCCCATCAACTCAAACGTTGTGGGCTCACGAGCTTGAAACAACTAGGGTGTCCAGATCGGGTGTGCGACAGGCGACCTGGGCGGATGTGGTACATCAACATTGGTCTCATCCTGCAAGATGATCCCTTGGTCTAATGCGGCTACCATAACCATAATTTCCTCTAAACTTTGCGTCATCATAAGTTCGCTGAACTGAATGGTGACTGACGGATCAGACGTCTGTCTTGCTTCAGCAAAGAAGAACACCAAATCTCTGACCCCAAATCTCTGAACTGAAAGGGAAAACAGGCAGTATTTCAGCCCCAAACGAAACAGACACAGGTGTTGTTGAATAACTGTACTCTACTACTGATCACTGTTCCCCAAAAATCACTGCCCAAAAAAATTGAATCTGATACCTGCAGATATAACTGATTCCCCAAAACACTGATACTGATGCCCTCGGGCCTGGTATTAAACTTGCAAACTGATATGTGCGTTCTTGTAGAGATACACTCTAAAAGCACATAGCAAGTAAATGAGAACCAAAACATCCCTATGTTGGGGTAGGGTTTCCCTCTCCTATTTTGTCAGGAACTAGGGTTTCACTACGCACGCTGCGGATTCAAACAACCTATAATTGGGTAGCCACCTGTCCTAGTTTGGAATGGTCACTATGAATTCCCAATATGCACTAGGTCGAATGGTCAAAAGGGTGCCCTGGTAAAACCGGGGTTTGTATTCCCATACCGGCAGAGCCCGTAAACGGTCAACCTTATGGCACGCAGCGTCAGGCTAACCGCTCAGGAATAGCAGATGGCAAACACAGTGTCCTAGGCGCACCAATGCACATGCAATGCAAAGAAACACATGAGTGTACTCAAAACAAGATATCATGAGTTCAAGTCAAGTTCTCTAAGCTCCCCAGCAGAATCGCCAGAAACTGTAGACGCGCCCGTGGGCCTCATGCTACAGTTCGGACTCAGATTGTCACGGTTCTTAATCTGATCTCATAATGTGCGATATGAGATTGATAAATCACCAAAGAGTCCAAATCTGGCAAATTGTTTTGAAAAACAGATTTTTAGAAAGAAGTGCCAAACATGGACTGCTTTGCCAGATACAGAGTCGTCACCTAAATGTTTTATTTTTGGGAAATTTAAGAAACCCTGACTCGTTGCCTAAGGCCACATGTTCGTCATCACCAAAGTTGCCTCGGCTCGGGAACTTGGGTACGATTGGGGAAGGTCAACTATGAGCACCCCCGCTCGCCCGATCAAAGATCGGCCTCTACTAACCATGATATCTAGTTTTGAAAACATTACGCGTTCTTATTCCGATTAATTAGCTAATCTTACTATGTGATGCGCACAACACTAAAGTATAGACTAGATCGCCTAATTTGGAACAAAGCATTGCATATCCGTTTGTTCGAAAAAATGGTTCGAAATTTGCTACTCGCAAGTAGGCTAAAATACGGATTTCAACGAGTTGTTCCAACTCAAGCAATCCAACCCTCACCCACAGGCATTCAGGCAGTAATACCATTTAAGCACATAACCACATGGTAAGCATGCTGTCATGTTAACATTCACACTCATGCGAGATGCTAAAGCATAAATACTTACAGCGTACTCCGATTCGAAACAAAGAACATGTTAGCAATCAAACGTATGATCCAAGTTTATGTTAAATGGCTAATGCATTACAGGCAAAATGCAATCTAAAATAGACTTGGCTAATCTTAGGATGGCATGTGAAATGCAACAAGTAACATATATTCAAGTTAGATTTGAAATACTATGCAGTTAGCATGATGTGCCGAGCCCGGTGCATGCAATACTGATGAATGAATGCACATATGCATAGCATAAGGTATGCTAAATTAAATATGCCCTAGTACTAACCATCAAAAGCATGTAAGTAAAAGGGAGAAAGAAATGGGGGTTAGAAAACATACACACACATACCCACGCTTATTACACATTCGCCCTCGCTCGGAGGGGCCAAAAGAATAATACAAATTAATTAACCTACAAGCTAATTAATTATTACAGACCACTTAACTAGTTAAGCAAATTAACTAAGCTAAGAAAGTAATAAAACAGCCTCGGGAAGGGGTTCCAATGCATGCGTGCTTGGGTTTGCTCGGAAATCCGTCACCATGCACAAGCTGCCTCTATTTACCCTGCTCTGCTCTTCTAAAAATTGCACACAAGTCCCAAGGAACACTCTCTGAACACTGTGAAGCATCACCGACCAAGGGGCGACATCACCGACCATGGTAGAAGGGTCATCGACCATTGATATGGCTCTCGGCCTCAAATGTTTGGTCGGTCGGCAATAGAGATGGTTGGCCGATCATGTATGCCTGCAGAATCCTGTTTTGACAGCAGCAGAGGGCAAACATGGGATGGCAATGCATTTCAAGCAAATGTGTGCACCAACACCCTCCTTATCATGATCATGACTCAAAGGAGGATGATCATCGACCCTCGGGCCACCAATCACGCATTTCAATGCGTGATGGCCAAAGAGGCCAAGTATGCATTTTGATGTCAAAAATAATGCAAACCAAACAAACAAATGGACCCAACCTCTATCATAATCGATTCAAGAGGCAAGGCATGCATGCCAAATGCAACCTAAGCATATAGGATAGTATGCAACATAAACATGGAGGCAAGTATGCAAACATGTAACAAGTTTGCAAGCTAACAAGCATGCAAAATGTAATGCCAACAAACAAACATGCAAGACATGTGACATGTTAAGCAACCAAAGTAAAAGGAATGCATGCCAAATGCACTACCACCTAAGCATGCAACAACATACAAAGGGGTCAAGTGTGTGACAACATGCAAAGCGAACATGTACCCAAACATTCATGCACGCAAGGTCCAATACTTATGCATCAAAGAACAACTTTTAAGCCCAAAACAGTGGTTAACATGCTAAGCACATGAAGGCAAATGTACATACAAGCATGCATAGATACATGGTTCAAGACTTAAGCATAAAGAAACAACTTTTAAGCACACTTAAAAGGGACAAACATGGGCATATGGCAAGCATACTAAGCTCTGAAAATCATGTTAAGGATGGTGTCAAACCAACTAAACAAGACGAACAAGGTATCGACTATGTCCAAAACTCAAGGCAAGCCAACGGGCTTAAACCATGGCTATATGAAGCAAGTCCCAAAGGACCATGGGGACTCAAAACCACCCCAAGACAGACCAAAACAAGGTCAAAGGCACACCTAGATGGCATCTAAATGGCCTAAGTCTAAAGCATGCAAAATGGTCCAAACATGGAGCACAAAACACAAACCTTTTGAAACATCAAAGGAGCCATAAATGCAAGTATACAAGCATGCTATATGGACTGAAATGACATGACTAATGGTGTCAAACCACTGAAATGATGTAAGTAGAGCATGCTAGAGGATCCAATACTCAAGGCCTACAAGGGAGATTGCATGGTAGCTATACAAAGCAAGTCATGGATAACCCAAATGACCAAAATCAGACCTCAAGCACATCAAAACATGCACAAAAGCTTCACAAAGCTAAGCCAAAATCATGCTAAAAACAAGGCTCAAAGCACAAAGCATGTTAAGGCAATTTCATGGCATTACAAGACTAGTATGCTAAGCATGCATGGTGTGTCTAAACCAACTTAAAACAGTACTATATCATGGCAAAATAAACACAAATACTAGCTAAGACATGACCAACATGAACTCAACAATGGTGCTCACACATAAGGCTAAAATAACAACTTTTGAAGACAACAATGAGAGGGGATGACCCTCTCCTTCTTAGGACCTGAAAGCACCATCCCCACCACTAGAATCCCTCTGGATTTTAGTAGTGAGGAGGGGCAAACAAGGTGGTCCCGGAGCTAACCAAAATAGCACAAAATGGGGACCAAACAAGGCCTAAGAGGGGTCAAACAACCCCAAACACCACAGCAACCTTAAACAAAGTTCTAAAACTAACAAAATCAGAACTTTTATATGTTATACACTAAGCTCAAAAATAGATACAAGATAGGTTAAAAGCTAGTGCAAGAATGGGGAATAAAGGGGTAAGATTCTTACCCTTGTAGACCTCTTCAAGAATGGAGCTCCAGCAGCCTTTCCAAGCTTAAATCCACTCAAAAACCTTAACAACAACCCTTTGGCACTTCAGCAACCAAGGTAAGGTGTGATACTAGGTGTTTATGCACAAAAGTAAGAACAAAACACACTTGAGCACACACAAAGGCAAAAAGAGAGGGAGATATAGAGATAGATAGATACACTATTTCTAAGCCTAATCCATACCTCTGAAGCTCAAACCTCTAACCCTTGAGGAGGGAGGAGAAGGCCTCCCTTTATAGAGGATCACTCTTGCAAAGCTTACAAAACAAGCTAAGCAAGAGTGAAATCCCTCCATACACGTGTATGGAGGGGGTGCAAAGTGGGTGCCAGCTAGTACAGCTGGCATAAAATATCTGCCAAAAGTAGATGCACAGTGGTCAGCCAGCCAAAAATGTCAAATTGACCAAATAAATGGTCGACCGACCAAAAGGAGTGCCGACTGACCAAACATTTGGCCGATGGCAACAAAACAATGGCCAGTGGCCTCAAGCCATGGCCGGTGAGATGTGGGGATGGCCAACAAGCCATTCCCTGCTCCTCAAAAGCAAAACACAAGTGTTTGGTGCAAAACCAAACACAAAACAGGCAAGTCGAGAGGTCTTGAGTTAAGGCGCGTGGCCGAGACATCTGAGAACTCAAGACGAACACAAACATGGATGATCACCGAGTGTTCAAACGGTGACGTCAAAGTTTTAAGGACGGTCAAAAATAGGGTGCCTACACCATAGAACAACTCTGCGAACTCACTCTGCATATCAGTGAAGTCCACAGCTGGGATATGGATAACATGCTGTGAGAGAGGTGTCGTAGTGCGTATATGGCTGCTGGAGTACGCGTGCCCTCTCCTTTCAACAAAGCCCAGGGACAAAGGTGCAACCAGAAAGTACAGATGTCCTAGTTCTAGTGCAAGACCAACAATGTGGGTTAGCCCAATGTATCTCTCGCGTGTGCTGCCTCAGCTAAGTCTCTAAAATCAGAAACCGTTATCGGGGTCATCCTGTAAGTATATTGGTTTCCCCATAAGTCGGTCAATTCTTGGGTAGGCTTGTTTGACAAGGCTCTCTGAATCTCCCCATCCCTTTAGTAGATTCGAGACAAGATAGGTTCTTAGGGGCTTGAACCAGAATAATTCTATCATATTTGCCATTCTCTACAACACAGGAAAACTTAGCCTAGAAATATTTATAAAACGGTTTAATCGTGTTAGACAACTAAGGTGTGTTTTTTTTTTTTTTTTGAGAACAAAAAACCATTGCTCTGATATTACTTTGTCACGACCCAAACTCGGTATCCAAAGGTTCGGCATCGCAACAAGACAATATAAATAAAATAATTCTAAAATTTATGTAGTAGTAGCGCAAGCAGATAATTTAAATAAATAAAAATAAAATAAATAAGTACCAAAAAGTTTATTAAAAAGGAAAATAGTCATTTGGGCTTTATTTTATTGCAAAAGTCCAATCAGAATTACAGATAGTAAATAAATAACACTGTAATATATTTTCAATCTCGATCCCGCTATATCTCATCACCTGAAAGGGGATAACAGCTATAAGCTCATGGCAGAGTGAGAAATATTATACAGTGAGCATGAGAGTACAAAAATTACCATGGATAATTATTTTGCTAAACAGAGATTAGTTTGGTAACCGAAATACATAACTAATCTTAGATAACTGAAGCAGAATGCGAAAATCACATAAGTAAATAATCATAACCACATTACAAAACAGAACAGAACAGAGTTCATTGGAGTGACAATCAGAACAGAGGTTAATGGATCTATGATAAACAGAAGGCCACAAAGTGACCAATTAGAATCTAGTAGTCATTTAAGTCCCTCAAGGCATAAGATTTCCGTGGTGGTACTTACAAAATAAATATTTGTAAAATTATTGTCAAATAATTTTAAAAATTTAAACATTCATATCCATAGATTTCTGTTGGCTTTTTGGCTTTTCGAAGGGTATTTTTGTGAATGTGAGCGTGCCAGCAAGGATCAATCAGTCATTACAGAAATTGTGATTGCCAACCAATTATCAGACGATTGTGTTTTAGTTCTTTTCAGCCTCAATGAAGAGGACTTTTACTGGTGGCTTGACTTAGGAGAAGTTAATAGAAATAACAGTAATATGAAGAACAATTGAAGTATTTCATAAAAATGAACACTTACAATGGTCCGAACTCAGCCTCAGAGAGGTTTACAACAGCAATCTACTTGAATCTACTTGAAGCTACTCCTATGAATCGAAGTGCAGCGCGGGTATTTAAAGTGCAGGTATTTAAAGAACAGGTATTTAAAGACTGGAAATGTAAAAGACTGGAAAAGAAAATATATGAAGTAAATGACTGATTTGTCTGATCTGAGTCCGTTTTTCTGGGGGCTGCCCTGCTATTTATACTCGTCAGTGATGACCTTCGAACTGCACTTTGAACCGTCGAACTGCTCCTCCATGATCGCTGATCATGCTTCCTTACAAGTAGCTCCATTACGCCATTACTGGCAGTTGAGCTTCCCTCTTGTACTTGAATTTGAATATGAGTAACCGTTGAAGATATGTCATCTTGCATCCCGTTTTTGATCTAGTGTTACTCAGATCATGTGAGGACCAATATTTATTGCCACGTGTACGATCAGGATTAAAGGCTTGAATAACCTTCCTTTATTACCCTTACTCTGCCACGTGTCGAACTGTAACTGGCTTTTACAAAATATGTAGCCAACATTACCCCCCGCACTAATATACCCAATACTTGGTGATATTAGTGGATTACAGTTTTCCCGCGCCTCTAGATCGTGTATGGAGTCCAAATTCTGGAAACACAACCGTCATCCATTTGGTGATCATTTGCATTAACTCGTTGAACATCCCAATACCTTAGTATTCGAACAGGCTATGACTGCATCAACTTCCCTTACTACTGATCAAGCATATGAAGAGCCTTTGAGTGATGTTATTCCCCCTCGAAAGAACCTCCACGCATTCATTAGCCACTTTTACCCGCCCTTCTCTATTCAGGTAATGGAGGCTTTTGCAGATTATAAACCTTTGGACTACGAACACATTGCCTTTAATCCCTTGGTTTACAAACTTACAGATACAAAGAGTTCTTCCCCTAAGCTCCCTTTGTATTTTGACCGAACTACTCTCAAGCCTTTGCTTCGACAAGTTGCAAATATGGACTTAGGAAACTCTTCTTCACAGACCTCTGCATGGGATGAAACTGTAACCTCTTCACCCTCTGGGGCTTTTGGCTGGACAAGCTGGTCAACTCCTGAGACTTATGATTTAAGGGAGCGAATTAATCACCATTTTGTTGAGTTCACTGACCCCTTGGAGTTTCCCTCCTACGCTCGAAGCTCAGTGGTCTACCCTTACGTGCCCATTGACCTTCGACGTAGCTTGGAAGAGACTCTGCTTGTGGCTTGGTATACTTCTTCCATGCCTACAAAGATAATGCACCCTGCCCGGCGTCCAGAAGAAGCACAAGGGTATACCCCTTCATTCTTAGCCAAGAAGGCGAAGATTTGTTCTTCTGATTGGCTTGATTACATTAATGCCTTTGTTCCTTCTGCTCCCGTGCCATCTCCCATGATAGAGGCATCCATACCCTCTTCTGCATCTTCTGAGATAGAAACATCTACTCCCTCCCCTTTGTCTTCTGAAGCAGAGCCATCTACTCTCTTCCCATCTTCCGAAGCAGGATCATCTTCTCCTTCTCCTTCTCCCATTCTTTCCTGGACAGAGAAACTAAGACTTGCCCTTCCAATGGACAAAGTTTTTCCACCTTACCAACCTCCGTCACCCCCTTCTCCAGCCGAGCGAAAGCAAGCTCAACTTTTGCTCGCGGCTTTCTCCCACCTGCCCTTCAATGTTCTTGAGGATGACATTCCTCTTAAGAACTTTCAATGGGCTTGTGATGTCCTGACTAGGGGTCATGTCCTCAACCCTCTTGCCCAAGCAGAGCTTCATTTGTTTTTGGACCAACTCCCAGTGCTCCTCTACTGGCATCAGAATTCTAAGATCACCATCCAAAATCTGGATCAACTTTTATCTCTCCGAATTCATGCCCAGTATGAAGCAGAGAATTTTATCGAAGAGTTCGATGACTTCAGGAATAAAGATTCTGCGTACTGGGATGATTTGGTTATAGATGAATTGGAACAAAAATCGAGGGAAGAGGCTTTCGAAGCAAAGGCTGAAGAACTCTATTATGAAGTGAGAGCTCATCAGCTTATGCAACCAACTTTAGAAGAGATAGAAGAAATAATAAAGAAAGAACAGAAATTTATTGACCATTGCTGGACAAAATTTCATGACCTTGTTATTTATTCTATTCCTTATTTTTATGAGCTTGAATTTGTACCCAGATAGGGTTACTTAATGTAATCATCTTGGCTTTAATATAAACAAAGTCTTTCTGTATTTAACACTGTTTGACTTTGTTTCCTTTTATCTTTAACAACTAACTCGTAACTTCGAATTTGAACAATCTCACCCTTCGAATCAATTGTTTAATGAAGTACTAAAAGAACCAATCATGTCTTTTTCCAATTCATGGAGTAAAATTGACAATTCTGGCAGATATTATTTTAGTACTTCGATTTCAATGACTTTACTCTTTAATACTAACTGTAACCAATATATGGTCATGGTTGATAAAGCCAATCAATTTTAAACTGATCTCTTTTGGCTTCGAAGGGCAACCTATGGCAATTCCTTCTTGCTCATATAGAAACCAATGATTGGTCTTGGATGTTTCGAACAGTGCCCCTCTTCCTTAAAGAGTCCTAGGGTTTGCTTCGAATGTTGTCATTTTGACTGATAACCTTCAAACAGGTCTTTGGATTTTTAAAGTAGACCAATACTTTGAGCATTCAAGCATTTTTAAGCATGTAGTATGCTCCGAACAGCGTTTCTCATACTCAGAGAATACTAGGTTTTGCTCCGAAGGTCGTTACTTTGATTTATAACCCCTAAACAGACCCATAATCAAGCAATTTAGCACCTTTAAGAATATACTAGGCTTCGAAGCCGACTTATGTATTTCGAAGCCGTTGTTATTTGATTTTTTGACGCCAAGATCTTGTTTTCGAAGCCAAATATTTCATTTCGAAGCTGGCCCCAATCCCCGGAATAAGCTCTTCCCTCCAAAACTATCAATATTGGAAGAAATTCCTCGCATTCGTACTTTTAGTACTTAACGACTTACGGGGTATAATTTCGGACACAAAGGTTTTAAAACCCTCTCGTTTCGTGTTCTGAAATCTCTTGCCTTTTACAAACCCTTCTCTCTACTGGTTCTTCTGATCTTCTTTGCTCTTCTTTTGCTTACTACCAATGGATCCCTCCCCTCTAAAAGTACTTGCTGGCGACCATATCAGCCCTACCATGGCTTTGAAATATTGTATCGATGAAGAAATCAGCAAGCTGACATCTGGTGAGTCAAGTAACATCGATGTTCGTCTTTTCGTTCCTCGCCACAGCAACAAACAGGAGTACGTCCTAGGTCCTATCTTCCGGGAGGCTCCTGCTCAACTCCCAGCTCTGTACCCTCGTTTGGAGGACCATTTCCTTCTCTACGAAGGAAGGCTTGATTGGGGAAATTGGAGGGTAAATCGTCCTCATCGTTGCTGGCCGACATTGAGGACTGAATGGGAGGAATGGTATGACAGAGTGGTGCCTGCGAGAGAAGATGACCTGCAAGAGCTTTATATCCTCGATGCCCTTCGACTTTCCAGGTTCATTATTCCTGAAGACCCCTTTTTGATTCCTGCTGCCTTATGTTTTTGGAATATGGCTTTCAATTTCTTCCAGTTTCGGTGCGGTATGATGGCCCCCACCGTTCTTGATATTTGCCATCTCCTAGGGCTTTCACCCCATGGTTCTCCTTTTACTCCCAACTACCCAGACCTTCCTGTCAAATTTTCTCTTCCAGCCCTAAGCTCTTCTTATAGTGACTTCGTAAAGGCTGAAAATAAGAGAGAAGGTCCTGTGCGGGACAGAGAACTCTTCTCCTTCATATTATACTGGTTATGCAAATTCCTCTTTTGTACCTCATCTCAGAGGATTATGCCTGAGTTTGCTCCACTTGCGAAGGCACTCGTCTTGAAGAAACATATCGCTCTTGCTCCTTATCTTCTAGGTCATGTCTACAGAACCTGCTCCCAATTTTGCGAAAAACCCCTCGATGCTAACCAAGGAGGTCCCCTCTGGGTGCTCCAACTCTGGCTCTTTGCTTATTTCACTGACCTACATCCCAAGTGTTTAGGATTCCTTGTTCAGGATCCTAGTACTTACGGGGAAAAATATGCCAGGATTGCCCTTTACCCTGCTTCCTTTGCTTATTACTTTACCTTCTTTTATCAACTTCCTATCTCTCCATCTGCTTCCTTCTTTTGTCCTTTCGAAGTCAATAGAGGGCCAACCTGGCTACAATCTTTTCTGGCTGATAAGGAATGTTCCACTTCTCCCCACAAAGATATGTGGGCCTCTATATTATTACCAAGGGAGCTGTTCATTGGCACTCTGAACCCTCGAGCCTATAAATGCATATCTGAGGTATACTGCCCTTCTCAATTTGCAAGGCAATTTGGGCTCTCTCAAGGGATACCTGTTCCTCTTTGCAGTCTTTCAAATGTCCATCTCACTGCCAGGGATTTGAGAATACCCAAATCCAAGCCAGAGGCAGCAGTACTCAGACTGCTGAAGGAATTGAGTGAATTCCAATTTATCCCCTTTCGCCCCTTTGGCTCAGTTTTAAAAAGGTTTAAGAACTGGTGGACAGCCAATATGGAAGTGCGCCTCTCTGTACACCCTCATGACTTGTTGGTGGGGTTGGGATTGCCTTCGAAGGATAAGTCAACAACAGCCCAGAACACTTCTCCCCCTCCTGAAGTTGTCACCACCACTCCTGCCACTTTACCCCTTCCAGCCAGGGTTACTAGAGCTGCTTCGAAGAAGGGTGAGTATCTTCAAGTTCTTCTCCTCCCCTTTTATTTCTGAATCTTTTGTTGGTTTCCTTATACTCATGCTTTTGGTGTAGGGTCTCTACAAGAAGAGTCTCCCAAGAGAGCCGAGACTTTAGCTATTCTCAAGAAGAAACAACAACAAAAAACAAAAAGGAGACTAGTCCTTCCTCCTGAAGTACCTGAATCTCTTGAAGAAGAAAGAGAGGTTGAGCCAGAGAAGGAAGTGCCCTTATAAAGAACAAAGAGACAAAATGTAGTTGTTTCTTCATTTGATGCCATTGAAAATCCTATTAGCGAGGCAACCACCATAATAGCGGAGAAAGAACTTATCTCTGGAGAGTCTGAACCCCGATCTGAAGAAGGGGAGGTTGGAAAAGAATTGGTTGTATCTCTGCCAAGGGAGAAGAGAAAGAAAATGACTGTTCCTGTCACTGACCATGTTGAGGACTCTACTCATAAAGCAGCTACCAAGGCAGTCGAACAAGAACATTCCAAGGCAATCGTTGTATTTGAGAGGGCCAAGAAAAGATGGCAAGAGCAAATGCTAAGAGAGGAAGCTGCTACTGCCGATGCAACACAAGGGGAAATGGTAAGAAGGCAGCAGACTGCTGGACATTACTCTCTCCGCAGTTCTCCCATCAGTACTAGCGCCTCTGGAACAAGTAATTTCTTTCATACCTCTGCTGTTTTTTACTTTGTCAGCTTGTGGTATTGAAGTTTAACATTGTTCTACATTTCTTCCTTTTGCAGCGATAACTACTGCACTCACCTTTCCAATGAGACCTTCCTCAATTTCGGTTGAGGTTGACCAAATGCAGAATGTCAAGGTTGTTCGAGTCGTACTTCCACTTCCAAAGCCTATATTTGTCGTACCTTCTTTAAACTCCAGTATTCCTGCATCTCTTTTTCTTGGATTAAAGCCATACCTCCCTTTTTTGGCTCGTGACCTACCTCAGTCTACTTTTCCTTCGAGCCTTGCTCTTTTTCCGTCCTTTATAGAAACTGCAACTGCTACTCCATTCCTAATGGCAGTTGATTCTTCCACAGAGGACACTGGTAGCCCTTCAATTCATGGTTCATCACCAATGCCCACTTCCAGCCCCTCTTCTCTTGATTTGCTGGTGGCCAAGACCATAGAGGCTGCCAAAGATGCTCCATCTGTTTCTCCGATCCCCATGCAGCCTTTTGTGTCTTCCACCACAACACTCTCTATGCCCCTCATGTCAAGGGACGAGGTAGATATCTTTGAAGGAAGACTAGCTAGTCTCTTCGACATACTTTCTATCTCTCCCACCTCTACTGCTGAAGCTGAGCCATTAGCCTTGGCTGACTTCCTATTGGAAATCTTCGAGAGTTCTCCTTCCTCCAACAACAAGCCTTTTGTACCTTCAGTAGATTTGGACACATGCTTGCAACTGTTGACTTCCTTTTCAAGGATCCCCTTCGAGGCTCTACAAAGGCCTATCATCAGGAATGGGTTCCTTCAATGCTGTAACATTGTTGAGCAGTCTGCCATGAGTGTCTCAAGTCATCTATCTCAGGCTGCAGCTACTATTGATTTTTATCTCAACATTTGCCATGCTGCTAAGGTTGCGGATGATAAGCTGGCTACGGACCAGAGTTTTGTTTCTCAAGTGCATACTGAAGTATCAACTCTGAAAGAACAACACTCTTCTGCCTCCCACTTTCGAGTCCAACTTCTGGAGAAGAAAGCTCAGCTCGAAGAGGAGTTAGCCGCAGTAAACCAAGCCTTGGTTCGAACTGATAAGAAACTGCACATCACCAATCAAGGGCTGGCTGATCGAAAAGAAGACATGGCTGTAGCTATTCAATTATTTCCTTCCCTGAGCAATAGGAAAGCTAGTGTACAAAAACAATTAAAGCATTGTAATGATTTTTGGGCCAATTTGTGGCACAATGTACTTGATTCTTTATGAAAGCACAATATTTTGAATATCATTTGAACAAGCTTGTGTTTTTGCATATGGTGTTCACTCTATCCCTTGTGTTTCCCAAATGGTTGGAAAATAAGGTTTTAAATATCTGCCATTAATCTTTTTGGGATGTACATAACCATTCAAATTTCTTAAATGGTATGCTCCAAAAGGCAGAACCCTATGAATTTGATATGGTCCTTCCCAGTTAGGTGACCATTTGCCAAACTTATGGCTTTTAATCCCAATTGGGAGTATTGTCTTCCATACCAAATCACCTTCATCAAAGCCAATGTGTTTGACTTTCTTATTATAATTCTTGGCTGCTTTCTTCTTTTGGAAAAGAATGCTATTTAATGCCAAAATTCTGGCTTCATCTATGCCTTCTAATTCTAAGCACATACTTTGATGGTATTGCTCAGGATTCAATTGATCTTGATATCTTACTCTCAAAGATTTAACATTAATCTCTACTGGTAAGACTGCATCATGTCCATACACCAAGGCATAGGGAGTGACTCCTGTGCTTGACCTCGGTGAGGTTCTATATGCCCACAGAACATCCAATAATAGGTTATGCCAATCCCTGGGATTGTCATCCACAACCTTTTGTATTCCTTTTTTCAAGGACTTATTGGATGACTCAGCTTGACCATTAGCTTGTGCATAATAGGGTGTGGAATTAACAAGGCTAATTCCAAATTCTGCCACAAAAGCCTTCACCATCTTCCCATCAAACACAGTTCCATTATCAACTGTTATGGTTTGCGGGATGCCAAATCTATGGATCAAATCTTTAATAAAACCAATAACCTCTGTTTGGTCTACAGCCTTGTATGGCTTAGCTTCGACCCATTTAGTGAAGTAGTCAGTGGCCACTAGAATGAAACAATGATGTTTCGAAGAAGGTGGGTGTATTTTTCCCATCATATCCATGGCCCACCCTCTGAATGGCCAAGGCTTCACTACTGCATGTAGGTCAGTTATGGGCACGTGCCTTATTGTGCCATGCTTTTGACATGCCTGACACCCCTTTGCATATTCTATGCAGTCTTTAAGGATGGTTGACCAATAATAGGAATGCCTTCGAAGCAACCATCTCATTTTTACACCAGGTTGATGAGCACCACAGATGCCTTCATGAACCTCAGCCATGGCTGTTAATGCTTCTTTCGGGCCTAGACATTCTAACAATAAGCCATCTCCCCCCCTTTTGTAGAGAGCATTACCATATATCATATATTGCATAGACTGCAACTTAACTTTTCTACTGGCCTTCGAAGATGGACCAGCCAAATACTGCATTATTGGATGCCTCCAATCTTGTTCCTGTAAGTCATTATGATTGACTTCCAATATCACATTCCTTTTATTCAAAGGTTGTATTAATCTCTGATATGTTGTTTGGCTTATGTCCCTTTGGGTATTATCCCTTCTCTTGAAGTTCGAAGCTTTTTGAGCCACATCATTGGCTCTATTGTTCAAGAATCTTGGAACATGGGTTACATTTGCTATTTGAAACTGAGAAAGCAAATGTAATGCAACAACATAATATGGCAGGATACTTATGCTTTGACACTTGAAAATTCCTTTCACTTGGTTAACCACCAATTGAGAATCTCCAAATATGTCAACTGCATGTACTTGTAATCCAATAAGAATCTCTAGTCCCACAATTAAGGCTTCATATTCAGCCTGGTTATTGGAACAAGTAGCTTCATCCACTCTAAAACCATGGGTAGTTTCTGTCCCCTGTGGAGACTTGATTACAATACCAATTCCAATTAACCCATTTGCTTTCAACCCATCGAACCACATTTGCCATGGCTCAACACTGGCCACACTAAGTTCCATTATCTCCTGGCTCTCTGTTTGAGATGGATGATCTGCCAAGAAATTGGCTAAAACCTGCCCTTTTACTGCCCTTTGAGGGACATATTCTAGATGAAATTCTGATAAGGCAAGTATCCATTTGCCAATTCTTCCCCTCAACATTGGTCTAGATAACATATATTTAACCAAATCTGTGGTTGCAATTACCAAGACAGTTGTAGGCAAAAGATAATATCTTAATTTTATTGCAGCAAAATACAAAGCAAGACATAGCTTTTCAACAGCTGAATATTTACATTCACTAGGATTTAAAAACCTACTAAGGTAATAAATAGCTTGCTCCTTGCCTCCTTCATTGTCTTGGGCTAAGAAAGCTCCCAATGAATCCTCTGCTGCGGCTATGTACAACTTCAAGGGCTTGTTCCCCTTTGGTGGCATCAGCACTGGAGGGTTAGCCAAGTAGGCCTTGATACCTTCGAAAGCAATTTGATGCTCTGCTGTCCACACAAATTCCTCTTCATCTTTCAGCCTTAACAAGGAAGAAAATACTTTAGTTTTCCCTGCAGTGTTAGAAATGAACCTTCGAAGAAAGTTAACCTGCCCAAGGAACCTTTGTAATTCTTTCTTACTTGATGGGGGTTTGGCTTCAATGATTGCTTTGGCTTTATTCTGATCAATCTGTATTCCTTTCTTGTGAACAACATAGCCCAAGAAATTTCCAGATGATACACCAAAAGCACATTTAAGAGGATTGAGCTTTAACTTGAACTTCCTCATCCTTTCAAAAGCTGCTTCTAAGTGAAACAGGTGCTCCTCCATGGATTGGGACTTAACCACAATGTCATCAATATAACATTCCAAATATCCTCCAATAAGATCATGAAAGATAGTGTTCATGGCTCTTTGATATGTAGTTCCAGCATTCTTTAGACCAAACGGCATTTTAACCCATTCAAAGGTGCCAATATTCCCAGGACATCTGAATGCTGTCTTGTGGATATCTTCCTCTGCAATGCAGATTTGGTTATAGCCGGAATGCCCATCCATCATTGACAAGACTTGGTGACCTGCTGAACTGTCCACTAGCAAGTCCACTATAGGCATAGGGTACTCATCTTTGGGAGTTGCCATATTTAAATTTCTGAAATCGATACATACCCTCATTTTGCCATTCTTCTTGACTACAGGCACAATATTAGATAGCCACTCGACATACCTGGCTGTTCTAATAAAACCTGCCTTGAGGAGTCTAAGGATCTCTTCCTTGACCTTCTGAATTACTTCTGGACTCATCCTCCTTGGTTTCTGCTTGTAAGGCTTGAAATTAGGCTTCATGGGGAGCCTATGTTCCACTAATGACCTATCCAATCCTGGTAGTTCATTATAAGACCATGCAAAGCAATCTTTGTATTTCTTCAGAACAACCAATAGCTGGTTTCTGTCCAGAGTATTCAAACAAGCACTTATGTAAGTGGGCTGTTGTACAGAACCTTCCCCTAGATTTACTTCTTCTAAAGGGTCTTGTGCATGAGAACTCCCTCTGGTTTCTTCTACCTTTGAAGTGATCTTCAAGCTTGGTTTTGCCCCCAGGTTCTTCAATTCAATATCTCTGTCCTCCTCCTCATAGACAAAATCTGTCCACAAGGCTTCCTCTTCCTGTATCTCCTGGACTTTTGTTTCAATGTCCAAGGCACAGTACTTACCAAGAGTCAAGACTCTAGCCTGTTGCTGCTGCTGTTTGCAGCCAATTATCATGGCCTCTCTCTCTTGCTCCTGAACTTTCTGGACTATTGCTTTTATATCCAATGCTGAAAATTTAATCAAAGCCAAGGACTTGGCTTCTTGCGGTTCCTCTCTTTGCCTATAACCAGGCATCATTGTCATCTCTAAGGACAACCTCTTCATCAGCACTTTCTTGGACTAAGTGCTTCAGGTGTGTCACCTCCTCATCAGCCGTCACTTCGGCTGAACTATCATCTTTCATCAGTATACTGAGCGGTGTCACTCCCTCCATATACAATTTAGCCTCCGCAAAGTCTGCACAGGCTATGAAGGGTTGAGGATCTGCATCGATTTCCTCTGTCTCTCCATTGCCTAAAGCCATCATGATTTTCTTATGTAAAGAAGAAGGCACACATTTGTTAGTGTGGATCCAGTCCCTTCCAAGCAAAGCATTATATTTAGCATTACTGTCGATTACGAAGAATGCTGTCATACAATCCCTGGTTCCCACACTTAAATTAATGGGTAGAATCCCCTGAGCCATTTGCTTATCTCCAGCAAAACCAGCAATGGTTGTGCTGGTTGGTATCAACCTGGGATTCTTTTTTCCTAGTTTCTTCAAAGAAGATTTCGGGAGTAGGTTTACTGCTGCCCCATTATCTATCAGGACTCGGTTCAGCTGTATTCCATCAAAGAAAGCCTTGATGTACAAAGGCTTGACGTGCTGCGTCATCGAATTCGAGGGGTACTCAAATGGATATGATAGATTGATGCTGACCACTTCCTCGCTTTCATATTCATCTTCCATCGGGGTAACCATTTCGAAATTATCTTGCACCATACTTGCTTGTGAGTCTTCACTAGAGATCTGAACTGGATCAGCTTCCTGCCCCTCTTGATTTTCATCTCCAGCTTGGAATTCCTGTGGTAGTATGTGTACCATGTTCACTGAGACTGGGGGAAACGAGCCAAACTGGATGGCTGGCTGTACTTGTTTCCCCTCTTGGTTACTTTGGTCGACTCCCTCAGAAACATCCTGCATGATGCATTCTGGTATTTCATTGCTAACTGATCCCTTCGAAGGATCTTTCTCAACTGGCTCTTCAGTCAGAAACGTTTGTTCAGCCATGAAGGCTTCGAACATCTCTTCTTCCATTATTTCTTTCTTTTGGCTTGTGCCAATCTCTTCTCCCGTCTCACTATCACTCTCCATCAGAGTCTTCTCCAATCCAACTAAACTAGACTTCTCTCTGGCTGTTAGTTCAGCATGAACCTTAGCCAATTGTTCTCGGCTGCAGACCACTTTGCTCTGTGGAACCGGCTTTGGAGCATGGTCTGACTTTGGGTTCTTCCTTCCTTCCGTTTTGACTGGTGAAGAATTTTCTCCACTTTCCTTCAGATCTTTCTGGTACTGGGTGTACCTGCGCTGAATTTTTCTCCTCTGTGATCTTGAGATGACTGGGACCATACCTGGTTCCCTCGTCTTTGGGTGTTTAAGCAGCACCCAGTTATTCGGAGCCACCATAGGAGGCCTGATCATCCTGCCTTGGTTTACAACATCTCCTCGAACAGGCAATTCTCTAGGTTTGTTTTGCATTACAAACCAGTCTGGGACTCCAGGTACTCATGAACTTGCTGATTCAGACGCTGAACTGCCCTTTTCCACCTTCGAAGCCATCTTCGAAACTGGCCGTGAAGGTAAGTGCTTGGTTTTGTCCTCATGTTTTGAATCTGATTCAGACCTTCGATAAGGGTGACCATTTTCTGTCCTGCGTGAAACTGGTCTAGGGGGCCAATCTCGGGCTTTGATTCCATGAACTGAACCCCTCTCCAGTTTTCTTTCAGAATGGCTACTCTCCATTCTATAATAGTTATGTGGCCTAGATTCATACAAGAGCTTCGCCTTTGTCATGCATTCTGTTCACCACAGGCTCAACCACTGGTGGTCTCTGCCTATCACTAGCCGGATACGGCCTTTTGTTGTAAGCATTGGTTGACTTAGGACGTCTCTGAACATCCCTGTAGTATTGCTTCCCATCAGTTGGAAGCCCCTTCAACCACTTGTAACTGAGTCTGCACCTGGGGCACATTCTCTGCATCACCGCTGCTTCCAAGGAGTTGTCATCTAGTGTTTCTTCGTCAGATTGCTCCTCCTGATGTGAGAAACCTTGTCCAATAGCTGGTGGGTTTCTAGCCTCCTTCTTAGCAGTTATCTGGTTGGCAGTATGCATTTGCACGTTGACCTCTTCCAACTCTTGCAGAGATAGATTCTGGAAGTTTGGTACAACCACATTAGCTGTGCCTTCTCCAACTTCTGGAAACGGATCACTGTCAATTCCCATGGCTTTTTCTGTTTTAGCTGGGAACTTCAAACTTCCTTTCCGAATCTGTTCTTGGATTCTGTCTCGAAAAACAATGCAGTTTTTAGTCGAGTGAGACCAAGAATTATGCCATTTACAGTATACTTTTCCTTTCAGTTCATCTGGAGATGGTAGTTTTACTCCTTTTGGTAACTTAAGGAAATTAGCCGCGAGCAAATAATCAAAGATGTCATCTGCTTTTGTTAAATCGAAAGAGTATTTTCTGTGAAAGTCTTTCTTTTTAAACTGCTGGTCTATAGTTGTATCCTTATGAATTAATGCTTCACAGATTACGGGTTCTTTGCCTACAATCTCTGCTGCATCTATTTCATAATTAGGATCTCTATAATATGTCTTATATGATACATTATTTCGATCTTGTTCCTCTTCTAATAATGCTTCATATCGAGACACCTTATAGGTCAGTTCGACCAAATCTCTGAATTCAGTTGAATCAAACTTCTTTCGAAGCCTGAATTCTAAACCATTTTGAGCCAATCTGACGAATTCTGGCTCTGGCAGGATGACTTTACATTTATTTCGAGCCCTTTTAAATCTGGCAATAAACTGAGTAGCCTTTTCTTCAGGCCTTTGACTCAATCTAGCCAAATCTGCCATAGATACTTCTGGCTCTGATTGGAAGAATTGGGCATGAAATGCCTCTTCCATTTGTTGCCAATTTTGAATGGAGCCAGGTGTAAGGTTGATGTACCATACAAATGCTCCCCCCGTTAGGGAATTTGGAAATAATCTTAGTTTCATATAGTCATGGTTAGTAAATTCACCGCATTGAGCAGCAAACCTAGCAATATGTTCTATCGTTGATTGATTTCCAGTCCCATAAAAAAGGGTAAAATCTGGTATCCTGAATCCCCTTGGGTATTCATGTACCCTGTCCACCCATTCTGGGTATGGTTTTCTGTATATAGGAGTCTGGACCCCCCGAGCCATTGGTCCACATATCTCCCTAACAATATCAGCAATCTGGTCTCTAGGGACCATATTTTGTGCCTGCTGAACCACTACTGGAGGGGCAAACACAGGATTTGGTGGACAAACTTGTGCTTGTGGTCCTCTTGGTCCATAAGGTGGTAAATTTGGAGCTGGTTGTCCTTGCGGTGCAGGTTGCTGTTGAGGGTATGGGTAACCCCTTTGAGCATGACCTGCGAAAGGACCTGCAAAAGGTGCTGGAACAGGTGTTGTGTCTCTGCCATTTGTAGGAAAACCCTCCAACCCCCCGGGTGTAAATTTGAATAAGGGATTAGCGTACCCCCTTGTGCCAGGTATGGCTTCGAACATGGGATTTGTAACCATTCTTATGCCAGTTTCTTGTATTTGGCCAGATCCACCAACTTGTGTGGCTTCATTATTAAGTACTGAGGCATTTTGGCCTGCTATAGGCCTTGAAATGGGTTCATACCAAGACTGAGGTGATGGTCTTTCATAGTTCTGATTACTAGTTTGACCATTATACTGTCTATTAACTTGCATAGGCTGTTTTTCTCTAGCCAATCTTTGTTGGGGGACATTTACGACTTCCTCCGTGTGTCTTGTGTTTGTTGGTTGGTGGTTATTCATTCGATCCAAAAAGGATGTTGCCCACCTTTCCATTGTGTTCATTAATTGTTGTCCCATGGCATTTACTAAACCATCCCATGGATTTGTTGGTTGAATAAATGGCACAGTGGACGGTCCAATTCCTTGGTTTCGTCCAGTAATATGAACATATGGTTCTTGTCCAGAAGTACTGGTCTGTTCGACCATATGTTCTGACAATATAGGAGTTTCCACAGGATGTGTTACCACATTATCCTCTGGATTTGGTATTTCTACCTCTCCTTCCACGCCTTCTTCCAAGCGTTCATTTTCTCCTTGTCGTCTTCTTCTAGCCATTTTTAATTAGGTCCCACCGGGCGTGCCAAAAATATATGTTGGCTTTTGGCTTTTCGAAGGGTATTTTTGTGAATGTGAGCGTGCCAGCAAGGATCAATCAGTCCTTACAGAAATTGTGATTGCCAACCAATTATCAGACGATTGTGTTTTAGTTCTTTTCAGCCTCAATGAAGAGGACTTTTACTGGTGGCTTGACTTAGGAGAAGTTAATAGAAATAACAGTAATATGAAGAACAATTGAAGTATTTCATAAAAATGAACACTTACAATGGTCCGAACTCAGCCTCAGAGAGGTTTACAACAGCAATCTACTTGAAGCTACTCCTATGAATCGAAGTGCAGTGCGGGTATTTAAAGTGCAGGTATTTAAAGAACAGGTATTTAAAGACTGAAAATGTAAAAGACTGGAAAAGAAAATATATGAAGTAAATGACTGATTTGTCTGATCTGAGTCCGTTTTTCTGGGGGCTACCCTGCTATTTATACTCGTCAGTGATGACCTTCGAACTGCACTTTGAACCGTCGAACTGCTCCTCCATGATCGCTGATCATGCTTCCTTACAAGTAGCTCCATTATGCCATTACTGGCAGTTGAGCTTCCCTCTTGTACTTGAATTTGAATATGAGTAACCGTTGAAGATATGTCATCTTGCATCCCGTTTTTGATCTAGTGTTACTCAGATCATGTGAGGACCAATATTTATTGCCACGTGTACGATCAGGATTAAAGGCTTGAATAACCTTCCTTTATTACCCTTACTCTGCCACGTGTCGAACTGTAACTGGCTTTTACAAAATATGTAGCCAACAATTTCACTTTAAGAAAACTAGCATATCACCCGTGCTATGCACGGATTGTGTTTACAATTATCTATATATGTGAATTGTGATTTTGAATTTTTTTTTAAATGTCTTCTTTTTTTCCTTTTTTATATTATATTAAAGTTTAATATTTTGATAATAATCATATGTGTTTGACTTTTCAAAGAATTAAATGTCTTTTTTTTTAATATTATATTAAATTTTAATATTTTGATAATAATCATATGTGTTGGATTTTTCAAGAATTTTTTTTTATGCTTGTTCTTAATGCATTAAAGTGTTATTATGAGGGATAATAATCATATATGTTTGGACTTTTTAAGGAATTCATGTGTTGTATTTCAAACAAATTTTTTTATGCTTGTTCTTAATGCATTAAAGTTTTATTATGAGGGTAAGTTTTGGGGGTTGGGAGAAGTTAATAAATATTAAGATTTTTTTTTTTAAATCAAAAAATCAGGAAATTTAAATTGGGAGATTGGAGCTCCCACAAGGCTTGGGGTTAAAAACCTCATTTTGCTTAACATATAGTATAGATAGCATATCACATGTGCTATGCACGGATTGTGTTTACAATTATCTATATATGTGAATTGCGATTTTTAAATATCTTTTTTTTTTTTGTTAAATGCCTTTTTTTTTCCTTTTTATATTATATTAAAGTTTAATATTTTGATAATAATTATATGTGTTAGATTTTTCAAGGAATTAAATGTCTTTTTTTTTATTATATTATATTAAAGTTTAATATTTTGATAATAATCATATGTGTTGGACTTTTCAAGAAATTTTTTTTATGCTTGTTCTTAATACATTAAAGTATTATTATGAGGGATAATAATCATATGTGTTGGGACTTTTCAAGGAATTCATATGTGTTGGATTTCAAAAAAAAAAAATTTATGGTTGTTATTAATGTGTTAAAGTGTTATTATGAAGGTAAGACTTGGGGATTTGGAGAAGTTAATAAATGCTAAGTTTTTTTTTTTTAAATCAAAAAATCAGGAAATTTAGATTAGGAGATTGGAGCTCTCACAAGGCTTGGGGTTAAAAACCCCCTTTTGCTTAATATATAGTACTAGCCTATTACCCGTGCTATGCACGGGATAATTATAAATATTTATTTTAGATTTTTTTAGTATATAAATTATGTTTTTTAAGATTTTTTATAATAATAATTTAGCAATCTTATCACTAACTATAGTGTATTGGAGAAATTAAAAAGGGTACTGCAGTAACTATGCACGAGTTGTATCTATAATTATCTGTGTGAGGGGATTATTAACGCTGATTAGATAATTTTGACCAAATCAATAAATTCAGGCATGTGGAAAGACATGTGGGTTGAAAAAATGTAATAAATGCTGATCATGGGATATATACGTGAATTGTGATTTTTAAATGTCTTTTTTTTAAAATGTCTTCTTTTTATTTTTCTTTTTTATATTATATTAAAGTTCAATATAATAATCATATGTGTTGAACTTTTCAATGAATTAAATGTCTTGTTTTTTTATATTATATTAAAATTTAATATTTTGATAATAATCATATGTGTTATACTTTTTAAGGAATTTTTTTTAATACCTGTTCTTAATGCATTAAAGTGTTATTATGAGGGATAATAATCATATGTGTTGAAATTTTTCAAGAAATTCATATGTGTTGGACTTTCAAGAAATTTTTTTTATACTTATTCATAATGCATTAAAGTGTTATTATAAGGGTAGAGTAATGCTAGAGATTCCAAATATTCTACCAAAAGTTTTACCAAATGTCTCACATGGGTGTGGGACCCACACAATGTGGGTCCCATGTGGGTCCCACACCCATGTGAGACATTTGGTAAAACTTTTGGTATCAAGAAATTTAGATTGGGATATTGGAACTCCCACAAAACTTGTGGGTTGGAGATAGATATAAATAAATAGATAGATATAGATATTTATATTTGTTTTAAATTTTTTTTAATATACATATTATTTGTTTTGGAAAAGGTACTGTAATAATTATGAAAGAAGTCAAAAAGTCTTGTGGGTTGAGAGAAGTTAATAAATGCTGAGGTTAATTTTTTTTTTAAAAACAAAAAATTAGAAAATTAGGATTGGCATATTGGAGCTTCCACAAGCCTTGGGGTTTAGAAACCCCTTTTGCTTAATATATAGTACTAGCATATCACCCGTGCTATGCACGGATTATGTTTACAATTATCTATATATATGAATTGTGATTTTTTAAATGTTTTTTTTTAAATGTCTTCTTTTTTTCTTTTTTTATATTATATTAAAGTTTAATATTTTGATAATAATCATATGTGTTGGACTTTTCAAGGAATTAAATGTCTTTTTTATTATTATATTATATTAAAATTTAATATTTTGATAATAATTATATGTGTTGGACTTTTGAAGAAATTTTTTTTATGCTTGTTCTTAATGCATTAAAGTGTTATTATGAGGAATAATAATCATATGTGTTGAAACTTTTCAAGGAATTCATATGTGTTGGATTTCAAAGAAGTTTTTTTATACTTGTTCTTAATGCATTAAAGTGTTATTATGAGGGTAAGACTTGGGAGTTGGAATAAGTTAATAAATGTTAAGATTTTTTTTTTAAAAATCAAAAAATCAGGAAATTTAGATTGGGAGATTGGAGCTCCCACAAGGCTTGGGGTTAAAAACCCCCTTTTGCTTTATATATAGTATAGATAGATTGTGATTTTTAAATGTCTTTTTTTTTCCCCTTTTTTATATTATATTAAAGTTTAATATTTTGATAATAATCATATGTGTTGGACTTTTTAAGGAATTAAATGTATTTTTTTTATTATATTATATTAAAATTTAATATTTTGATAATAATCATATGTGTTGGACTTTTCAAGAAAAAATCTGAAAATTTAGATTGGGAGATTGAAGCTCCCACAAGGTTTCGGGTTAAAAACCCCCTTTGCTTAATATATAGTACAAGCCTATCACCCGTGCATAGATATTTATATTTTTTTAATATATAGATTATATTTTTTAAGATTTTTTATAAAAATAATTTAAAAGTCTTATCACTAACTATGGTGTATATGAGAAATTAAAAAGGCTACTGCAGTAACTATGCACGAGTTGTATCTATAATTATTTGTGTAGGGAGATTTTAAATGCTGATTAGGGATTTTGACCAAATCAATAAATGCAGGCATGTGGAAAGACATGTGGATTGAAAGAAAGTTAATAAATGTTAATTAGGAGATTTTGACCAAATCAATAAATACTGAGTTTTTTTTTAAATAAAAAATTTAGAAAATTAAGGTTGGGAGATTGGAACTCTATGTGAATTGTGATTTTTAAATGTTTTTTTTTTAATTTTAAAATGCCTTTTTTTTCTTTTTTATATTATATTAAAGCTTAATATTTTGATAATAATCATATGTGTTGGACTTTTCAAGAAATTAAATGTCTTTTTTTTTTATTATATTATATTAAAATTTAATATTTTGATAATAATCATATGTGTTGGACTTTTCAAGGAATTAAATGTCTTTTTTTTTATTATATTATATTAAAATTTAATATTTTGATAATAATCATATGTGTTGGACTTTTCAAGAATTTTTTTTTATACTTGTTTTTAATGCATTAAAGTGTTATTATGAGAGATAATAATCATATGTGTTGGGACTTTTCAAGTAATTCATATGTGTTGGATTTCAAATTTTTTTTTTTTATACTTGTTCTTAATGCATTAAAGTGTTATTATGAGGGTAAGACTTGGGAGTTGGAAGAAGTTAATAAATGCTAAGATTTTTTTTTTAAATCAAAAAATCAGGAAATTTAGATTGGGAGATTAGAGCTCCCACAAGACTTAGGGTTAAAAACCCTCTTTTGCTTAATATATAGTACTAGCCTATCACCCGTGCTATGCACGGGATAATTATAGATATTTATATTTGTTTTAATTTTTTTTTAATATATAAATTATGTTTTTTAAGATTTTTTTATAAAAATAATTTAATAATCTTATTACTAACCATAGTGTACAGAATAAATTAAAAAGGCTACTGCAGTAATTATGCACAGGCTGTATCTATAATTATTTGTATGAGGGGATTAAATGCTAATGAGGGATTTTGACCAAATTAATAAATGTAGGCATGTGGATTGAAAAAAGTTAATAAATGCTGATTAGGGGATTTTGACCAAATCAATAAATACTGAGATTTTTTTTTTTAAATCAAAAATTTAGAAAATTAAGATTGAGAGATTGAAGCTCCCATAAGACTTGGGTTTAAAAACTCCATTTTCCTTAATATATTTACAATTATCTATATATGTGAATTGCGATTTTTAAATGTCTTTTTTTTTAAATGTCTTCTTTTTTCCTTTTTTATATTATATTAAAGTTTAATATTTTGATAATAATCATATGTGTTGGACTTTTCAAGAAATTAAATGTATTTTTTTATTATATTATATTAAAATTTAATATTTTGATAATAATTACTAGCATATCACTCGTGCTATGCACGGGCTGTGTTTCACTGATTTGTCTTTTTTTTTTCTTTTTATATACTATATTAAAATTTAATATTTTGATACTAATCATATGTGTTGGACTTTTCAAGGAATTCATATGTGATGGACTTTTCAATGAATTTTTTTCACGCTTGTTCTTAATGCATTAAAATGTTATTATAAGGGATAATAATCATGTGTTAGATTTTTCAAAGAATTCATATTTACTTCACAATTATTTCTATATATGTGAATTGTGATTTTTAAATGTCTTTTTTTTTAAATGTCTTCTTTTTTTTATATTATATTAAAGTGTAATATTTTGATAATAATCATATGTGTTGGACTTTCAAGAAATTCATATGTATTGGACTTTTCAAGGAATTTTTTTTATGATTGTTCTTAATGTATTAAAGTGTTATTATGATGGATAATAATCGTATTTGTTGGGACTTTTCAAGGAATTCATATGTGTTGGACTTTTCAAAGAATTTTTTTTATACTTGGGGTTGGGAGAAGTTAAAAAATGCAGATTTTTTTTAAATAAAAAATCAGGAAATTTAGATTGGGATATTGGAACTCCCACAAGACTTGGGCGGTTAGAAACCCCATTTTTCTTAATATATTTGTAGATAGATAGATAGATATATCTTTTTATTTTTATTTTTATTTTTGTATGGTTTCTATTCGGGTTTTTTTTTTCAATTTATTTAAGATGGAGTTGTGGGTATCTTTTTTTTTTTTAATTTAATTTATCTGTGGTTTCTATTTGTTTTTAATTATTATTATTTAGGTAAGTTACGATGTGAGTTAGGTGTGTGATAGACATGTGAGTTTTATTGATTTAAAGTTTGATATTTTTTTTTTTAGTTTTATAGTTTTTTTTGTTATGTTATAATATAATATATAAAATATAGGTGGATATCTACAACTTTAATAAAAAAATATTATATGATTTTTTGGGGAAGAGAAAATAAATGCAAGTTTTAATATTTTTTTTTGAAAATTTGTGAGAAAGATTAGGAGGGAGAGATTATGAAATATTTTTGTTATTAAATAAATAAATAAATCAATAGTTTTTTTTAATCTATTTTGTGAATTAAAAATCAATAATTTTGAAAAATTGATTAATTTTTCTCATTAAGTGATTTAAAATTTTGATAGATATACATAAAAAAAAATACATAATTATATTATTAAATTATAATTCAAATTTAGATGTTATATCTTTTTGAGATCTATAGCTATTTTTTTTTTTTTTTTTTTTTGTGTGTGTGTGTAACCATAGTATTTGGGAGAAATTGAAAAGGGTGTTGCAATATTTATGAGAGAAGTCAAAAGACATTGTAGGTTGGGAGAAGTCAATAAATGCTGAGGTTGGGTTGGGAGAAGTCAATAAATGCTGAGATTTTTTTTTTAAATCAAAATATTAGAAAATTAGGATTACGAGATTTAAGCTCCCACAGGCCTTGGAGTTAAAAACCCCATTTTGCTTAATATATAGTATAGATATAGATAGCATATCACCCGTGCTATACACGAATTATGTTTACAATTATCTATATATGTGAATTGCGATTTTTAAATGCCTTTTTTTTTCCGCCCTTAAATGTCTTATTTTTTTCCTTTTTTATATTATATTAAAATTTAATATTTTGATAATAATCATATGTGTTAGAATTTTCAAAGAATTAAATGTCTTTTATTATTATTATTATATTATATTTTAAATTTAATATTTTGATAATAATCATATGTGTTGGACTTTTCAAGAAATTTTTTCTATGTTTGTTCTTAATGCATTAAAGTGTTATTATGAGGGATAATAATCATATTTATTGGGACTTTTCAATGAATTCATATGTGTTGGATTTCAAAAATTTTTTTTTATGCTTGTTCTTAATGCATTAAAGTGTTATTATGAGTGTAAGACTTGGGGGTTGGGAGAAGTTAATAAATATTAATTTTTTTTTTTAAAAAAAAAATCACAAAATCAAGAAATTCTTAATGCATTAAAGTGTAATTATGAGCGTAAGACTTGGCGGTTGGGAGAAGTTAATAAATGCTAAGTTTTTTTTTTTTAAATAAAAAAATCAGGAAATTTAGATTGGGAGATTGGAGCTCCCACAAGGCTTGGGGTTAAAAACCCCCTTTTGCTTAATATATAGTATAGATATGTGTTAGACTTTTCAAGGAATTAAATGTTTTTTTTTATTATTATTATATTATATTAAAGTTTAATATTTTGATAGTAATCATATGTGTTGGACTTTTCAAGAAATTTTTTCTATGTTTGTTCTTAATACATTAAAGTGTTATTATGAGGGATAATAATCATATATGTTGGGACTTTTTAATGAATTTATATGTGTTGGATTTCAAAGAATTTTGTTTATGCTTGTTCTTAATGCATTAAAGTGTTATTATGAGTGTAAGACTTGGGGGTTGGGAGAAGTTAATAAATGCTAAGTTTTTTTTTTTTTTAAATCAAAAAATCTGGAAATTCTTAATGTATTAAAGTGTTATTATGAGTGTAAGACTTGGGGGTTGAGAGAAGTTAATAAATGTTAAGGTTTTTTTAAAAAAAAAAAATTCAAAAAAATCAGAAAATTTAGATTGGGAGATTGGAGCTCCCACAAGGCTTGGAGTTAAAAACCCCCTTTGGCTTAATATATAGTATAGATATGTGTTGGACTTTTCAAGAAATTTTTTTTATGCTTGTTCTTAATGTATTAAAGTGTTATTATAAGGAATAATAATCGTATGTGTTGTATTTCAAAAAAAAAAATTTATGCTTGTTCTTAATACATTAAAGTGTTATTATGAGAGTAAGACTTGGGGGACAGGAGAAGTTAATAAATGCTAAGGTTTTTTTTTAAAAAAATAAAAAAATCAAGAATTTTAGATTGGGAGACTGGGGCTCCCACAAGCCTTGGGGTTAAAAACCCCCTTTTGCTTAATATATAGTATAGATAGATAGATAGATATATCTTTTTCTTTTTATTTTTATTTTTGTGTGGTTTCTATTCGGATATATTTTTTTTCAATTTATTTAAGATGGAGTTGTGGGTATCTTTTTTAAAAAATTTAATTTATCTGTGATTTCCATTTGTTTTTAATTATTATTATTTAGGTAAGTTATTATGTGAGTTAGATATATGATAGATATGTGAGTTTTATTGATTTAAAGTTTATTTAGATAAACTTTAAAGATATTTTTTTTTTAGTTTTTTAGTTTTTTGGTTATGTTATAATATAATATAGAAAATATAGGTAGATATCTACAACTTTAATAGAAAATATTATCTGATTTTTTGGGGATGAGAAAATGAATGCAAGTTTTAATATGCTTTTTTTGAAAATTTGTGAGAGAGATTAGGAATGAGAGATTATGAAATATTTTTGTTATTAAATAAATAAATCAGTCAATAATTTTTTAAATCTATTTTGTAAATTAAAAATCAATAATTTGGGAAAATTGATTAATTTGTCCTATTAAGTGATTTAAAATTTTGATATATATACATAAAAAAAATACATAATTATATTATTAAATCATAATTCAAATTTAGATGTTATATCTTTTTGAGATCTATAGCTAAATTCTTATCTTTTTATTTTTTATTTTTGTGTGTAACCATAGTATATGGGAGAAATTGAAAAGGGTGTTGCAATAATTATGAGAGAAGTCAAAAGAGATTGTGGATTGGGAGAAGTCAATAAATACTGAGGTTGAGTTGGGAGAAATCAATAAATGCTGAGGTTGAGTTGGGAGAAATCAATAAATGTTGAGGTTTTTTTTTTTTTTAAATCAAAAAATTAAAAAATTAGGATTAAGAGATTGGAGCTCTCACAGGCCTTGGGGTTAAAAATTTTCTTTTGCTTAATATATAGTATAGATAGATAGATATTAGCATATCACCCATGCTATGCACGGATTGTGTTTACAATTATCTATACATGTGAATTGTGATTTTTAAATGTTTTTTTTTAATGTCTTTTTTTTATATTATATTAAAGTTTAATATTTTGATAATAATCATATGTGTTGGACTTTTCTAGAAATTAAACGTCTTTTTTTTATTATATTATATTAAAATTTAATATTTTGATAATAATCATATGTGTTGGATTTTTCAAGAAATTTTTTTTATGCTTGTTCTTAATGGATTAAAGTGTTATTATGAGGAATAATAATCATATGTGTTGGGACTTTTCAAGGAATTCATATGTGTTAGATTTCAAAGAATTTTTTTGATACTTGTTCTTAATGCATTAAAGTGTTATTATGAAGGTAAGATTTGGGAGTTGGGAGAAGTAAATAAATGTTAAGATTTTATTTTTTTTTAAATAAAAAAATCAGGAAATTTAGATTGGGAGATTGAAACTCCCACAAGGCTTGGGGTTAAAAACCCCATTTTACTTAATATATAGTATAGATGGAGTTCAGAAAAATAATTAATGTACTTAAAATCTAAATATAAGTTAAAAACATAACTTGTATAAAATAAATTATAGTAACTCAAAACATATGTAAAATATATTACAGTAACTCAAGGTATAATATAACTTACTTTTATGTTAATTCAAATTTTTTACTTTCCGTTCACTGTGACACTAAATATTCCAAACTAAATTCGAAGTTTTATTTATATAAAAAAAACAACAAGAGGCAGAAGGAGGCCTCGTTTGGGAACATGCTAATTTAGTAACTTTTTGGCTATTTGGCTAAAAGGGTAGGTAAAAAAAACTTGTATGTTTGAGATGACTTTTTGGCTAATTACGAAAAGATGTGCAAAAAGTAGAGAGAAAAGAGAATCTTTTCGTAATTAGCCAAAAAGTTATCCCAAACATACTAGTTTTTTTTAGCTCATATTTTAGCCAAATAGCCAAAAAGTTACTAAATTAGCCTGTTCCCAAACGAGGCCTTAGTAACTTTTTTGCTAATTGGCTAAAATAGCCTCTTGCCAAACGAGGCCTAAGGGTTGGTTTGGGATGTTCTAAAAAAATGTACTTTTTGATTTATTGGCTTATATGGGTTGAGTTTGGGTTGGGTTTGATGTGATGTGTTAGAGAAGTGATGTGATTTAAATAAGATGATGTGACTTAAATAGGATAGTAATTTTTTAACTTTTTGTATTATTTAATAGATGCCAAACTTGACCTTAGAAAGTTTGAAGAAAAGATAAGGATGTCGTTGATGATGGATATATATATATATATATATATCTATATAATATAGGAGTAAGGTTTTTGAATTTATGTCAAAAATGTATCAGAGATACATTTCAATTAAACGGCTGAGATGATTCCTAATAAATTTCTAAGGGTTGAGATCAATTTCTTTCCCTCCCAAACACTCTCTCCTCTCTCTCTCTCCCACGTCTGCCCAAACCCATTCTCTTCAACTCTCTCTCTAACGTTCTCTCTTCAACACCCATAATCTTCTTCAAGATTAGGAGGTAGCAGATCAGAGGTAGCAGATCAGAGAACGTTAATCTTCTTCAATTCACTTCTCAAACTGGTGACCAGAGGTAGCAGATCAGAGATGGACCAGCTCACCACCACCGCCGTTGCTCATCATCACTGTCGCCATTGATCACCATCAGTTTTCGAAATCGCAAGGTATTTTACATTCAGTTCTTCAAGTCTTTGTCTGTCTTGATCGCTATTTTAGGTTGAATTTCCATGGGTTCCCTGCAATCCAAACCTCAAAACAGAGGTATTTTACATTGAGAATCCTGAGGCTTCAGTTTTAGGGCAAAATTTTTTCTTCAATTCTTTCTTCAATTCTTCAATTCTTTGAGAATCCTGAGGCTTCAGTTTTAGGGCAAAATTTTTTCTTCAATTCTTTCTTCAATTCTTCAATTCTTTGAGAATCCTGAGGCTTCAGTTTTAGGGCGAAATTTTGAATTAATCATAGTTGTCTGTCATCACATTCATTTCAATTTCAACAAACAAAAAGAAACAACATTTACCAACCAAGGGTTAATGTCACTTTTATCCCCCTTACAATATCACTATTTTTCTACTTCATCTCTAAACTATCAATCTCATCTAAAGATTTCATCACATTCATTTCATTCATTTCAAAAAAATTCTGATCTTTGTTCATATGGTCTAAACACCCATTAAATTTGTTGTGGGTGTAATTTGTTCAAAATAGTAGGAAAATTGAGTGTATCCCCACTCCCATATTAGTATTTCAAGAGTATTTAGCAAACTCAAAAGTATTTAGGACCCATTTCATGAATTAGCACCCATTTCCCATTAAAGAATCAAACATTTCATAAAATAGACACAGATTGGGGCATCTAAACTGAAATAAACACAGATTAGGGCATCTAAATAAACACAGATTGTTTAAACTGTAATAAACATAAATCAAACTGAAATAAACAAATTCCTGAATCTAAATTGGGGCATCTTCAGATTTAACTAATGAAACCCATGGAAACCCATTTAAAAAATGAAACCCATTAAAACCCATAACATCACAGATTTCAATTTCAACAAACAAAAAGAAACAACATTTAGCAACCAAGGGTTAATTTCACTTTTATCCCCCTTACAATTAACTGGTTTGTCTATATGGTTGTGAAGATCATCATTGAGTGTATGAACTGGTTGTTTATCTTTGCTCTTTATCGCTGTTGTTGGTTGATTATTAAATCGCAAACCTGATTGAACAAAAAGGGCAAGACTTGGTGTATATTATATGTATGCGTAATATATATAATCAAATCAATTTGAATGCTTGGAAGCTATCTCCTATGATCAAGCAATCCTTATTCTCACCTTCACTGTATATTTTTTCTCTGCTCTGTGAGTCCTTGATATTGGTTTGGAATTTAAAGGGACTCAATAAACAGTTTATTCCTTTATTTATTATGAATAGCATTTAGATAGCCAAATAACAGAGGACAAAACATTTTTCCAAACGAGTTCACTGAGCCATTTCCATTTTCTCTATCTAGAAAATAAATATCTATATAATAAGTCAAGAGGTTTTTTGAAAATGTCTTAAAATGTATATGAGATACATTTTGATCAAATGGCTGAGATAATCCCCAATCAATATCCAACGGTTGTCATCAATTTTTTTACCGCCCAAACAATTTCTGCTCTCTCTCTCACGTCTGCCTAAACACGTCTCTCCCTTACCCTTCCCTCTCTCATCCAACGGTTCTTCTTCTTTCCTACCCTCCATCTTCGCTAGCTCCCGACGCTGCTCTCCAGTCCTTGATATCCAACGCTGGTTCTGTTTGTGCAAATGATAGTGTTGCTTATTCTTCCCCCAAGAGACCCGATTAAATCGCCGACAACGGGGAGCTCACGATCGTCGGACTGGAAATCGACCTCGAAGATCTCGAGATTCACCGACGAAGGCCATCGTCCTCGCCGCCATGTATGGGGGGGTCCGGTGCGAACGCCACCGACGCCGATCTGTTAACCCTCTTCACACACGCCATAACCACCACCACCAAAACTGATAGGTACAAACACATATATATATATATATATATATAGAGAGAGAGAGAGAGAGAGAGAGAGAGAGAGGTAGTCTTTGGTTCACTGTAATAAAGTGCAAAGATTCCTTGCACTTCTCATATTTGGTTGACTAAAAGAATAATGAAAAATTCATTGCAATGGGAATCATCATTTACCTCATTCCAATGAATCAAATAAAGTATCAATGAGAGTGAAATGTTTCAAATATGATTAGTGTTCTGATAAATGATTTGGGTTATTTTGCAAAGTAATGTTCTGTGATTTTAGGTTTTTATTTGATTGTTAAAAATTAGAATTATAGTGAGAAAGAAATAGCCCATTGTACTTAAATTATGGCACAATTAAGTAATCAAATAGTCATTATACAACCCATTGGTATTTAAACCCAATCTATTTATAGCACTATTAAATGAGTTATTTCTTCACTACAGGTCTTTGGTGTTTCAACCTCTTCAACAACCTTGGAGTTCATTTTAATTCATATCACAGACCACATTCATATTTTTGGTTATGTATGTTTACTTTATAGTTTATGAATCGAGGCTTAATTTCTCACTTATTATTTATATTTTTTCTCATAATCAAATGCTTTTGTGTTATTTTTTACAGGTGGATGATATATTAGAGGAAACAGTAATATTAGATCTCTATACTCATTTTTTTATTTAATCTTCATTCCTTATTATAATTTTTCTTTGACCTTTCAAATGCATTTCTATACATACACAGGTTCAATTTCTTCAAAACAGAAATGTCAGTGTTGTGATCCATAATGAATGGGACTTTAATGTCCTCTGTGTTCATGGGGTAAGCCCACTAATCAAATTTATTTGCTTCTCATATTTTTTTTCTTAATAATTTTTGCTTATTTTCTTAAAGGCAAAGGCAAAGGTAAAGGCGAAGGAAAATGAGAAGTTTAAAGGAAAAGGAAAGGAAAACTACTCAAGAAAGGGAATAAAAAATACACAAATGGTATGGTTGTTTTCAAGTTTGTTTTGGAACATGTATAAAGAAAATCGTAGGATGCATAATCTCTGTGTAATTTATTTTTTATTGTAAAGTTTGTGAAGATGGACATGGTGCTTTTAATGATGTTCAAACTAAATTATGCATCCTTAAAATATTATAAAGGATCTTTTACAAAGATATATAAAATTTTGCAAATAGAAGAGGGAAGTAACTAAAGTTTAAAAAAGATCACAAATAATGAAAGAAGGAAATAAATTGAAAGTGTATTTTAATTAAAATTGTGTTTAAATTATGATCAAGTCAAACTTTTGTAGGATTGGGTTGAAAAAGCTAGAGCTCAAGAGGATAAATAAGACTACGTTGCTCCGATGGAATTATAATAAGGTATCCTTGGTCCATATTGTTTCAATATTTATTTTTCATATTGTTTCAATATGCTAATGTTATTGCTTTTTAAATATTAGATTATTGATTATACGAAATCTTTCTCTCACATATAGTAATTTTGGGAAGTAAAATTGATTATACAAATAAGAAAATTGCAAAGATCTTTCGTGCTCCTCTCTCGATTCGGAATCAACACCCGATTCCTGTTTTGACTTGCAGATACATACCAAGATACACCTTTAGTTGGCTGGTCAAACCTATGTGGTGGGTCATAAGTACGGGAACTTTTGTTTCTAGCCTCAATTTCACATGGATTCTGATTTTTCGTGTTTGTGAACTAATAAATGAAAGTTTTGTTCTTTTCTTAACAGAGTTTCTTCATAGGGCAGTTGATCTTACACTGGTTCCATCAGTTGCCCTTGCAAAGGAGCTTGAAGCAGCTAGGGTAACAGCAGGTAAATGAACATCGCCCAATAGATAACTCTCTGAAATTTCACATTGATCACATAACAGAATTTGACATTTATGCTTCTGCTTGAATTTTTATTTTATTTTTTCAAATGTTTCTCTGAAAATAGCAGCTCATATCCATGTTAATTCTTTGTTTATTTTCAGGTAACAAGATTCGTCTATGGAATAAGGGTGTTGATTCCGAAAGCTTCCATCCCAAATATCGCTCTCAAGAAATGCGAATAAGACTAAGGTATGGCTTTCTTTCAATCCTTAAAATTTCATTGCCATGTAATATGAGTTTCCTCCAAATGTTAATATATTGTTATTTTTTTAATCAGCAATGGGGAGCCCGAGAGACCAGTGATAGTCCATGTTGGACGACTAGGAGTTGAGAAGAGTTTGGATTTACTCAAAAGGTACTACTCTTTTATTTCAAATGATAAGTATTTTCTGCTTTTGCAATTTAGGAAATATTACTTGCAAAATATTGACAGAATAATGCTTTTTTTCATAATTATTATAAGTTGTAACCATTGACATTTGGGATGTATGATTGCACAGTGTCATGGACTAGATACCGGAGGCACGGATTGCTTTTATTGGAGATGGACCATACAGGTATTTCTCTAAGGACTTATTGGCTGTTTAGTTTTGTCAACATTGCTGGAACAATCTCTATAGAATATAGTATAAAATGATTCTTTGTATTAAAAACCACAAACCGCTGTCTAACGAAATGAATTATTTATTTTTATATTTTTGCATACATCCAATGATACACAAATTGGGCCATGATGATCGCCTGAATTTATTTTCCAATAAGAACCATGGGCAAAATTTATTCATCTAGAATGATTTCTTCGTGGCAGGGAGGATCTCGAAAAGCTGTTCTCCGGTATGCCTGCCGTATTCACAGGGATGTTAGGAGGTGAAGAGCTCTCTCAAGCATACGCCAGCGGAGATGTTTTCGTCATGCCGTCAGAATCAGAGACGCTCGGACACATAATGTCATTTTCAAAAAACAGGCAAAAAGGTTGGTGTTTTTTTTTTTGAACAAACATAAAAGGTTGGTTGGTGAACTGTTTTTGATTCAATTAAATTTTTGTAATGAACAAAACCCACTTTTTACGAATTATTTTTCGAATTTTCGTAAACCGTTTTTTCTTAGCAATGAAAAAAACCACTTTTTTATTTTATTTTTTATTTTAACATTTATAGAAACACCCCAATCTATTAAGTCATATAAAGATATTGCACCAGAAATCCTATTTCTTTCTAATTTACCTAAACATTAATCTTTGGCATATGAATTTTCAATAGATTTCATTGTGTATTCACCTTAAACTGGGGATATGACTCATGAGATCAGGGGCATTATTCATTCTTCATAGCAGCCTGTTTTTGCTTATCAATGAAAAAAACCACTTTTTTATTTTATTTTTTATTTTAACATTTCATTGTTCCTTTTTTTTTCTTTTTTCTTTTTTTTAAAGCATGAAAAACAAAGAAAACAAAGGCATAACCAAAGAGGGCTATGTAGGAAAATTATCCAGTTTTATGTCACATTTTTTGGTATTTTTCCAAAAATGAAAAACAGATGACAGAAAATGAAAACACAACTAAACAAGTACTTATTTTCGAGTATTCATATGTATATATAATCATAAATATTAAAATGATGGCCATTTTTAGAATTTTTCATTGTCTTCGTTTTTCAAAAAAACTACAAATAGAAACACAACTAAACGGCTAGGAAAACTATTTGTTCTATGTCACATATCGGAGTCATATACTATCCCAGAAAAATATATAGCAAAGAAGAAAATCTATACCTTCTTCCCAGATCTCATGTCGATTTTATCTCACACTGCAGGGAATACGTTATTCAAAACTTGCGAATTTATCACCTATAGTCGGCCTCTGTGAGTATTCAACACCCTTACTCTGTTTTTCTTGCTAATTAAGTTCAACAAACTATTAAATTCACAAGATTTGATAGTCTTTAATGTATTAATTTTACTTGAATTGGGTTTTTATGCAGACTCAAGCTTAATCTTGCGGTCGGTCCAGTCTCAATAGCAACATCTTTCCGCCGAATGAATACATAATTGAGGGCAGTTCAAGCTATCAGTTTTACCCACGGTAATTTTCCCTAACCTATAAAAGATTTGTAACAAGTTTACAAATACAAACTTACTACATAAAAGATAGAGTTTTAGGTAGATTACTCTACTTATATTTCCCGACTTTAGTTCTATGTCTTATGATAAGGTTTGGACTCAGGTAATGTTTAATACAGTTGAAAATTAAAAATTAAGTATTGAAAATTGAATGTTAAATTTTTTGAGTTAAAAAGTTGTTTGATCAAAATTTAAGTACTAAACTAAAAATAAATTGTTTGATATGCATAAGATAAAATTTGAAATTTATTATTTTCAATCGTTTTTTTTTTAATCGTTGTGTATGGTTTTCTTTGTTCAATTTCATGCTCTCTTTTTTTTTTTTGGGGGGGGGGGGAATCTTTGAAGTGTTGGTGCTGTGAAATGTGTGAATTGTTTTGTTAATGTAATGTAAATAGAAAGGAGGTTATAATGTGGGTTTTGCTTCATGTGTTCTATTCTCTTAATCTTTGTCAAGGGATCACAATGTTTTATTGATTTTGCAATGTTTTAATGATAGAAGAGTTTTCTTTTGATTTGTTTTGATTTGTGTGCATTATGATATTTAATTTTTTTTATTTGATTTATTTGGAATTGTAGAGTACAGTCTGTTAAATATATTTTTATAACTGCATTTTAATCTTAATATTATTTACACCGTGCCTTTAGGCACGGGCATATATATATATATATCTATATAACAATGGAAGGGTTAGTTTGATTTCAAATGTCTATGTGTCAAAATGTGAATCATTAGATTGCTTCAATCCAAGGGCTAGAAATGTTCCATTCTCATTTGTCCTACAAGGACATTTTAATGGTTGAGATCAATTACAATCAACATCTAATGGTTCAAAATGTCTCTCACCTAATGTGGCTGAAATCTCTCTCTCACGTGCTCCTCTCTGCTCAAAATCTCTCTCTGTTTCAATTTTCAAATTTTGAACACACACCCCTATCTCTTTCTCTCTCTCTCTCCATCAGAGCCCATTCCCTTGCTGGAGACCCAACCCCAATCTTCATCTTCATCAACCGAGGCAGCCACAATCTTCATCTTCTCTTTTCCTCCCTCTCTCTCTCTGCCATCCCAATCTTCATTAGCCGAGGCAGCCCTAAAAGGGAGCCACTACAAAAAAGGAAGAATCTAAAGGAAGAGTCTATTAGAAAAATTGGAAAAGATTGGACCGATCTAAAGCGGGTGATCACCGAAGAAGAACACCTGCCATTCCTCAATTGGGAGGCTTGGATTGTATTCACAATGTCAGCATTATAGAGGTATTAGTTTAGTACTGATCTTTGATGTATGTTGTTTATGAAAGATAATTTTTTGTGTTCAAAATCTATAGTTTATTGATTTCAATAACCCGTGACGATCCAAGGATTTTGTACAAGTTTAATCAAGGAAATGGAAAATATTGTCGTTCAAGAACAAATCTAATGAATTAAATTGTGAACCTATTTGGGGATTCACACAATGGGGCAACCATGAAAGTGAAATTTCTCTACTTAGGTATGAACTTTTACTTCATACCCATTGGGCAGTGATTAACATTTTTTTCATCAACAAAGTCCATCACTGTTATCTGAAATAGCAGAAATGATAATGAATTATAGTAAAAATGCTCTGTACAAAACCCTCTTTCTAATAGGAAAAATGATAATGAATTATAGTCCATCACTGTTATTTTTCTTCATCAATAGGAAAAATGCTCTGTACAAAACCCTCTTTCTAATCTATACTGTACATTTCTAGGTGTTTTGTAGCGTAAGCTTCTCATGAATTATAGTATTTGGAGCTATCATTTGGAGAGATTCTGTGGTGTTCGAGAAACACACTCCAGGAAATGGACAAGCCTCACATCCTTCAGGTAATTTCAGTGTTTTTTAATGTTGTGTTGCATCTCCCCTTCTCTCTCTGTGTTTGTTTTTGGCTGTTGGATCACCGCCATTCGCACACGCACCCCTCGTGCTTGGTGTTGAATTTTGCAGAGATTGGACCGATCTAAAGCGGGTGATCACCGAAGAAGAACACCTGCCATTCCTCAATTGGGAGGCTTGGATTGTATTCACAATGTCAGCATTATAGAGGTATTAGTTTAGTACTGATCTTTGATGTATGTTGTTTATGAAAGATAATTTTTTGTGTTCAAAATCTATAGTTTATTGATTTCAATAACCCGTGACGATCCAAGGATTTTGTACAAGTTTAATCAAGGAAATGGAAAATATTGTCGTTCAAGAACAAATCTAATGAATTAAATTGTGAACCTATTTGGGGATTCACACAATGGGGCAACCATGAAAGTGAAATTTCTCTACTTAGGTATGAACTTTTACTTCATACCCATTGGGCAGTGATTAACATTTTTTTCATCAACAAAGTCCATCACTGTTATCTGAAATAGCAGAAATGATAATGAATTATAGTAAAAATGCTCTGTACAAAACCCTCTTTCTAATAGGAAAAATGATAATGAATTATAGTCCATCACTGTTATTTTTCTTCATCAATAGGAAAAATGCTCTGTACAAAACCCTCTTTCTAATCTATACTGGAGAGTTCTAGGTGTTTTGTAGCGTAAGCTTCTCATGAATTATAGTATTTGGAGCTATCATTTGGAGAGATTCTGTGGTGTTCGAGAAACACACTCCAGGAAATGGACAAGCCTCACATCCTTCAGGTAATTTCAGTGTTTTTTAATGTTGTGTTGCATCTCCCCTTCTCTCTCTGTGTTTGTTTTTGGCTGTTGGATCACCGCCATTCGCACACGCACCCCTCCTGCTTGGTGTTGAATTTTGCAGAGATTGGACCGATCTAAAGCGGGTGATCACCGAAGAAGAACACCTGCCATTCCTCAATTGGGAGGCTTGGATTGTATTCACAATGTCAGCATTATAGAGGTATTAGTTTAGTACTGATTTTGATGTATGTTGTTTACGAAAGATAAATTTTTGTGTTCAAAATCTATAGTATGCCGATTTCAATAACCCGTGACGATCCAAGGATTTTGTACCAGTTTAATCAAGGAAATGGAAAATATTGTCGTTCAAGAACAAATCTAATGAATTAAATTGTGAACCTATTTGGGGATTCACACAATGGGGCAACCATGAAAGTGAATTTTCTCTACTTAGGTATGAACTTTTACTTCATACCCATTGGGCAGTGATTAACATTTTCTTCATCAACAAAGTCCATCACTGTTACTTCAGAAGCAGAAATGATAATGAATTATAGTAAAAATGCTCTGTCCAAAAAAACCTGTTGCCGGTGATGTCCCTAATGGGTTTCAAGGATTGAAAGCAATTATAGTTGATGAGAAACCGGTTAGAGCAGCTGTGACAAGATACCATCTGAAGAGACTCGGTATTCTGGTTGAAGTCGTAAGTTGTGTAAGGATGGCAGCTACTATGTCTTGCAAAAATGGATCCAAGTAAGTATTTGTTTTGGTGTCCTTTATTTATTTTAGTGTTTACTTGGATAGAAATTTTTGTTATTCATGGTAGATTTGAAAATTCCAATTTTAGTTTATTTAAATACTAGGCAATGACTGCCATCTTAGTGGCCTAGGATTCAAAAAACATAACTTGGAACACTTCCAATGAAGTATAAACACTTTCTTTACTATTTGTTTTGGATTTTTGTATGTTGTCCTTAATGAATTAGTCCTCTTTCTTGAATTAGTCCTCGATTTCTGTTTTTTCTTTGGTTTTTTTTTTTCCCCACTGTTCTTTACTTAAAAAAATCCATTGGTCTCTGTTACCTACAATGATATGTACTAGGGTAATGACTTTTATTGCTTTTGTAATATTAGAATTTGTTTATTTTGTATGGTTTGGTTTGGTTTGGGAATATGTTGAGTAGTGGGTTTTTTTTTTTGGCACCAAAATGGTAGAGTCTTAGTTGTTTTGGTATAGGACTCTTCAGAAATTTGTGAACTTATTTATTTGGGTTTTCCGTTTTATTTTCCTCCCTATTTTGTTTTTCCTTGGCCATCCTACAACACAAATACACTTTTGAAGTACTAAAAATTGATTGAGAAAAGGTCACACAGATACATAGCTTTTGCATATTCTATTATTGTTTATTCAAACAATCTGCTCTATTTTTATTTTGTCTCTATGGCTTAAAACTTCTTAGTTGAATGTTTATTTAAATTTTCTGAATATTATGACAACCAAAACTATTCCTTTAACATAAACAGAGTGATACACAGAGTGATTAATCTTCAGAATTATTTTGGGATTAATTTTCTGAATGTTTATATAAACAAACCACAAAGAAATAGGTTATGTTATGTTAAGATAAACAGAGTGATAAACAGGATTAATCTTCAGAATTATGTAAACAAATTATGTTATGTTAAAGGAATACTTTTTAGTTGAATGTTTTGGTGGTCATAGGTTATGTTAAAGGAATAGTTTTGGTGGATATAGCAACCATGGTTTAAAGGAATATTATGAAAATATTCGAAGTTTGATTTTTTTATTTTGTATTCAAACAATTTTCCTTATTTTTACAATATGTTTTATTTTTGTATTCAAACAATCTGCTCTATTTTTATTTTGTATATGGAAAGTATTTTTTTCCAAACTTGAAGCCTAAGGGGTATCAAAACAAATTCTTGCATGGTGGTATATACCTGTTTCTGAGTAGGAAAATTGAACAAAAAAAATAAGACAAGCTCTGTGTAGTTAAAAATTTGCAAATTTTGGTCAACAATTTAATAAGATGAATGTGATCAATTTTTCACAATTAAAGAATTTTGGAAATTTGACAATACAGAAAGAATCTCCCTGTTGTATGATGTCAAGTTAAAGGATCAAATTGTATTAGTTATTTTGCCCCACTAAAAAAGAAAACCTATTTGTATGGGAGCTAAATTAATATAAAAAAAAAAAACTAAGACAATGGAATTTACCTTCTTAGTTGGTTGATCCACAAGGTCTTCCAGTTGAGGTAAACATTTGCAAGTGTTCAGTGTCGCGGATAGAAGATATCATATGTATAGAAGCTCTTTTATATGGTTTCATTGATTAATGGCTTCTTCTCATGTATTTGGTAGGCTGAAAAACTGCTTACAAAGACATTGCCGTACCCAAGAAGTGTTTGAACAGAGCATCTGAATGCCTATTGGACCTGAATTCAACCCAGTGACAGCGGTTGGAGCTCTTAATCGGCCAGAGTTCAATTTGTTGGCAATACTCTAATCACTATACATTTTATTGTTTTGTACACTGAGTTCAATTTGTTGTCAATACTTTAATCACTATACAGTTTATTGCTTTGTACACTAAGTTTAATTTGTTGTCAATACTCTAATCACTATAAAGTTTATTCATGTTTTAAATTTTTTATTAGATGCATTTCATTCATATCTTTTCAGTGTCAAACATTTTAAAAAATTCACTCCCTACTCTTTGAAAAAAAAAAAAAAAAAACACCGTGCCTTTAGGATTGTTGGTGTTTGTTGCTGGAGATAGAACTGCTCTGAATAGTGGTTGAATAATGGTTTTTTGGTTTTTAGTACAGATTTTTTTTGAGATTTTAAAAATTATTTATGATGGCCTCTTATAGAGTTTCGTTTTAAAATAAAATGGATTTTATTAATCTTATTCGAAGGTATGAATTTATCATGGTGAATTTGAGGTATCATGCCTTCAAAATCTGTCACCATTAAAGAATTTGTTACTTTCCAACATTATTCTATTAGTATAATATGCCCTTTTATCACATCTTCCCCATCTTTTTAGTTTACAATACTATGGTGGCTTAATTTTCGTCTTCACAGCCTTACCCCACCATCAAATAGTAATTCTCAAAACACATTGTACAATCAAATATGATGTACCCTACTATGATGTTTACAAGCTTAATAGTCATTTTGGAGGGTTTGAACATTGTGTAGATAGCATAATCAGTTATTTGTTAAAAACTGACATTCTGCTGGAGTTAGTGCAACATGTTATGTGCACATCCTTTTTGATAGCTTAATTTTTATGTGATTATCCTAGGTTTGCTTGCTTATGGTTGCATCCATTTGAATGGACAAGTAACTTATTGGAAAATAAAAAGAAAAGAAATAGATTCAAGGCATTTTATTTATCAAGTTGGTAATAATTTGTTATTTGTCTTCTGCAGGTTAAGATTGCAATGATTGGAATCATGGCTGGTGGTGAAGGACTTGATTTTTCATCAGCTGCCTCAGAACCCATCTCATATGTCTCAGGTGTAGTTAATTTGCATATCCTTAAGCATTGCTGAATCTTCTCTTTAATCATCAAGAAATTGGTGGATGGTTAAAATTGTCTGTTACTGGTTTAAATTCAATTATGAACTAATGATTTTCTATTAAGTGGTTTAGGTTAAAGTCTTCTCATTTCTAAATCTTTACCTTACTCTTTATGTATGATGAAGTTATCTTAGCTGGACCATTCAGTGGTCCTGCTTACAAATTTGAGCTGCCAGCCACTTTGTTCTTGATATCGCTGCTATTTTTATTGTTATTCTTTTAATATTTTAGGCTTGCTACTTATCATCATAATTTTCAATACATAACCAAATCAAGATCATCAAATTCCAAATCAAATGTCTTTCCTCGCTATGAAATGATGTAGATCTATATTGGATGGGTTACACTGGAGAGATGGTGTGGTAGTATCATCCCTTACAAAAGCATGTTTAATGTACTTGACTCTTATTTTGATATGTTTGAATGCGCACACAGAATTAAAGACTCTTTTAAGTCACATGAAATGAATAAAAAACATCATAATTTGAAGATGGTCAATGAAAAAAAATCCCTCAAAATTACAAACGAAACAAACATAAATCTTTCAAGCAAACTCAAGGAGGTGGTTTGTTGGTGTTTAGCCATTTAAGGTGTTTTTGATCTATCTTAGTAAGTAATCTATGGTTTTTCAGGATGTGGGCTGATTTTTTAATTCGGGCTCTTAGGCAGGTGGTTGTTTTAGATAAAAATGTATTACTCTGATCTATATAGCTTTCCATTCACTGGAAACGAAGGAAAACAGATGAGGATGTGAAATTGAAAATTTTAAAAAGAGTCTTTGATCATCGAACCATTTTTTGGTAATTGTGGAAAGGGGCTTCATTTCTTTGACATTTGAGCCTTTGGGGACCTACATCGTGCTCTCTCTCTCGGGTGATTTTTGTTGATTTACATAAGTATATGTGTGTGTCAAAAAATATACCTTTTTGTTTTATAGGTTTGTTCGGAGATGTGTTTGATGAATTAGCTCTTCACACAACTACGTAACAATCTTTAACTACTACTTTTTTCGTGAACCATATAGTTATATGTAAATGAGGTTTGTTGTTTATATAGAATTTTATATGTTAGCCCTTCCCAATTTGATGTGTTGGTTTGATGCTGAATAATATTGGGGAGCAATGATGCATGTATTGTTTAAATGTGTTTTCAAATATAATTGTTTATTTATTTATTTATTTTGGATATGCAATGATCTGAGACATAATTTTGGATGTGAAGAATGCCTGAACAAATGGGAGAAATGGGGAATCTCTTAAGTAGGCAGGAGGGTTTTTGAATCTAAGTATACCTACCAATCAATTCTTAACAATGGTCAGATACCGATTATTCTTTGTTTTTCCTTTTTCCCTCCCTTTTCTGTCTTTTGTTTCCTAGCTCTTTTTCATTTTTTAGATAACTGAATGAAGAATTTTGTTCGAAATCAAAATTATAGCGTTGATAGGAAATTGATTGACTGGAATATAGGGAGAACCTGAGCCTAGGCGCAAAACACTTTTCCTGATGATGGTTTATCAGACAAACTTATGCCACTGGGACTCAAGTATGTGTTCCAACTCCAAGGTTTTTTTTTTTTTTTTTTTTTTTTTTTTTTTCAGTTGGCCTTCCATGTGTTTTGTATTAGCCACAACTGGTTGCATATGAAATGCTTGATAAAAAGATTCAGTTAGAAGGATCATTTACTGACAGATGTATTATCATGTGCAACATGTCTCCTATTTGGAACTCTAAAACCTTTGTACACTTGAGAAAAGTCTAATTTCTATATTCAAACATATTATTGTGATTTGTGAATAAGGTACTGCAAATCCAAAGAAAAATCAAACACTAAATTTTCATTATTGATGAGTTTGTTTTTTAACTTTTACATTTGATTCATTGTTTCTAGATTTATAGATGTTCAGTTAGGTGATTTTTGTGTAGTTAGTTTAGTTTATAGTTATAGTTATAGTTATAGTTATAGTTATAGTTAGTTCAGTTTATAGTTATAGTGAGCTTTTGAACTTTTAAAAATTTGTAGTGGGTTTTGTAATTTTTAGAATTTCTGTTTTTGTTATGTTGTACACAACTTGAGACAATAAAGAGCCAAGTAAATGGAAAAATTTCTAACCAGTCTGAAACAAAGGAAGTGTGAATATTGGAGCTTACTGTCAAAATTAGTTTTTAAAGTCTCATTCTGGTATTTGTATTAATGAAATTGTCTATTTGTCGTGATAGAAATATTAACTTGAAATTTTTGTTATTTAGTTTATAGTTGTGCAACTTGCTGTCACTAGAATGTTGTGTTGAACTTTTTGTCCATCTCCTTGATGACCTTAAGGGGCTTCAAGGTTAGGTACATTTTTAGGGTTATTTTAGATTGTTTATGGGTCATTTAGATTGGGCTCCATACTGTTATTATTAGAATTCCATTCTCCCAAACTCACAAATTTTTGAATTAATCTAATACATTTTATTTGAATTCCATTCTCCATAATTAATTACAACACCTCCTCCACAATTAATTAAACTCATCTCATTCTCTCTCTCACGGCTCATTTGTTTATTAAACCTATCCAAGCACCAAGAACTTTGTAATCCACCCGAGATATAATCGGATCTATATTTGAATTGGTAGTGTATTTGGGTTTGGATTTGTGATTTGTCATTCAAAGCTCAAACTTGAGCAACAATGGAGTTCAAATAGGAAGAGAGAGATGTAGAGGGAAAAAAAAGACACAGCTCTCTGCTAAAAAAACCCGCTTAGGTCTGCTTTCCCTTTCCAAGAATAGTGTTGTTTTTATATTAAATTCATAATCTATATAATAAGATGGAAAGGTTGGGATTACAATTATATTAAATTGATAATTTACTAAATAGTGTTGGGATTACAATTATATTTTAATCTCAACATTATTAACACCGTGCCTTCAGGCACGGGCATACGCTAGTATATATATATAGGAGGAGACGGGAGCACCAAGAGGCATGGTGGGAAGCCAACTTGGGGGCACGCCTCTTGGTCGCACAAAAGATGTTATATTTTAGTGTATTTTAATTTAGAAAAAAAATGTAAAAAAAAATATAATAAAAATATTATAATATTCAGAAAATAATATGAAATACTAGTATAAAGTTAAAATTATTTGTTTTTGAAATAATTTTCACTATAAAAATATACAGACCATTAAATTTAAAATAATGTGAGTAATTATTCAAAAAAATATACAATTTTTATTTTATATATATATATATATATATATATTATACTCTAAACTTTAATAACATCTAACTCTTTAAATCACATGCTTTCAAAATTTAATACTAATGTGGTGTTAAATTAATTGATCATTTGGGATGTCACACATAACCTTAATAAAAATAGACATATAGTTTAAATTTAAAATAAATTAAAAGATTGAAATTTAAATTTGTAAAATTTAAAACTCAAAATTTATTTTGTTATAATAATCAAAACTTATAATATTTCAACTGATAAGAGATTAATTACAGATATAGCCCAATAGTAGTTAAAAATTCAACAATTACCAAACTTATCATGATTGAATAGTTATAAAGTCAACAAATGTCAAACCTAATACTAATTGCTACAAACAATCTCTCAATAGGAGAGAAATAATATCAAATTTCTTTCCATAAGAATTAAACTTGAAATTTGCGTATGAAATTTCACACCACAAAACCTGCTCCATCAATTTTCTCTCAACACTTCCCTAAAATCCTATCAGATAACTTTCTTGCAATAATTAATTCATAATTATTTTGTTTAGGACTTAAAATTCCATTCATAATTAATTAAATCATAAATTAGTATTGCTAGATGGATTATTTCAAAGAATCATATTCCCATGTATCATTCAATTGTATGGCCTTCAAAAGCTTTGCTTGGTGTTGTCTATTGAGCTCATTTATAAAAATAAAATAAATAAAATTAGAAATTTGTATGTGTCAAAGTATTTGATATCATTTTTGTTAATAATTTATGATAAAAAACAACTTAAATAAGTTATAAAAAATAATTATCGAAAATTTTTAGAGGTCTTAAATATTTTTTAGAAGGAAAATTGAATTTTTCTTAAAAATTGGACAAAATACTTAGGTTGCGTTTGGTACAGTTTTGTAAATATGATTTGAGAGTATGAGTTGTATTTTAAGTTTGTGAGTTGTGGAATTATGATTTAAGTGTAGAAAATTTGCTTGGTTATGATTTTTGAATAGAGTGTTGAATTAAGTTTTGAATTGTGTGTGGAATTGAGTTTTGAAAATTTGATTTGACATGTGAAATAAGAAAATTTGCTTGGTTATAAGTTTTAGAAAGAGTTTTCAAAACTTAATTCAAATTATTATAACTCGTAACAAAACACACTATTTTCACACTATTAAAAATTCTGATCAACACTCATAACCAAACTCTTTTTAAAATTCAATTAAAAAAATTATTATTAACAGAAAATAATATTAATTAATTTTTTTCAAAATAGATATTCAAAAAATTTAAATCATAAATATTTAAATAATTTAAATAATCTAAAAAATTTAATAAGTAAAATATTGAAAAAATTTAAAGCATAAAAATTTAAATAATTTAAATATTCAAACAATTTAAATAATTTAAAATGTTAATATTTTAAATTTAAAAACAACTCTATACTCAAATCGTAACCAAACACATAAGACAAAACTCAATTAAGAAATTATTTTTAAAACTCATAACCAAACACATAACTCGAAACTCCAAACTAATTTCACAATTCTACACTCAAATCATAACCAAATACATAACAACAAAATTAAAATATTTAAAAATATTTTTATAAAATAGAGTTTGAATTTATTTTTATAAAATATTTTAAATTTTAAAAAATTAAAATCGTAATATTTTGAAATTAAAATATTTAAAAATATTCAAAAAATTAAAAAATTAAAAAAATCATAACATATTTAAATATTAAAATATTTAAAATCTTTACAAAATTAAAATATTTTTAAAATATTTAAAATATTTAAAAAATTAAAATATTAATTTGAATTGAGTTTTGAAAAAAGTTTTGAATTATGTGTTTGGTTATGAGTTTTGAAAAGTAATGATTATGTTTTGAATTGGGTTTTGAGAAATGGGTGTAGAATTATGATTTGGAAGCTCCAAACAAACAACACACTCAAATCAATGGGTGGAACTATAATTCAAAACTCTTACCAAACGGAGCCTTAAACTTTACCCCCCTTTTTTTAAATTTTTTTTTTTACTTGGTTGACAAACCTTTCTACTTTCTATTTTTTTAAGTCTTTTAATCTTTGTAAAATGTCTTTATATTTATTTTTTTATATATAAATAAATAAAAGCTTTACATTGATTTATTTTAAACCTTACAACCAATCCAACTAAAATTATTTAAACAATAACACCAATAATAAAGAAAATTTAGAAAAACCACACAGCATACCAACTAATAAAAAAATGAAGTGTGAAAGACATGCACGGGCGTTGTTTGGATTGATAAAATTTATTATTAATAATAGTAATAAGCAAATACATACGAGTCAGTTCAAAAAAAAAAAAAAAAAATTGCATACGAGGGCAATAAAATTAAGAAATGATTCTAATAAGGCCAAGTTTGGCAACCTAAAAATAATTCATCTTTTTATCTTTTTTTCATCACATCACCTCTCTACTTTTCTGCACATCTTTTCGTAAAAAGACAAAAAGTTCACTTATTTAGGTCATCCCAAACAACCCATAACTTTTTTTATTTTTTATTAAGGGGTATTTTGAAAAAACGATTAAAAATTAATATTTTTCTGATTTTTTAAATCTTTTTTTACTATTTCACATAAAAGATAATGTAATTCAAAATAAATTAAAAATTACCTTTTAACTACTTCTTCTTCTTCTACTTCTTCTTCATCTTCTTCTTCTTCTTCTTTTTTTTTTTTTTTCTTTTTTTTTTTTTTTATTGAATTTGTTGCCAAAACACGGCTAAAAATGGTTTGACAGTGCGTGCACAAGAAGTTGAACCTCAACCATCAATGATTGCGATGTAATATTGGCTATTTGGGAAGTAAATTTTTGGCCAGTTAAAATTCATAAAAATAAAATAAATTAAGTTAAAATAATTAATATGATAAAATTTTATATTAAATTTGTAATTATTTTATTTTTTTTTTCATAAATATCACACGTAATTATAAAAAAATTCAATCATCTTTTCAAATATAAAAATTTTAACATACGAAAATAGTCAAAAATTACTAAAATAATAAACTTCCCAAACGAAACTATTATTTAAGGCAGAACCATGTAAACTACCATGGCAATATGACTATGGATTGTTTTGAGAAGATAGTTAAAAATTAATTTTTTGACTTTTTTTAATTTAAAAAAAAGTGTAAAAAAATGAGAAAATAATTTGATTTGAAATAGGTTAAAAGTTGGAAAGTGGCTATTAACTCACTTCCCAAAATGGTTGGTGATGTAGCATTAATGCCAATTCAATTTTAAGATTCATATTTTATTTAGGCCTCTTTTGAGAAGTAAGTAAAAAGTCACTTCTTAACTCTTTAGGTCACATCATATCTCATATTTTTTACATATTTTTTTTTTTAAAAGTCAAGAAAAAAGTAAAAAAAATAGTTTTTAATCATCTTCCAAAAATACTCCTTAACTAACCGACAAAAAGGTCAGTCAATTTTTTTTTGTTATAGTAATGACAATGCCTTTTATCTGGCATATTTTGGGAAGATAGTTAAAAATTGATTTTTTAATTTTTTTTTATTTAAAAACAAAATGTATAAAAATATATGAGAGATGATGGCCTTGTTTGGTTTGTTTTTAAGAAATAAATTTTGGAAAATTTTTTTTGAAATTTTGTTTGGACTAATGATTTTGGAAAAAAAAAATTTCAAAATTATTTTGTCTTTCGTACACATCAATCAATCACTTTTTTTTCTCTTCCCTCTCATCTCAATCACTTTTTCCCTCTTACACATCTACTTAATTATAATAAAATATCAAATCATCTCAAGCTCTTATACTCTAAAACTATTTCCAAAATATATAACCAAACAAACAAAAAAAGAATTCTATACTCTCTTCGTAAAATCTTTTTTGAAAATTTATCTCCCAAAACCAAACCAAACACACCCAATGTGATTTAAAATGGGTTAAAAGCTAGAAGATGACTTTTAACTATTTTTCCAAACAAAAATGCCTAAGACCCCCAGTGGGGGTCACTGGGGGTCGTGTGTGTTGGCCCCTCATTGGCCCAAAAAAAAAAACTTTTTTTTTTTTTTTCCGTTGAATGGTGTGCTGTCACGTCACTGGGGGTCAACCCCCAGTGGGGGTCTGTAGCAGCGCTGTTTTCCAAAATACAATCTTGATAAAGGCTTATTTTGGGAAGATGATAAAAAGTGATTTTTTAGCTTTTAACTAAGCTTTTGGCTTTTCTAGACAAATGATTTGAGAAGTTGGTAAAAAGTGACTTTTGGCTTTTTTTATTAATATTTGTTTATGATGTCAAATCATAATAAAATAACCAAACTATCCCTATTTAGTTTAAAATATTTACAACTTTAACCATGTAACACATTTTGACCCATGAGGGGTAGAATTGCAATTTCACCATTAGCTAAAAACCAACTTCCCAAATAAAAAAAAATTCAAAAAAGCGAATTTTTAACTTTTGTTACAAACCAAAAAAAGTGCCTAAAAGCCAACTTCCCAAAACAAGCCAAAGTCTCCATGTTTGGCAAATGGTTTTTGAGCTATTTTTTTGGTTAAAATCCACAAAAAATAAAATAGAATAAAATTGTTAATTAGACAAAATGTCATATCAAACCCATAATCATTTCACTTTTTCTCTCACAAATATCACATCAAACTATAAGAAAAATTTAATCATTTTCTCAAACAAAAAAAATTTAACCTACTAAAATAATCAAAAATTAAAATAACCTACTAAAGCCCTGTTTGGTAGAGCTGTGGGAAAGTGCTTATAGCTTATGCCTAAACAGCTTATAGCTTATAACTTTCAGCTTAAGCTGATTTTCAGCTTATTCTTAAAGCATCTCCTGCCCCACTCAAAGAATAAGCTGTTTTCTGACTTCCACAAAGTTATAAGTTATAAGCTATAAGCTAAACCAAACACATCAAAATAGCTTAAATTAAGCTGAAAGCTGAAATAAGCTGAAATTAAGCTGTACCAAACAGGGCCTAAATTAGACATGGTTTGGGAAGAGGGTTTGGGAAATTTTTTGACTAAAATAGCCATAAAAAATAAAATAAACTTTTTAGTCTAATAAGATAAAATATCACATCAAACCCATAATCATTACATTCTTTCTCTCACAAAAAAATTGAAAACCTTTCCCAAACTAAATTTTTTAACTACATACTAAAATAACTATAAAAATTAAAAAACTAAAAAATCAATCCCCCTCCCAAACCATGCCATAGTCTAGTAGCTTGCCAAACACCTACAGTAAATATGTTGGTCGCGTGAATGGCTTAGGGGTGTGGATGGAAGATAAGCCTTCAGGATTCTTCGGTTTGAGTTTGTTTAGTTTGATTACCTTACTTTTTAAAAAAAATAAATAAATAAATAAATAGTTTTGATAGAGCATTGTAAGTGATAATACTAAATGATTAATTGATTGTGACCTACTTTCGTTAACTATCTGTATTTATAGAGTCTCTCTTTATTTGTTTAATTATTTAGATCGTGTCGAGAGTTCTCCAAATCCCTAATATCCTGGGCACCCGAATTTGTTAGGAAATCAATAAAATAAAATAAAATGTACACTCCTAATTACACGAGTCATCCTACAATTAATACTAGAGTCTTTTTTTTTGTTTGGGTAAATTACATTCGCACTCTTTGAAATTTATGTTTATTACAGTTTCTCTCATCATCTTTTAAAAATTATATTTCTTTCTCTGAGATTTAAAGTTTCATTACAGATCGCTCCATTTAGCAATTTAATTTTTTTAAATATCAATTTTGCTCTCGCTGGGTAAATTACATTGACACCCCCTCACGTTTTAAAAATTACAATCCCTTCTTAAGGTTTAAAGTAACACTATCAATTGCCCCCTCGGTTAGTATTAGTTGAAAAAAAAAATTAATTGGAAAAAATATTATTTGAAAAAAAAATCTGTTAGTTAAATTTATGTTTAAAAACCAACGTAAACTCATTTTTTGAATTTACGTTTTTTCCTCAAACTTACAAACTAAGACAACCATTTGTAAACCAAAAAAATTATCAATCAAGTTTTTATAACAGTTTTTAAAATTTTTGTAAATATAAATTGAAAACTGAAAACGAAAAGGTTACCAAACAGGCCTCAGATGATAAAATGTCGTAAAATTAATAAATAATTAAAAAGTTACCAACGTAAAAAATGTCTTATCAAAAGATTCTTAAACTATGTATGGTTTGATTTTTAGAATTTTTTTTTAAAATTAAAAATTAATTTGGTTAAGAAATAAAAAATAATTATTATTTTTATATGTTTTTTATCTTTCGAGTGTAATAAACATAAACCTCAAGGGGTGTCAGTGTAATTTTTATCTTACATTGGTTTTTAAACAAAAATTTAAAAATTTGGCCAACAAAATTTTTTTTCAATAATTTTTTTTTTCAAATAATTTTTTTTTTCAACTAATACTAACCGATGGGGCAATTGGTAATGCTAATTTAAACCTTGTGGAAGGGATTGTAATTTTTAAAATATGAGGGGTGTCAATGTAATTTATCCAGTGAGGGAAAAATTGAAATTTTAAAAAAATAAATTGTTGGAGGGAGCAATTTGTAATGAAACTTTAAACCTCAAGGAGGAGGATGTAATTTTCAAAAGATAAGGAAAAAACTGTAATAAAGATAAATCTCAGAAGGTGTCAATGTAATTTACCGTTTTTGTTTTGATATTCGATCTAGTTTCTCAACTTTTCACTATTTTAAAATGCAGCTTTAATAAACTTTTTCCTGTTCTAAATTATTATAATCATAAGCTATGCTTTATAATCTTAAATTATTATTTTAATTTACTCAATTTAAAAATTTTATCAATGGTTTTGTCAAATGATGCCTTAAAGTATGTAAAGTTGTCAATAGGGTCTTGTTTTAATTTGCAATTGTTTGGTCAAATAATCTTCTGTAAAGGCTGATCGAATCATAACAAAACAATGAAACTTCTTGTTTACTTGTTAACCCTCTAAATGATTGCAAAATTGTCATAATAGCCCTTTTTACATTTTGGATCCACCTACAGATTCCTTCTTTGACTGAAGTTTTGTGTTATAATATAAAAAAATTATTCATATATTATTTTATGAAAATTAATGTAGAGTTATGATAATTTTCTTTGACAAAATTTCAACCACCAACTTTACAAGATAAAGTAATATGCAAAGCTAAATTTAAATTGAATCAAGTTTGATCGGTCAATTAATCAATAATTTAAATAGTAGTCTATTTTATAGTAGTTGACTTGTGTAATGGTCGGCATCAATCTTATGTAAATTTATGTTTTGTCCTGTGTTTCTTCCTCATTCTATCATAAATTTTGTAAAATTTGAGATTTGAAGTTTAAAAATGGCATAGTGATTAGGAAATGCTAATCGAGGAGAAGTAATTACTTTAATTGTATATAAAAATGTGTAAAAATTGATGGGATATAAAATTGAACTTCAAGAGCATAAATTTATGGCATATGAATGTTCTGACAGGTTAATAAGTCAAGTTATTTCTAACAATCCTTTTCTTTTCTTTTCCTTAACATAGGTAAGTAAGAGTTCACTTATTTTATAAGGGTCCCAAAAATTATTATTTTCTATTTTCAATGCATTTTAAGACACACAATTATATTTTGAGATTTTTATCATGTCATGCAATTAGAAATACATTAAAAATAAGAGAGGTAAATTTCATAAACTATCTACTTTTCTTTTCTTTTTTTTTCTTTTTTTCTTTTTTTTATCAAGGATGTATACGATGCCTCTATTTGGGAATATGGGTTGGATTGGGTTTGGGGCTATTTTAGTTACAAATAGACAAAATAGGTTTTTTAATCCAATAAGACAAAACGTCACATCTAACTCATCATCATTATATCATTTCTCTCACAAAAAATAAAAAAAAGTCAAAAAATCTTTTCCAAACAAAGCTTTTTAACTCCAAGCTAAAATAGTTAAAAAGTCAAAAAGGTAACCCACTTCCCAAACCACCCAAATGATAGGGAAAAAGTTAGTTAAGGACCATGAGATATTTGTTGCAATTTAAAAGTAGCAACTTTCAATTTGAGGACTGATTAAGAACCCCTCAAAACTCCCCCCCGGCCACCCTCCCCCTCTACACACGTAGGGGTTGGGGATTGAGAAAAAGAAAAAAACAAAAGAAAAATGAACCAGTCAAAAGCAAAGGGGTGAAAAGGGGGTCTTAAACATTTTTATTTCAGTTTATAGTCTTAGTTAAGAAAAACTGAAAGTATAATAATGTAACTTTTAGTAAAATAACTAAAGTTTATTTAAAATTTTTAACATTAAATAAACTGATTTTAAAAAAAAGCTTGTTATGTGGTACTCGACTTTTTGCTTTTGCAAGATGTTTTTTAATTAAAATTTTATTTAAATATCTCTCATCTTTCTTAAATATTAGGGAAATTTTAATATATATCCCTTTAAAAATAATGTATCATATGTATCCTTAGTTATATCATTTTCTTATTTAATTATGATCAATTTTATTATTTAGTTATGATTCATAAATTTTTTATTTATGACTCAAAAAATTAAAATAATAATTATTTTTTAATTATAAAAATATATATAATACATATCCTTTAAAATGTGTGGATCATAATGTTTCCTAAATATTATGTAAAACGGGTGACCTCCCTCGTTTGTCTGCCACTCCCAAACCTCTATAATTGAAAGGGACAATGACACAACACAAAGTTTAGTTTACAATTTATTTAAAACAAACATTATTATGCAACATCATGTCAAAAGTTTATGCTTAAAGTATTAAAAATGTATAATTTGTTGCACTAAATGGGCCCTAAAAAATCATAATCATTAAGTTTAATTTGGAATTTTCAAAAATAATTTTTTAAAATTTTAATCCGTATTTTTTTAATTTTTTGTGAAATTTTCACTTAATTTAGATATCCTTAAAAAAATATACAATTTGTACCAAAAAAATTTAAAATTTATTGAATACAAGAAAATATGAAAATAGATTGTATTTTTATATTTTTTTTGCATTTTATTTATTTAATGAATCTTTAAAAGATTTTTACACAAATTTTATACTTTTTAGGTGATTTTAAATTAAGTGAATCTAAAAAATTAAATTTTTTGGTTAAGATATTAAAATTTTCACTTAAAAATATATATATATATATATATATATAAATTGAAAACTCAACCTTCATTTGGCAAGATGGTTGGGATTAATTTAGTCCACTAAAAGATAAAATAAACTAAAAAATTAATAATACAAAATGTCACATTCAACCATATTCATTTCACAAGTTAAAAAAAAATTATAACCATTTCACTTTTTTCTTACGAAACTATAAAAAGTGTCAAAATTTTATTTTTTTAACCAAATTTAAATAATTAAAAAAATAAGTTAAATTATTTTTTTCCCAAACGAAGGTTCATAAAACTATTTTAAAAAATTCCAAATGACATTGACCAAATTAACCAAATATTTCAAATTTTGATCCCATTAACCAAGGGCAATTTAGCAAAAAAAAAACACTAGTCTGTCAACATTCTTTTTAAACAGCCTTTCCATTTCCAAAACTCCCAAAAACAACCTGTAAAACCCCAAAAACCAAACCCCTTCTTTCTCTCTCTCTCTCTCTCTCTCTCTCATTGTCATTGTCGTTGTCATTCTCATTCTCATTCTCATTCTCATTCATGGCGCTCCCTCAATTTCACTTCCTTCTTCTCCTAGCCCTAATCTCTCTCCTCTCTATCTCCTCCTCCTCTTCCACCACCACCATCCACGAGCTACTCCGCTCCCACGGCCTTCCACCTGGTCTCCTCCCCAATTCCGTCAAGTCCTACACTCTCTCCGACACAGGCCTCCTCGAGGTCTACCTCGATCAACCCTGTTTAACCAAATTCGATACCATGGCCTTCTACGACAGCGTCGTCAAAGCCAATCTCACCTACCGGAGTCTCTCCGGCGTCCAAGGTCTCTCTCAGGAAGAGCTCTTTCTATGGCTTCCTGTTGTCGATATCCTCGTCGATGATCCCAAATCAGGCCTCATATTGTTCGACATTGGACTCGCTCACAAACAGCTCTCTCTCTCTCTGTTTGAAGATCCACGCGATTGTAAATCTGATCAAGGTAAATTGGGTTTAGTTTTTACATTGATCGCCATGAAAATAATTCAAATAATTCAATATTTTTTTTTTGTGTGGGATTTTTAGCTTCGTTTGATTGGGTTTTTGTTGTGATTTTGTGGGTGTGAAATAGATTTGGATTTCAACGGCGATGATATCACTGATCTTGTTCACGGATGCTCCTTGACTGTCTTTAAACTCTCTGTTTCTCTCTGTCTATATCTATCTGCAAAAATGCATGCTTTGAAAAAGTATTTTATGCTTTTTAAAATTTTGAAAATTCAGTCTCTTTAGTTGTGTTTTTTGTTTTTTAATTTTTTAGAAGTCAAAAGTTTATTCATAGAGAAAATCTATACTCCTATAAAAAAATACAACAACAATGATTTGATAGTTTTATTTTTGCAAATAAAATGAGTTTTAGTTTTAAAGTGAAATGGCCACATTAAATCATATAATTTTATATAATATCATGTTTATGTAACATTATTCTTTTAAAACGAGCATAAAATATTAATAAAATGATGATATAGAGTTGAGAACCTATCATTTAAAACAAAATATTTATCAAAATGCTTGTTAATATCAAAATGCCATCACTTATTTCCAGTAAATGATTTTGTATAAAATTTTTGAACAATAGCATTTTATTTTTGAAATCTATTTTCGAGAAATTTTTATAAAAACATCTGTCTGGTTGATTTTTCAAACAATTTTTTTGAAAAAAAAAGAAATTATTATTTTCATATAATTTTTGAAAATTAAAAAATAATGGTGCATATTTTTATCAAACTATTTAAAAAAATTTGAGAAAACAAGTTATGAAAATTCAACTAAACAGAGATCAAAAAGTTGTAAAGATATGAAATTCATGTATTTTGAAACTTTTAATTGGTTTATTTTTTTTTTAGAACATGCCAAAAATAAATAAATAAATTTGAGAACACAATCAAATTAAATTAAGGGGCTATGATCTAAAAAAAGGAAATGGGGTATGATCTAAAAACAGAAATAGAATCATTCTTTTCTTGTGCCAAATTAGTTAAGTTACATGCATGTAGAACTCTCTTTTTTTTTTCTTTTTTTTTTAACATAATAGTTGAATTGTGTGCAGGTGTGTTGATGAAGAATGCAAGGAAAAAGAAAGGGTTATTTGAAGCACAAAGATAGAAGAAGAAGATCATGCCAAATCTTAAATTATAAATTTATGTTTTTAATAATAAATATTAAATTTAAATTAGGTGTTCTTATGTGGTTTTTTTGGTGGTGGTGGTAGGATTGTAAAGAGAATGGAATCAGATCTACTAATCATGTTTATGTTCCAACTTACTCATTTCTTTTTGTCCTCGTCTATGTTGATTAGATAACGATCAAAGCAACGGATCTTTATCTTTTGTGTAAATCTTTTTTGTTTTATTTTTCCTTATTATTATTTACTGAAATTAGGAAAAATTGTGCTCTGCACCACTTTGTTTTGGAAAGTAGCTTATAAGTTGATTTTTTGGTTTATTATAAAAATATTTATAAAAAATAAAAATATAATGTGATCTAAATAAATCAATAAACTAATAAGCTGACTTATAAATTTGTTCTCAAGCAAAGTCATATCAATCTCACTTTGTCTCTGATTACCTTAGTTAATTCTTACACTTTGAATCAAATTATAATTGGATCTAATCGAATGACATCGTTTTAAAATTGACGAAAAATAAAAATGTAAGAATTAAAATAAAATCTTGATAAAAGTACAAGAGTATTGAAAATTAAAATGGAGGAACTAAAGTTGGAGCTTGATAAAAGTATAAGGGTGTCATCATGTGATTAGTCTTTGTTAATTTTCAAAAAATTGTTTTGTAAATAAATTATGCGTTACTAACTCAAAATTTAATTAACAAAAAAAAAAAAAAAAAAAAAACATAAAGAGAATGATATAATAATTCGTAATAATATTTTAATTATTTTAATCTATTGAGAAATGAGGCCTAAATGCAAAATATAGGAGGGGATTGTGTAATTCGCCCTAGGAAATAGTGTGAAGGTTTTGATAGATTTCTCACTCTTCACGGATGAAATTCATTCTTCACGGATGAAATTTCAGCATACTGACCAACGATTTCTTGGACTTGGTAAATTTTTGTCAATCTAAAACCCACTTCACTGCCATAACACAATTGTCATGTTCATAGCTATAGGGTTCGTTTGACAAATGATGTTTTTTTATAGATTCACTCTCTGGGTCTTCAGTGTACAAACAAAGATTTTCTTGGATTTATCAAATTCTTTGTTGTCAAATTCATAATTTGTGAGGATTCATATATGTAAAAGCCCAGTTGAGTAGTCCTTTATTTTAAAGTTTAGTTTGGAATGTTGGTTGATTTTTTAGTTTTTTTAATTTTTTAAGGATAAATTATATTAATAGTTTTTATAATTTGGAATTCGTATTATTTTAGTTTTTGACTTTTTAATTGTGATATATTTGACTATGAATTTTGAATCTTATTTTAAATAAGAATAATTGAAGATACCATTGTTTAATTTTAAGGGTAAAATCATCAATTTAATAAAATATAAACTAATTTGACAAAAATAAATGTCAAAAAAATATTTTTAATTTTTTAAAAATTATTTTATCCACTAATGAAAAAATTATGTAAAATTGATAAAAATTACATGATTAATTTTTAAAAATTAATTTTACATGATCATCATCCAAACAAATAATAAAAATTAATTTGGTAAAAAAAATAAATAAATGTCTAAAAGATGTATCAATTTTACATAATTTTATTTTTAGTCTGTAGAAATAATTTTTAAAAATTTAAAAATATTTGTTTGACATTTATTTTTGTCAAATTAGTTTATATTTTATTAAATTGACGATTTTACCATTGAAAAATCTAATGATATCTTCAATTGTTCATATTCGGAACAAGATTCAAAATTCAGGGTCAAATGTGTCACAATTGAAAAGTCAGGGACCAAAGTGACACAAGTCTCAAACCATAGGGACTATTAGTGCAATTCATCTATTTTTTAATTATTTTAATTTGGAGTTAAAAAGTCTCATTTAAAATAGAATTTTTTATTTTTTTAACTTTTGTGAGAAAAAAATAAAATATTTATAATTTGAATGTGACATTTTGTCTTATATAACTATTTCAAAAATGCTTTAGACCACTAATTAGTGGTGGCTCTAATGACCCACTGCCACATGTGTTTTGTGCCTTGTTTTTTTTTTTTCTTTTTTTTTTTAATTGCCACCTCACTAGTGGTGGTATTAGTGATGATAAATTAGTGGTCTATAACATTGCTCATAACTATTTTAATCTAAAGGAGCATCCCAAATGGAGTTTTAATTTATTTTGAGTTACTTTCAAATGTTTTAAGATTGGTTTGGGAAGTGGGTTGGCTTTTTTAGCTTGGGCTAAAAAGTTTGTTTTGGAAGGAGTTTTTGATTTTTTGACTTATTTGACTTTTTTTATGAGAGAATAGTGTAATGATTATGGGTTGAATGTGATGTTTTGTTTGTTGTGGCTAAAATAACCTATTTTGTCTTTTGTGACCATTTTAGCCAAAAAAGTCCCAAAAGCCTCTTCCCAAACAGAGGCTATGAGTTGAGTTAGTTTTAATTTTAAATAATGAGTTTTAAAATGTATTTAAGATTAACTAATTTATATAATAATTTAATTTTAAGTAATTTTAATGTACTAAATTTAAGTAAAATTCGAGTAGTTTAATTATTTTTACGTTGAGTTATGGGGCCATCATTTTTGTTAACAACCATGATTCATCCCCCTTTTTTCCCCACCCCCTTTGACCCCCTCTCTCTCATTGGTTACTTTTTTTTTTTTTTTTTTTCCTACTCCTCCAATCACCACCCGTCACGTGATAAAAGGGATGAGGGGGTGACCCCCAAAAGGGGTCCCAAGCATTATTCTTTTGTTAAATGATTATATAGTTATATCTTGCTAAAAGTGATAGCGCAACGTTGAATATTTTTTGGTAAAATAAATGCACAAAATATGATTCGATATTTAGGAGCGTGCTTCATTTGAAAGGTTGAGGGTTGTTTATGTGGCTTATGGGCACAACAGCGCTACTGTGAGGGCTTGTAAAAGTATTTACTAAAAAGTGTATTTTGATAATTTAAATTAATCGGATATCTGTTACTCCATAATCAAATCTTAATTGTTTTTATAAAAATATAAAAATTATGATACCGTTTATTTTTTGAAAAACAAATATGTTCTTATTATGAGATTATAAATGTTCAATTTACTTAATTTTTATATGAATAATTTACTTGACGAACCTTATAATATAAATAATTCGAATTATCCAAAAAAAAAAAAAAAAAAAACTCGGGATACGCTCTCAATGGACCTCACAAGAGCAAGATCCCCAAGTCCTTTTTGAAGGGTTAATTTTCTTCTTCAACTACCCATTTTAGGAATAATGTCATAGAAACAAAAAAGCCTAGTATAGAAATATCAAATGACACTACAAATTTTATCACTTTTAAGCGTTAGGCCATCAATACGACTTACATTTACAAAAAGGAAAATGATTGGTGGCCCTAAAAAATTTGTCCCTAATACCCCTAATTTTCAATTTTGGAAACTGTTTTTTTTTTTCTTTCTTTTTTCCTTTTTTTTTTTTTTTTTTTTTACTTAAAATGGAATTTCGGGGCATTCGAGCCCCGAAGTCTCAGGCCCTCAAGCAGCGCCGTTACAAAAAAAGAAAAAAATATCATTACAAAATAATTTTGATTGTAATTTTTGTATAATAATGTTAGAATAAAGATTGGGACCCCCTTGACCCCCTTTGCTTTTGATTGGTCAACTTTTTTTTTTTTTTCTTCTCTCCCAATCCTCAACCCCCACGTGTGTGGGGAGTGATGGGGGTAAGAGTTTTAAGGGGGTCTGAATCAATGCCCATAATGTTATCATGATGGAACTTATTAATTTAATGTAGTGATGACATATAAGATAATATATAAAATAAGATAAATTATAAGATAATGGAAAATAAAGAAAATATTTACCAAAAGATTGGAAGTACAACTTTTGTTGAGATTTTGTTACACCGAAAAAGTTATACCTTTATGTATTTGTAACTATTTTTTTATCTTTTATTATATTGATTTATAATTTTTTATATAACATAAAATAAAATAATGTGATTTTTGTGGTTTTAAAGTTTATTAGCTAGCCATTTAAAGGCTTAATCATGGAGAGGTGACTTCTGAGGTTAGACTATAAGAAATTAAAACTTCAAAGATCACCCTTAGATGGTGCTATATAAGTAAATTGGGCCGAGCTGAGTAATGGGCCGTTCGATAGGCCACGGTAGAAAAGGGCTTGGCAAGTGGACTGTAGTAGTAGCGCGGTCCAAGTGGAATAACAGTTACCATGGTCGGAGTGGAGTTAGTTCGGTCATAGTGTTTGAAGCCAAGGTATGATGGCTTCACACGGTGGACCTCGCTCTGGTTAGCACGGTCGTAATAGGTCGTAGATTAGCCCGGTTTCGACAGGCTACCGAGGTACAACTAAACGAGAGCCAAGCTAGCTTGGCGTTTTGCATTGGAGCACCAAGCTTGGCTAGCTCGGTCTTAAGTTAACAGTCCGGTTGGAGTATGCATAACCAAGGTACAGGCACTGAAGGGAAGATCTGAGCTAGGTTAGCTCGGTCGTACTGCCATCTAACCGGGGTAAAACCATCTCACTTGGTTTAAGCAGTGAAGGGGGTGTTGAAGGATAAGCATTATCTTTCAAGAGTGTGATTCCTAGGAGGACTCTGCATGGAGGAATAAGAGTCCTACTAGGATTATGCCACGTGGAACCTATAAAACCTCATAACATCACCTATGGAGAGGTAACACAACTTTGATTCTCGAATACACAGAGCTTTTGTCTATTTGTCTATTTTGCTGACTTAGGCATCAAAGAGATATCCGGCACACACTCGCCGGCTAGCTCAAGTTTGTGTTTTCAGGGAGTAAATCGACGACGTTTGGAGGAGCGTAGACTTGATCAATAGGATTATACGAGAAGATTATTTCGTGCTCGTACAATTGGCGCCGTCTGTGGGAATCACAGAAAGAACAAAACCTCTTGATCAAAGTTTTTCTCGTTAGAATAGACGCAATGACGCACAATGAAGATTTGCCGCAGTCCGCCATTGACGGACAAACCCCAGAGGGAGGTGGGAGGCGCGAGGCGCGAAGGTTTGCCTTTCATCCCTCCCATGGCAGATTTAGAGCCCCAGCGACAGAACCCCTGGAGGGATGCTAGGGGAAGGCGGGGTAACAACCCCCGTCACTCTCAAAGCCCCGAAAGACAGAGATGGAGGATTGACCCTCAGGTTCTGGAGGACCACATGAAGAAACATGATGAGTTGATACGAAGGATGACGGCGGACATGGAGTTGATGAAGCTCTAGATAAAAGGAAAATGGGTGGCGACAAGAGAGGGGTGCAAAGGCAGTACGCCCCCTCGCCACTCGGAAAGTCGTGGTAGACATACCACGCCAGCACAAGCAGAGAGTAGGAGCCTTAGAACAGGTGACATTCAAACAAGGACGTCCAGAACTCGTTACTCCAGGTTTGAAAAAACAAGAACTGAGAGGTCATATACTGAAGGAAGCACCTATCGGCCCTCGCGCACGCACCAAACGTCATCTAGGCAGACGGAGTTGCCCAGATCGTCTGATTTGCGAACTGTGCTCGAAGAAAGGGCACGATAGAAGGAGGATGCCAAGGCACGCGACCCACACTCGGACGCATGGAAGCGTCGAGGTAGGAATGCTAATACCGCACCTTGCCTACGAACCAACAGATAAAGCATTGGCAAGGCTACATAGCTCGCCGTTCGTTCCGGCGATTGAGAACGTACCATCACCTTCAGGCTTCATCCAGCCTAAATTTACGACTTACGAGGGGAAGACAGACCCCTACATGCACCTAAGCCACTTTCGCCAGGTCATGGCAGTATACCGGCGGAACGAGGCTTTGATGTGCATTCTATTCCCATCCAGCCTTGGCAACCTAGGTTTAACCTGGTTCGAAAGGCTATCAGAAGGCAACATAACCTCCTGGGTGTAATTAGCGGAGCCGTTCATGACAAGGTTCAGAACGAACACCAAGACGCTAGTAGAGATCGATCAGCTACTCTCCATTGACATGAACGACAAGGAGACGTTGAGATCCTACAACAGTCGTTATTGGGAGACCTTCAACTAGATAGGAGAATGCCTCACAAATCTTGCCATTTCGTAGTACAAAAGAGGTCTTCCAGTTGGAAACAGGTTGAGGGACTCAATCACCATAACACCACCCCTCACGATGGAGGCCTTGATAGAAAGAGTACACCAATATATTCGGGTGGAAGAGGATGATGCCTGCGCTAAAACCAAATCTGGCACATCAGCAGTACCAGATAAAAAGACTACGGCAAAAGTCAACGCGGTAGAACGTCCAAACAAGAACGGGCGAGGCAGGCAGGACAACGGAGAGGACCAAGATAAAAGGTGGTTAAGAATCCGCACTGCCATCACTACGGTGTTCAATAAACCAATCTATTGGATTCTCAGTGAAATACGTGATGAGCCTTTCGTCCGATGGCCAGCTAAACTAGGGGAAGCGCAAAAGGACTATGACGTAAGATCTCGGTGCACCTTTCATAAGGAAAAAGGGCACCGCACTGAAAATTGTATGCCGTTGAGACAGCACCTGGAGGAGTTAGTGACAGCAGGGTACCTTGACTAGTACATAGAAGGAGGGACACAGCCAACCCTCCAAAACCGCGATCACCCAGACGGAACGCCGATCGACGCCCCACCTCAAGGCGTGATAAATGTAATACATGGGGTATTCGAACCTGAGTGAGTATGTGAGCTCAGGGGAGTAATCAAGAAGGCTGAGCACTTAAGGGAGGTATTAAGTGCGCAGCCTACCATTAAAAATGGGAGAACAGAGGCCACGAACGTCATGTCTTTTTCAGACAGAGACTTGGCAAGAATATATTGCCCTCACAATGATGCACTGGTTGTCACTCTCCACGTCAAGGATTACGACGTCAGGCGAATTTTGATTGACCAAGGGAACTCATGTGAGATAATGTATTACGAAACCTTCAAACAACTGAAACTGGAGGACAAAGACTTGGCACCTGCCGTATCTTCCCTGGTCGGATTCAACTCAATGCTAGAGTGGCCAGTTGGCAAGATTATCCTCCCCATCAGAGTAGAAAGCATGACGAAACAAGTGAAATTCTGGGTATTGAAGGTCCCTTCCACTTACAACATAATCTTGGAAAGGACATGGCTACATGCCATGCGATCGGTAGCGTCAACCTACCATCAAGTAATGCGGTTCCCCAACAAAGTCGGAGTAATTGAAGAGGTCTTTGGAGACCAAATTATGTCCAAACAGTGCTTCGTCACAGTAAATGGCAGCCGAGCTGCAAAAGGGTTTGTTCAGATGGTGGAAGAACTTGAGAGGAATGAATTGTTTGCGGATGTTGGCAAAGCCGCTGAACAGAAGGCAATGGAAGACTTGGTATAGGTAAGAATAGATGAAAAGGACCCGGAAAAGTTCTTTTTGCTTGGCTCATCTATGTCCAGCACCGAGAGAATAGAGGTGGTGGAATTCCTAACCTCTAACATCGAAGTGTTCGCCTGGACGCCGTATGACATGCCTAGCATCGACCCAAATTTCATTTGTCACCAATTAAACGTCCACCCAAATGCCAGACCAATTATACAGCGCACTTGCAGATCAGCACTCCACCATGCCGAGATAGTGGCGGAAGAAGTGGGAAACCTTCTAAAGGCGGGAGCTATCAGAGAAGTGCACTACCCCAAGTGGATATCCAACACAGTAGTAGTGCCAAAGAAGAATGGAAAATGGCGTGTCTGCGTAGACTACAAAACAGTCAACAAGGCATGCCTAAAAGATAGCTTCCCCTTACCCAAGATAGACCAACTGGTAGACCTAACGGCAGGGCACAACTGACTTAGCTTTCTTGATGCATACAGAGGTTATCATCAGATCGCTATGTATGAACCAGACCAGGAGGTCGCATCTTTTACAACTTCAAGAGGACTGTATTGCTACAAGGTCATGCCCTTTGGCCTAAAGAACGCAGGGGCAACATTTTAATGGATGGTCACCAAGATGTTTGAGCCATTGTTAAGCAAAACAATGGAGGCTTACATAGATGACATGGTGGTCAAGAGCAAGGATGAAAAGGACCATCTCAGGGACCTAGGTGAAATGTTCCAGATCCTGAAGAAGAACAAGTTGCGCCTTAATGCTTCCAAGTGTGCGTTCGGCGTAGGATCAGGCAAGTTCCTAGGTTTCCTGGTGACCACCTGTGGTATAGAGGCAGACCACTCTCAGATCAAAGCAATCCAGGATCTAAAGAGGCCCAACACAGTAAAAGAAGTACAACATCTCACCGGTATAGCAGCCGCGCTCAACCGGTTCATAAGTCGGTCGTCAGACAGATGTCGACCATTTTTTCAAGCATTAAAAGCCAAGTTTGAGTGGGATGAAGAATGCGACCGTACCCTAGAAAGTTTGAAAGAATATGTGTCTTCTCCACCGTTGCTAGTGACCCCAATACTTGGAGAAGAATTATTATTATACCTGGCCGTTTCACAGCACGCAGCCAGCGCGGTGTTAGTTAGAGCAGAGGGAATCCAACACCTGCCCATTTTTTATGTCAGCAAGACATTGCTGGGCGCAGAAACTAGGTACTTACCATTGGAAAAACTAGCCTTAGCCTTGATGATGGCATCAAGGAAGTTGTTGCATTACTTTCACACCCACACCATAATTGTCCTCACAGCCTTCCCATTAAAAGCTCTGTTTGAGAAGGCGAACTTTTCTGGGCGAATCTTAAAGTGGGCGGTGGAACTGAGACAGTATGATATCAAGTTTCAACCTAGAACCGCAATAAAAGCCCAAGCATTGGCAGACTTTGTGGCAGAATTCACCCCAGGAAGCTATCACATCTGCCCAGTTGACTTGACTTGTGCCACAGAAATGGGGATGGAAAGCACCACAGGAAGCGCGCAACCCCTGAATCGGGATGCCCAGCCACATCCCAAAACAGATTAGAGTAATGACGAGCTGGAAGAGGCGAACCATGCTACACCTGGCGAAGACTCATCAGCAAACAAAAACTTGACACAATCAGATAGTGAGGGGCAAACAGTAAGCGTGGACTTGGAAGAAAATACCAGCACCAATCATGACCCCAAGGCATCATCCGATCCCTCTACTTGCTGGAAGCTGTTCGTTGGAGAGATGTGGAAACTCTTCATGAATGGAGCGTCCAATAGGCACGGTGCAGGACTCGATATATTCCATCTCACCAGATGGCCTAGTAGTGGAACAGGCAGTCAACCTTGGCTTCCCAGCATCAAACAACGAAACGGAGTATGAAGCGCTTCTGGCAGGACTAAAATCAGCACTCTACATGAAGGCTACTGAACTAATGGTTTATAGTGACTCACAGCTGGTGGTAAACCAAATTTTAGGCGACTACGAAGCAAAGGATGGCTAAGTACCAAGAGTTAGTCAGAAAAGAGATCATGAAGTTCGAAGTAGTACGGACAAAGCAGATTGACAGAGAAGAAAACAGCAGAGCAGATGAACTAGCAGGTTTTGCTTCGATGACAGATACATCCATCCCACATCTGTTGCTAATTGACTATCTACCAAGACCAAGCATTGAAGAACCCAAAGTAGAAGAGGTATGTTGCGCCGAATTAGGCCCTTCATGGATGGATCCCATTATAATGTTCTTAAAATACGGCGTCTTACCCGAAGAAAAAAAAGAAGCCAACAAGATTAGAGCAAAGTCGCAACGATTTTGGCTCTCCCCATCAATGGCCTTGTACAAAAAATCCTTCACAGGACCTTACTTGAAATGCGTCCATCTCAGCAAGGTTGATGCATTCTTGTTCGAGATACACGAAGGCGTATGCAGAAGCCATAAAGGGGGGAGATCATTGGCCTACAGAACAATTTCGCAGGGATATTGGTGGCCTTGCATGCAAGCAGATTCAGAGAAGTATGTCAAGAAGTGCGAGAAATGTCAGAAGTTCGCACACCAAATACATTAACTGGCCAGAGAGCTTCTACCATTAACTAGCCCATGGCCCTTCGCAATGTGGGGCTTGGACATAGTAGGGCCACTTCCAACAACACCCAGCAATAGAAAGTTCTTTCTTGCAGCAACAGACTACTTCACAAAGTGGGTGGAGGCAGAAGCACTAGCATCAATAAAGGAAAAAGATGTGAAGAAGTTCGTCTAGCAGAATATCATCACTCGGTTCGGCATACCAAAAGCTCTAATATCTGACAACGGCACTCAGTTCGATGGCAAAATTTTTAGAGGCTTTTGCGAAGAGTACAGCGAAGAATACAAGATAGATTCTACAATTCTACACCAGCATACCCCCAAGCAAATGGCCAGGCGGAAGCAACAAACAAGGTCGTCTTAGAGGGATTGAGGAAAAGGTTAGAGAAAGCAAAAGGCAAGTGGGCTGAGGAACTTCCTCATGTTTTATGGGCTTACCGTACCGCACCTCGACGATCAACCGGAGAAACGCCATTCTCTTTAGCCTATGACAAGGAAGCAGTAATCCCACTAGAAGTCGGCCTCCCCACAATTAGAAGCGAAAATTTCGATCCAGACTTAAACGGGGAAGCCATAGCCTTGGAACTCGACCTTGCGGAAGAAAGAAGAGAAAGAGCACTGGTTCACATTGCCTCGTACCAGCAAGAGTTGTCCAGAAAGTATAACACGACAGTATATCCAAGGCAATTCAAGATCGGAGATTGGATGCTGCGCAAAGTAATGGGAAACACCTTGGTACCTGGAGACCGCAAGTTAGGGCCCAATTGGGAAGGACCTTACAAAGTGGTTGGGTTAGCAGGAAAATGGACATACCACTTGGAAGACGAGGACAGCAAAGCCATTCCCAGGCCATGGAACACTGCCAATCTCAAACTATTTTATTTTTAGCTTTCTCTTTAGACATACTTGTAATTTTTCTTTTCCTCAATAAAACAAGTAGTTTTCTTTTCAGCATAATTGTTTTATTCTGTAAAAGTTATTTTAGTGAGCTAGGGGCAACAAAAGCAGAGTTGGCCAGAATAATCAACTTTGCGCTCTCTTCAGCTAGGATTAGGATCTGGGCTGAAGAGTTTGGCTGAAAAAACCAACAAACACTTCTCCTAAGCCCAGGATAAGGATTCAGGCTGCAGGACGTTTGGCCAGAAAAACCAAACACTTTACTCTAGGTTGGCAGGAATAACCAACTTAGAGGTTGGCTGGAATAACCAACACCCCTCCTAAGCCCAGGATAAGGATCCAGGCTGCAGGACGTTTGGTAATAATAACCAAACACTTTACTCTAGGTTGGCAGGAATAACCAACTTAGAGGTTGGCTGGAAAAACCAACACTTCTTCTAAGCCCAGGATAAGGATCCAGGCTGCAGGACGTTTGGTCGGAATAACCAAAGGGTTGGTAGGAATAACCAACCTCGAGCTCTCTTCAGCTAGGATTAGGATTTAGGCTGAAGAGGTTGGCTAGAAAAACTAACACTTAGTACTCCTCAGCCGAGATAACGATCAAGGCTGAAAAGTGGTTGGCTGATAAAACCAACACTTAGTACTCTTCAGCCGAGGTAAAGACCCAGACGGAAGAGTGGTTGGCTGGAAAAACCAACACTTATTGTTCTTCAGCCGAGATAAGAATCTAGGCTGAAGAGGTTGGCAGGTATGGCCAGTTAGATTACAAAGTTAAGACCGAGATAAATATCTCGGCCAGAGAATGTTACACTACTACAAGCATGGAAAGAAACTGAACAAACAGTTGGAACAAAAGAAGATTTCATTGATAAACGTAGATCAGAAATACAAAAGGTAAGGCCTTAGCCCGGTTACAAATTCTTTTGCTAGACAAAAAAGAAAAATCAGGAGAAAAGGTTGTCTAGGTCGGCGTCCAAAACAACCCGGTCTTCACCCAGAGGTAGCTCGGTTGTTGCAAGCACCTCTTGGTTCAGCTCGGTTGGAGGCACCGCATCAGACACTGCAGGCAAAGGTAGGATGGAGACCACTAGAGTTGGGAAGATAGACTGGCGACCGGGCTGGGTGTTGTCTTCTAGAGCAGCATCTCCATCCTCTTCTTGCAGAAATTTTTGCTGAATGCGGCAGCGTACTCCGCCATAGAGCTCGGTATGAAATACGGAGGAGGGGTGAAGACCTCGGTCTCTGGGCTATGACCGAGCTGCGCCATAGCCATCGTCCATCCACACTTAAAGAAAAAATCTTTTGTAGCTTCACATTGCTTAATGTAAGTGGCCCCCCTCCTTGTAACCGTGGTCTTCCGCGTCCTTAACCTTTTTCTCTAGCTCGGTTATCTCGGCGTTCTTTTTTCCCTCGAGCTTGGCCAGCTCGCGCAAGTATTTATCTTTCACCACGGCCGCAGCCTTCTTCTTATCGGCTTCGGCTGAATTGACTAAGCCAGTGAGCCGGGTTACTTCAGCCTATAGCTTGGCCATCTTTTGCTGAGATTCTTTTAGTTCGGCCGTTTTTTCATTGGCCTCTACCATGGCCTGTCTTATAGTTTTTCGAAGTTCCAGCACGCGTTTGTGAGCAATGTGGTTCTTCTGTAAGGCCTACGAGGGGAGGGAGGCAGTATTGAGTAGGAACCGAGCTAAAAGATGTTGAAATTTGGAGAATGAAAATGAGAACTTACCAACACCATTGACTTTGAAGTCGAGCGAATAACGTTCAGCTCGGTAAGGTGATCATGATGATTCATGTCGGCTGGAAGGCAGACGCTCTTGGCCAGATTGAAGGCCAGCAAATGATCTTTTTCCACGACCACTGAATCAGAGTCAGTGATAGCGCGGTTCTTGAAGGTGACCTTTGGCACCCACTTGGAAGAGCTAGCTCAGTCAGAGCGCTCAGATAGAGGACTTGGTGGAGAGGCTTGAGAAATCACGGTTTCATTCGCGTCGACAAGGCGTGGCTCGGTTGTAGAAGTCCGAGCACGCTTGCTTGCCCGAGATGATGAAGGCTGATGGGTTGGCAGGGCTACCACGGTCTCTTGAGTTTGGCTGGCTGGTGGTACCTCGGCCTGGTTTGTTTTGGTTATGAGGGCCCTTATTGCTCTTTTCTTGGCCATCTCTTGCTCCGCTGTCAACGGGATCAAATTGATTTGAGGCAAGGTTGGGTCTGGCTCTGGTGAAGGCTCAAGGAGGAAATTGATCACCCTGGTCTTCCTACGGCTACTATATCTGTATGTCGGTTCAAAATTCAGTAGCTCGGCCCAGCTTCTGTTGGGATATCGCAGAGCGGCGCGAAGTGCATTCAAGTTGGGGTAGCTGTACTGGGACTTGAGAAAGTTCAAATCTGCATGAAGTAAAGAGACAAACAGTTAGCACGGTCCAAGATAAGAAAACTGAGGTAAAAGAAGGCAGAAAACTAAGCCGAGGTAATTATACCGGCGACTCCTTTATTCCAGTTTATCTGGTCGCCGGGGATCTGGGCTTCTTAGTCTTTGAAGTTCCCAGAAACCCAGAAAAAATCATCATTGTTTATATCCTTATCTAGGGTATTCTTTATTATCTTTTCACGCCGACGCCTTATTCTTAAATAGTAAACCCATTCATCTTTAGCCGATTCTATGGAATATTGGTGGAAGAGCTCGGCTAGACCGAGATTAAGGCCAGCCCAGCGGTTTAGCTCGGTGATGCCATTTGTTATGCGGTACGAATTTGTGGAAAGTTGGGTAGGGCAGAGGTTGGTTTGCCAAAGGAATTCACAAAGAAGAGGCTGTACAGGGAATCTAAGTCCGGTTTCTACAATAGAAAGAAGGGTGAAGGGAACGAAGCCCTGTTTTCCTTAAGGAGTAGTATCTAGTTTGGCTAAACTAAGGTGTACGTCATCAGGGATATGGTAGTCCCTTCGGAACTCGGCCATAGCACCTGGTGAGTTTACTAGGAACCTATACTTTCCCATATGGGCTTAAATTATGTATAAAATATCCTCAAGTGTTATCTCGGTGTTGAGATGATATGGAGTATCTCGGCTGAAGCGTTCAAGGGAGTGTCTGGCCAACCTAAGTCTGCAAAGTGAAAAGGAAAAGTGTTAAGCACAGATCGATGGACCGTGCTAAAAGCATAAAAGACAAGATAAATGAAGTCCTAGCTCAGCTACGTGGGATACTGTCCATTTTTAGCCCGGTTTGAGCAAGGGTCTTTAGCCCGGTTGAGCATTTGGGGCAACATTCTTAGTTCGGTTTTGACTAGGGAAGTTGGTTTAGCCCCAAGTTATGGCTCGGTCATGGTTAGGGCTATCTGGCACGGTATTGCGCAAACTTAGTACGGTTCTATAGCTCGGTTAGGTGTAACAGAGGGTACTTAGACCTATAGAGATTACACGTATGGCGTGAAGTTTTAGTTTGGTCATCTAGTGCGGCTGGGTGCACACCTTAAGTACAAACAGGATCCTAGCTCGGTTGGAATTCTATTTAGGATCAAACACATCGTTTTACAGGTTATTCATGAATGTAATGGTTCTATTACACTATTTTTTCCCATAAAAATAGAAACAAAAATGCTATATGTGTTGTGAAAAGCATACGAGTATTGTGCTATATATTTCAGAAACTTGACAAACAAAACGAAAAGAGGATTAAGTTACTTACAAGTATGAAGATGAATGAGCTGGAGATGAAAGCAGTGGTAACAACGAACACGAGCTTTGCAAAAAATAGTGGTTGCAGAAATGGAGGTTCAAGCAAGAAAGAGAGAATGTGAATAGTGAAATGATGGATTCGAAGCTTTAGGGTTTGTTTTGTGAAAAGAGAAGAAAAAAGGCGAGACTGTTCAAAATACGCGAAGTACGAAGACAGCTATGACAGTTGTATTCAACCAGTGGGGGCTCGACACGTGTCTTTGGAAGAATAAGTGATTCAGATGACAGCGTGACTGAAGAGACATTTTTCGACCGAACCAATCGGTAGCCTGGCAGCATTTTATCTCGGTTAAAAGACTAAAGTTTTTAGCTCGGCTGATAACAGTTAATCCCAATCATGCTGTGCAGATGGAATTAATGGGCAATTGAGAGGGTAATTTATAAGTAAATTGGGCCGAGCTGAGTAATGGACCGTTTGATGGGCCACGGTAGAAAAGGGCTTGGCAAGTGGACTGTAGTAGTAGTGCGATCCAAGTGGAATAACAGTTACCACGGTCAGAGTAGAGTTAGTTCGGTCATAGTGTTTGAAGCCAAGGTATGATGGCTTCACACGGTGGACCTCGCTGTGGTTAGCACGGTCGTAACAGGCCGTAGATTAGCCTGGTTTCGACAGGCTACCGACGTACAACTAAACGAGAGCCAAGCTATCTTGGTGTTTTGCATTGGAGCACCAAACTTGGTTAGCTCGGTCTTAAGTTAATAGCCCAGTTGGAGTATGCATAACCAGGGTACAGACACTGAAGGGAAGATCTGAGCTGGGTTAGCTCGGTCGTACTGCCATCCATCCGGGGTAAAATCATTTCACTTGGTTTAAGCAGTGAGGGGGGTGTTGAATGATAAGCATTATCTTTCAGGAGTGTGATTCCTAGGAGGACTCTGCATGGAGGAACAAGAGTCCTACTAGGATTATGCCACGCGGAACCTATAAAAACTCATAACGTCACTTATGGAGAGGTAACACAACTTTGATTCTCGAATACACAGAGTTTTTGTCTATTTGTCTATTTTGCTGACTTAGGCATCGGAGAGGTATCCGGCACACACCCGCCGGCTAGCTCACGTTTGTGTTTTCAGGGAGTAAAGCGACGACGTTTGGAGGAGCGCAGACTTGATCAACAGGATTATACGAGAAGATTATTTCATGCTCGTAGAGTAGGGCCACTCAATCATATAGCGATAAGTCATGAACTTGTACAAATACAAAGATTTGAACCCATACTCCTAACACTGAGTATAGTTTATCCAAATTAAAAATTCTACCAACTATATATATTATAACCCAAATGATTAACCCCAAAAAAGTAAAACTTAGGACCTCAAAATTTCTACCTCTAAGCCTTATTACTAGGGTGTTTTGAAAAAATAGTTAAAAATTAATTTTTTGAATTTTTAATTTTTTTTAAAAAATATGAAAAATAATATAATTTGAAATAAATTTAAAATTTAAAAATAATTTTTAACCATATTTTCAAAATAGCCCTAAGTTGGCACACTTAGGATTAGTTTGGGAAGTGGGTTAGCTTTTTGACTTTTTTGGTTATTTTAGCCTGGGCTAAAAAGTTTGGTTTGGGAAGGACTTTTTGATTTTTTAACTTTTTTTATAAGAGAAGAGTATAATGATTATGGATTGAATGTGATATTTTATTTATTATAATTAAAATAATCTATTTTATCTTTTGTAACTATTTTAACTAGAGACCTTTTTTCCAAACGCACCCTATTGGCTTAGCTACCCATTTCCTTTCCCTTACCATGTTGTAGTCAATTACAATTTGCATAAAAATTTAAAGGTGACGTGGGGCCTATTAAAGACGGTATGTTCTATCTTTATGCATATATTGTTTTGTGTTTTTCATTTGGGAAGCTAGCTTTGTCATTTCACGTGTACAGTAGTGAAAGGTCGTTTTCAAATTGCCATTTCATGGTTTAGCCTTTTTTTGGTACAATTTGATAGTAAGTTGGTTTTTTGATTTTTTAATTTTTTTATATTGAGATGTTATGAGAAAATGATTAAAAATTATTTTTTATTTTTTTTTTATTTTTTTGTGAGGAAGGAAAAGTGGGTTAAAAGTTAAGAAGCAACTTTTAACCTACTTTCCAAAATAATCCTTATTTTAGTCAGAAATTAAAAAATCTCGTTTGAGAAGGATTTTTAATTTTTTTAATTTTTTTGTGAAAGAAAAAAGATAATGATTATGGATTGAATGTGATATTTTATTTTTTATGACTAAAAAATTTATTTTATTTTTTTATGATTATTTTAACCCAAAAAACCAGAGGTTTAGCTTCCCAAGGAAGCCTTACAATGTCCGTTTAGATGGGATGATTTGATTCGGGGACAAATTAATAAAGAAATTTATGTCTGATTTATGAATTTCGTAAGAAATAGTGCTATTCATTTCTCATAAATGATGGTGAGATAGTGAAAAATAAGTTGATTAATTATAAAATATTTATAATAATAATATTACACTTTTAAAAATATTATTAACAAAATCGGTAGGATATTTAATGCTATACGTATAAAATAATATTTGAATAAAGTAATTAAAAAATTATAAATAATATTTAAACGAAAATTTCATTATACTATAATTTTTTGGGTCTAACTTATCTCAAGTTGAGATCAAAACTAGACTCGTCCAGTTCGGTCTATGGAGTCCATTTTTTGGGCTTGTTTTGATAATCTGAACCGTTAATATGTAGAACTCGTCGAGTACTATATGCTTATAAAAAATCACGTTGATCGGATATCAATAGCTATGTGATCAAATCAATTTTGTATAAAAAAAATGGACGGTGAAACAATTAACAGTTGATAAAAAATTATTTTGTTCACATAGCTATTGATATCCGATCAACGTGATTTTTTACAAGCATATAGTACTCGACGAGTTCTACACATTGAATGGTTCAAATGATCAAAACGGAACTCGTGGTGGGCCCCCACGGGCCCAACAGCACGGTCCAGTCCGATCTTGGACTGGACCAAAGCCGCTGCCTAATTTTTTTTACATAAAAATAAAACGCATCTTGATGGGTTTTAAGTTTTAAAATGATAAATTCATAATTCAACACATCATATGTGTACGAGCAAGAAATAATCTTCTTGTATAATCCTGTTGATCAAGTCTGCGCTCCTCCAAACGTCGTCACTTTACTCCCTGAAAATACAAACGTGAGATAGCTGGTGGGTGTGTGCCGGATACCTCTCCGATGCCTAAGTCAGCAAAATAGACAAATAGACAAAAGGTCTGTGTATTCGAGAATCAAAGTTGTGTTATCTCTCCATAGGTGATGTTGTGAGCTTTTATAGGTTCCGTGTGGCACAATCTAAGTAGGACTCTTACTCTTCCATGTAGAGTCCTCGTAGGAATCACCTTCCTGAAAGATAATGCTTATTCTTCAACACCCCCCTCACTACTTAAACCAAGTGAGACGGTTCTACCACGGTTGGATGTCAATACGACCGAGATAACATGGCCATGCTAAAGCCGCAGACTAGACTGAACTCCCACTAGCTCGGTTCTTCCTTTCACTGTATGTACCTCGGTTTGACATATTCCCATTGGGTTGTCTGAGACCGCACTAATCTCATCGAGCTTGGACCGAGCTAACCAATAACTAGGTTCTGAGGAAAGCTCAACATATTCCGGCTCAATATGGTATGACCGAGCAAACTTTTACCGTTCTGAGTGTGGTGACCGAGCTAACTGCAAAGCTTTCTTGGACCGGGCTAACTGCAAAGCCTTCTTGGACCAGGCTAACTTCTAGGCCCTTTTCCTCAGCCCTTCTTACTGTGGTCCACAGAATGGCTCATTACCCAGCTTGGCCTAATTTACACATAAATTACTCTCTCAATTGCCCTTTAATTCCATCTGCGCAGCATGATAGGGATTACCTGTTACCAGCCGAGCTAAAAAACTTTAGCCTTCCAACCGGGCTGAATTCATATCGTGCTATCAATCTGTCCGGTCAAAATGTCTTTTCAGTCTCTAACTGAATCGATTTCTATTCCAAGGACACGTGGCAGACTCTGATTAGCCAAATGCAGCTGTCACGCCGTCTTTGTACTTCGCGTTTTTTGAACAGTCTCGTCTTTTTGTCCTTCCCTCTACACAAAACAAACCCTTCGTTTTGAATCTATCACTCCATTATTCATTAGTTTCTCTCTCTTCGAACTTCTTCTCCCTTATTCTCTTGCAACTGTGGAGCTCGTGTTCTTGCTGGTACCACCTCCATCTTCAGTGTCTTCACCTTGAACTGGTAAGTGATTCGAATCTTCTTCATTTTTGTTGATTTTGCACCTCTTTTTGTAACACAAAGCATGTTTCGCTTGTATGTTTTTCAAAGCATATGTTCCATTTTTGCTTCCATTTTCTGAAAAAACCTTTGTAATATAACCACTGGTACTCACGAATAAACTGAAGAACGATGTATCTGATCCAAAATCACACATCAACCGAACTAGGATACTATTTGTATTAGATGCAAGCCTAGCCACAACCAACAACCGCACTAAAACTTATGCCATACTTGTGGTTTCCATAAGTTGGGGACCTTTTGTTTCTTTTAACCGAGCTATCGTACCGTATTAGGTTTGCGCAATACCGCGCTAGAAAGCCTCAACCACCGATCGAGCTAAATCTTGGGGCTAAACCAGCTCCCTTAGTTCAAATTGAACTAAGAATGCTGCCCCAATGGCTCGATCGGGCTAAAGCCCCCTACTTAAACCGAGCTAAGACGAAATAACATTCCATGTAACCGAGCTAAGACTTCATTTATCTTGCCTATATTTCTTGTAGCACGGTTCCACGATCTGTGCTTAACACATTTCTTTTTCACTTTGCAGACTCTGACTAGGTTGCCCAGGCACTCCTTTGCACGTCCAACCGAGATACCCATTATCTGCTTGGCGCCGAGCTAATACTCCAGGCTAATTTATATATAATTTAAATCCTTATGGGTAAATATAGGTTTTTAGTGAACTCACCAAGTGCTATGGCCGAGTTCCGAAGGGACTACCATATCCCTGATGATGTTCATCTCACTTTAGCCGAACTAGATACCATACCCTGAGAAAACCCTGGCTTTGTTCCCTTTACACTTCTTTCCATCATAGAAACCGGACTAAGATTCCCTATACAGCCCCTTCTATGCGAGTTCCTCAGACAAACCAACCTTTGCCCTACCCAACTTTTCACAAATTCATACCGCATAATAAATGGCATCGCCAAGCTAAACTGCCGGGCTGGCCTTAACCTCGGTTTAGCCGAGTTTTTCCACCAATACTCCGTAGGATCAAATGAAGATGGCTGGATTTACTATTTAAGAATAAGACGTCGACGTGAAAAGATAATAAAAGATACCCCGGATAAGGATATTAACGATGATGATTTCTTCTGGGTATCTGGGAATTTTGAGGACCAGCAAGCCCAGATCCTAGACGACAGAATAAACTGGAACAAGGGTGAAGCCGGTAGGATTACCTTGGCTCAATTCCATGCTTTCTTTTGCCTCGGTTTTCTTATGTTGAATCGCACTGACTATTTTACTTTTCTTCATGCAGATTTGAACCTTCTTAAGTCCCAGTACAACTACCCCAACTTAAACATTCTTCGCCCCGCGCTGCGATATCCGAATAGAAGTTGGGCCGAACTACTGGAATTTGAACTGACGTATAGACACAGTAGTAAACGGAAGACCAGGGTGACTGATTTTTTGTTGGAAGCCTCTCTTGAACCGAACCCAATCTTGCCTCAAATCAACCTGATTCGATTAACTGCTGAACAAGAAATGGCCAAGAAAAGAGCCGTAAGAGCCCTTCTGACCGAGACAAACCAGCCCGAGGTACCTCCAGCCGGACAAACACAAGAGACTGTGGTAGCCCTACCATCCCACCAGCCTTCATTGTCTCGATCTCGCAAGCGCGCTCGGTCTTCCACTACCGAGCCATGCCTCGTTGATGAGGACAGCCTGTGCTTCCCCCCACCGAAGTACCGAGCCCACAACCTGAGAGCCTAGACCGGGCTAACTCTTCTGATCGGGCACCGAGATTAACATATCAGAACCGAGCCATCAGACCAACAGATTCGGTGGTAGCAGATAAAGATCATATGCTGGCCTTTAACTTGGCTAAGAGCGTGTGTCTGCCCCCTGATATGGATCACCACGCCCACCTTACCAAGCTAAAAGCTATTTGCTCGGCCACCAAATCAATGGTGCTGGTGAGTACTCTTACCTTTGTTTTTCTATTTTTTGCAACTGTTAGCTCGGTTCTTACTCCAATTTGCTTACCATATTTGTACAGGCCATGCAGAAGAACCAGATTGCTCATAAGCGTGTGCTAGAGCTACGCAAAACAACAAGGTAAGCTTTGGTAGAGGCTGACAAGAAGACAGCAGAGCTAAACGAGGCCAAACAAAAAATGGCCGAGCTACAATCTGAGGTCGCTCGCCTCACCGGGCTAGTTGACTTAGCCGAAGTAGACAAACAAAAAGCTTTGACCGAGCTAAAGGATCGTTACTTGCTTGAGCTTGCCACAGTTGAGCAGAACAATAAGGCCGAAATAACTGAACTGGAAAAGAAGATTGAAGAAGTGGAAGACCGCGGCTACAAAGAGGGCGAGGCAACCTATATCCTACAATGGGAAGCTGGGAAGGATTTATTCTTCAAGTGTGGGTGGAAAGCGGTGGTGGCACAGCTCGGTCACGGTCCTGACAGCGATATCTTCCTGAACCCTCTTGCACACTTCATACCAGGCTACATGGCGGAGTACGCTCAAGCCATTCAACAAAAATTCCTTCAATCTGAGGATAAAGAAGAGACCGTGCCTAACAATGCCTCGGTCGCCAATGATCCTGCCATCCAGTTAGCTCGGGTGGAACCACCGGTGGAAGACTTGACAACCGAGCTACCAACTGAAACCGGGCTCCGAGTTGAACTGGATGCTGATCTTGATGATCTGTTTACTTGACTTTGTATTTTCTTCTTTTTACTTTTGGAAAGAAAACTGTAACCGGGCTGAAATCTCACCCTCTTGTAAGTCTTGATTTGTACTCTCAATGAAATCTTATTTTGTTCCAACTATTATTTCGTTTAATTTCCATGTATGTACTTTACTCTGTAATCTGAGTGAAATATAATATTTTCTAGCCGAGATACTTTATTCTGGTCTTAAACTTTGCAATCTAACTGGCCATACCAGCCAACCTCTTCAGCCTAGATCCTTATCTCGGCTGAAGAACAATAAGTGTTGGTTTTTCCAGCCAACATTTTTAGCCTAAGTTTTTATCTCGGCTGAAGAATAACAAGTGTTGGTTTTTCCAGCCAACCTCTTCAGCCGAGATCCTTTATCTCGGTTGAAGAACAATAAGTGTTGATTTTTCCAGTCAATCGCTTCAGCCAAGGTTCTTATCTCGACTGAAGAATAACAAGTGTTGGTTTTTCCAGCCTACATCTTCAGCCGAGATCCTTTATCGCGATTGAAGAACAATAAGTGTTGATTTTTTCAGCCAACCTCTTCAGCTAGATCCTAATCTTAGCTGAAAAGAGCTCAAAGTTGGTTTTTCCTGCCAACTCTGAGTGAAGTGTTTGGTTATTCCTGCCAAACGTCCTGCAGCCTAGATCCTTATCCTGGGCTTAGGAGGGGTGTTGGTTTTTCCAGCCAACCTCTAAGTTGGGTATTCCTGCCAACCTAGAGTAAAGTGTTTGGTTATTCTGACCAAACGTCTTGCAGCCTGGATCCTTATCCTGGGCTTAGGAGGGGTGTTGGTTTTTACAGCCAACCTCAAAGTTGTTTATTTCTGCCAACCTAAAGTAAGGTATTTGGTTATTCCGACCAAACGTCCTGCAGCCTAGATCCTTATCTTGAGCTTAGGAGGGGTGTTGGTTATTCCAGCCAACTTCTTCAGCACTGATCCTAATCTTAGCTGAAGAGAGTGCAAAGTTGGTTATTCCGGCCAACTATGCTTACAATGCACCTAACTCACTAAAACAATCTTTTACAGAAGGAAACAACTATACTGAAAAGAAACTACTTATTTTATTGAGAAAGAAAAAAATTACAAATACTTGAAAGAAAAGCTAAAAATAAAACAGTTTGAGATTGGCAGTGTTCCATGGCCTGGGAATGGCTTTGCCGTCCTCGTCTTCCAAGTGGTATGCCCCTTTACCAGCTAATCCAACCACTTTGTAAGGTCCTTCCCAATTGGGCCCTAACTTGCCATCTCCGGGTACCAAGGTGTTGCCCATCACTTTGCGCAGTACCCAATCTCCGATTTTGAATTGTCTTGGATGTACTATTTTGTTATACTTTCTGGACAACTCCTGTTGGTATGAGGCGATGTGAACCAGTGCTCTTTCTCTTCTTTCTTCTGCAAGGTCGATCTCTAATGTGATGGCTTCTCCATTTAAGTCTGGATCAAAATTTTTGCTTCGAATTCCAGTGGGATTACTGCTTCCATGGCGAAGGCTAAGGAGAATGGTGTTTCTCCCGTTGATCGTCGAGGTATGGTACGGTAAGCCCATAAAACATGAGGAAGCTCCTCAGCTCATTTTCCTTTTGCTTTCTCTAACCTTTTCTTCAATCCATTCAAGACAACTTTGTTTGATGCTTCTGCCTGGCCATTTGCTTGGGGGTATGCCGGTGTAGAGTTGTAGAATTCTATCTTGTACTCCTCACAAAAGCCGCTAAAAATTTTACCATCGAACTGGGTGCCGTTGTTTGATATCAGCACCTTGGGTATGCCAAACCGAGTAATGATATTCTGCCAGACGAACTTCTTCACATCTTTCTCCTTTATTAATGCTAGTGCTTCTGCTTCCACCCACTTTATGAAGTAGTCTGTTGATGCGAGGAAGAACTTTCTGTAGCCGGGTGCTGTCGGAAGTGGTCCTACTATGTCCAGGCCGCATATTGCGAAGTACCATGGACTAGTTAAAGGTAGAAGCTCTCTGGCTGGCTGATGTATTTGGTGTGCAAACTTCTGACATTTCTCGTACTTCTTGACATACTTCTCTGCATCTGCTTGCATGTAAGGCCACCAATATCCCTGCGAAATTGCTCTGTAAGCCAATGATCTCCCCCCTTGGTGGCTTCCGCATACGCCTTCGTGAATCTCAAACAGGAATGCTTCGACCTTGCTGGGATGGACACACTTCAAGTAAGGTCTTGTGAAGGATTTCTTGTACAAGGCCATTGACGGGGAGAGCCAAAATCGTTGTGACTTTGCTCTAATCTTGTTGGCCTCCTTCTTTTCTTTGGGTAAAATGTCGTCTTTTAGGAACACTATGATGGGATCCATCCATGAAGGGCCTAATTCGGCACAACATACTTCTTCTACTTCAGGTTCTTCAATGCTTGGTCTGGGTAGGAAGTCGATCAGTAGTGGATGTGGGATGGATGTGTCTGCCATTGAACCAAAGCCTGCTAGTTCGTCTGCTCTGCTGTTTTCTTTTCTGCCAATCTACTCTATCCGCACTACTTCGAACTTCATAATCTCTTTTCTGACTAACTCTTGGTACTTGGCCATCCTTTCATCCTTTGCTTCGTAGTCGCCTGAAATTTGGTTTACCACCAGCTGTGAGTCACTGTAAACCATTAGCTCGGTGGCCTTCATGTAAAGTGCTGATTTTAGTCCTGCCAGAAGCGCTTCATGCTCCGCTTCGTTGTTTGATGCTGGGAAGCCAAGGTTGACTGCCTATTCCACTACTAGGCCATCTTGTGAGATGAGGACTATGCCGAGTCCTGCACCGTGCCTATTGGACGCTCCATCCACAAAGAGCTTCCACATCTCTCCAACGAACAGCTTCCAGCAAATAGAGGGATCGGATGATGCCTTGGGATCCTGAGTGTTGCTGATGTTTTCTTCAAGGTCCATGCTTGCTGTTTGCCCCTCGCTTTCTGATTGTATCAAGTCTTTATTCGTTGGTGAGTCTTGGCTTGGTGTAACATGGTTTGCTTCTTCCTCCCTTACTTTACTCTGGTCTGCCTCAAGGTCTGACTGGGTATCCTGCACCAGGGGTTGCGCTATTCCGGCGTCAACTTCCAACCCTAGTTCAGTTGTATCAGTCAGGTCGACTGGGCAGATATGATGACTTCCTGGGGTGAATTCCGCAACAAAGTCTGCCAAGGCTTAGGCTTTTATCGCGATTCTGGGTTGGAACTTGATGTCAAATTGTCCCAACTCCACTGCCCACTTCAGGATTCGCCCAGAAAAGTTTGCCCTCTCAAACAAAGCTTTTAATGGAAAAGCTGTGAGGACAATTATTGTGTGGACGTGGAAGTAATGCGACAATTTCCTTGATGCCATCATCAAGGCTAAGGCCAATTTTTCCAATAGTAAGTACCTGGTTTCTGCGCCTAGCAATGTCTTGCTGACATAAAAGATGGGCAGGTGTTGGATTCCTTCCGCTCAGACCAACACTGCGCTGATTGCGTGCTGTGAAACTGCTAGGTACAAGAATAGTTCTTCTCCAGGTATTGGGGTCACTAGCAACGGCGGAGAAGACATGTATTCTTTCAAACTTTTTAGGGCGCGGTCGCATTCTTCATCCCACTTAAACTTGGCCTTTAATGCTTGAAAAAACGGTTGACATCTGTCTGACGACCGACTTATGAACCGGTTTAGTGCGACTGCCATACCGGTGAGATGCTGTACTTCTTTTACTGAATTGGGCCTCTCTAGATCCTGAATTGCTTTGATCTGGGAAGGGTCTGCTTCTATACCTCGGTTGGTCACCAAGAAGCCGAGGAATTTACCTGATCCTACGTCAAACGCACACTTAGATGCATTAAGGCGTAACTTGTGCTTCTTTAGGATCTGAAACATCTCACCTAGGTCCTTGAGATGGTCATTCTCATCCTTGCTTTTGACTACCATATCGTCGATGTAAGCCTCCATTGTTCTGCTTAACAATGGTTCGAACATCTTGGTGATCATCCGCTGGAATGTTGCCCCTGCGTTCTTTAGGCCAAAGGGCATGACCTTGTAGCAATATAAACCTCTTGGCGTTGTAAAAGATGTGACCTCCTGGTCTGGTTCATACACAGCGATCTGATGATAACCACTGTATGCATCAAGAAAGCTAAGTCGGTTGTGTCCTGTCGTGAGGTCACCAGTTGGTCTATCCGTGGTAGGGGAAAGCTGTTTTTTGGGCATGCCTTGTTAACTGTTTTGTAGTCCACACAGACACGCCATTTTCCATTTTTCTTTGGCACCACTACTATGTTAGATATCCACTTGGGATAATGCACCTCTCTGATAGCTCCTGCCTCTAGAAGGTTTCCCATTTCTTCCGCCACTATCTCGGCGTGGTGGAGTGCTGATCTGCGAGTGCGCTGTATAATTGGTCTTGCAGTTGGGTGGACATTCAATTGGTGACAGATGTAGTTTGGGTCAATGCCAGGCATGTCATACGGCGTCCAGGCAAACACTTCGATGTTAGAGGTCAAGAATTCCATGACCTCTATTCTCTCAGTGCTGGACATAGATGAGCCAAGCAAAAAGAACTTTTCTGGGTCCTTTTCATCTATTTTTACTTGTACCAAGTCTTCCATTACCTTCTGTTCAGCGGCTTTGCCAACATCCGCAAACAATTCATTGCTCTCAGGTTCTTCCACCATCTGAACGAACCCTTTGGCAGCTCGGCTGCCATTTACTGTGACGAAGCATTGCTTGGACATAATTTGGTCTCCATAGACCTCTTTAATTACTCCGGCTTCGTTGAGGAACCGCATTACTTGATGGTAGGTTGATGCTACCGATCGCATGGCGTGCAACCATGTCTTTCCCAAGATTATGTTGTAAGTGGAAGGGACTTTCAATACCCAGAATTCCACTTGTTTCGTCATGCTTCTTGTTCTAACCGGGAGGATAATCTTGCCAACTGGCCACTCTGGCATTGAGTTGAATCCGATCAGGGGAGATACGGCATGTGCTAAGTCTTTGTCCTCCAGTTTCAACTGTTTGAAAGTTTCGTAGTACATTATCTCACATGAGCTCCCTTGGTCGATCAAAATTCGCTTGACGTCTTAATCCTTGACGCGAAGAGTGACGATCAGTGCATCATTGTGAGGGCAATATATCCTTGCCAAGTCTTTGTCTGAAAAAGACATGACATTCGTGGCCTCTGTTTCCCCCTTTTTGATGGTGGACTGTGCATTTAATACTTCCCTTAAGTGCTCAGCCTTCTTTATCATTCCCCTGAGTTCACATACTCGCTCAGGCTCAAATATCCCATGTATTACGTTTATCACGCCTTGAGGTGGGGCGCCAATTGGTGTTCCGTCTGGATGATCATGGTTTTGGGGGGTTGGCTGCGTCCCTCCTTCTATGAATCGGTCCAGGTGACCAGCTGCCACTAACTCCTCCAGATGTTGTCTTAACGGCGTGCAATTTTTAGTGCGGTGCCCCTTTTCCTTATGGAAGGTGCACCGAGATCTTTCGTCGTAGTCCTTCTGTGCCTCTCCTAATTTAGCTGGCCATTTGACGAAAGGTTCATCGCGTATTTCGCTGAGAATTTGGTAGATTGGTTTCTTGAATACCGTGGTAATGGCAGTGCGGACTCTCAACCATTTTTTATCTTGGTCTTCTCTGTTGTCTCGCCTGCCTCGCCCGTTCTTGCTTGGACGTTCTACCGCGTTGAATTTTGCCGAAGTCTTTTTATCTGGTATTGCGGCTGTACCAGACTTTGTTTTAGGACGGGTGCCATCCTCCTCCACCCGTATGTGCTGGTGTACCCTCTCTATTAAAGCTTCCATTGTGAGGGGAGGTGTCATGGTAATTGAGTCCCTCAGCCTGTTTCCGATTAAAAGTCCTCTTTTGTATTGTGTGATGGCGAGCTTTGTGGGACAATCTCCTATCTGGTTGAAGGTCTCCCAATAACGACTGTTGTAGGATAGCAACGTCTCCTTGTCGCCCATGTCAATGGAGAGTAGCTGATCGATCTCCACTGGCGTCTTGGTGTTCGTTCTGAATCTTGTCACGAACGCCTCTGCTAACTGCGCCCAGGAGGCTATGCTGCCTTCTGGTAGCCTTTCAAACCAGGTTAAACCTAGGTCGCCAAGGCTAGATGGGAATAGGATGCACATCAAAGTCTTATTCCGCCGGTATACTGCCATGACCTGGCGAAAGTGGCTTAGGTGCATGTAAGGGTCTGTTTTCCCTTCGTACGTCGTAAATTTAGGCTGGATGAAGCCTGAAGGTAAGGGTACGTTCTCAATCGCCGGAACGAACGGTGAGCTATGTAACCTTGCCAGTGCTTTATCTGTTGGTTCGTAGGCAAGGTGCGGTATTGGCATTCCTACCTCGACGCTACCATGCGTCCGAGAAGCCAACTACTGAAGGGCTGAAACTCTGTGCGGGTCGTGTGCCCTGGCATCCTCCTTCCGTCGTGCCCTTTCTTCAAGCACGGTTCGTAAGTCGGACGACCTAGGCAACTCCGTTTTCCTGGATGATGTCTGGTGCATATGTGAGGGCCAATAGGTGCTTCCCTCAGTGTAAGACCTCAATGATCTCGTTCTCTCAGACTTGGAGTAACGAGTTCTGGAAGTCCTTGATTGAGTGTTGCCTGTCCTGGGGCTCCTACTCTCTGCTTGCGATGGCGTGGTATGTCTCCCACAATCTTCAGAGTGGTGAGGGGGCGTATTACTTTTGCGCCCCTCTCTTATCGCCACCCCTTTCCCTTTTATCTGGCGCTTTCTCAATTCCATGTCCGCCGCTATCTTCCTGATTAACTCGCCCTGCTCCTTCACCCGATCCTCCAAAACTTGAGGGTCGATCCTCCGCCTCTGTCTATCAGGACTTGATGAGCGACGGGAGCTGTTACCCTGCCTTCCCCTTGCATCCCTCTGGGGATTCTGTCGCTGGGGCTCTAGATCTTCCATGGGAGGGATGAAAGGCAAACCTTCGCGCCTCCCACCTCCCTCTGGGGTTTTCCCGTCAATGGCGGACTGTGGCAAATCTTCATTGTGCGCCATTGCGTCTAATCTAGCGAGGAAAACTTTGATCAAGAGGTTTTATTCTTTCTGTGATTCCCACAGACGGTGCCAATTGTACGAGCAAGAAATAATCTTCTTGTATAATCCTGTTGATCAAGTCTGCGCTCCTCCAAACGTCGTCGCTTTACTCCTTGAAAACATAAACGTGAGCTAGTGTAACATGCTCGGGGGGTACCCGCGCACGTTAAACAGTTCGGACTCCCGAGATCTCTTTGATCTATTCTCACGAGTGCAATGTGAAACATAGATGAGAGTCCAGATTTGGCAACTTTTATTGAAAATCCATTTTATTGCAATTTTGTCAAAAATGGACTGCGTCATCAGATCTCAGAGTCGCCACCTAATATTTATTTTGGGAAAATTAGGAAACCCATGACTCGTGCCAAGGCCACTGTTCGTCGTTACCAAGGATTCTTGGCTCGGAACCTTAGGTATGAGAGGGGAAGGTCAATAATGAGCACCCCCGCCCACTCGATCAAAGATCGGCCTTTACTAACCATGATATGAATTTTATTTTATTTATATGTTCATGTTCTGATTAGTCAATAAATCCTAAAATTTACAATGTGAAGCATACAAGTATAGACTATGCCATTCATTTTGGAACAATTTGATATCATGCATTTTGAAAGAGTTTTGACGATGTACATCCCAAATAAATTGAGTTTACAAGCATGAAAAATCAACATCATTCCAAATTAAGCGACACAACCTCCATCCACTGGCAGTCATAGAGTTATATCACATAAGCAACTAGCCTCATGGCAGAATGCTAGACATAGTAAGAAAAACGCACACACACGGGATGCTAAAGCATAAAAACTCACATGTTTGACGTCCCACGAACAAGCTGCAAAACAAAGTTAGTAAAATATGCATGATCTTATATACAAAATCCTAATGCAATTCACTCATGAGATGCAACTAAAGATTCGGCTTCTAAAATATGATATGTGAATCATCTCAAGAACATGAGGTAGCACACATAATCACATAGGAATTGATTAAATCCACAAATGCAAACTTAGCCGAATCAAAATGCATGAAACATGGATGCAAAGCATAACTATGATGAAAAATAAATATGATGTTTATGTACAAACAAAGAAAAATAATTCCCTGTTTGATGGCATCCTCTATCTGAACCCCTATCTCTTTTAAGTCATTAAAAGTGAAGAGCGGGGGGACTATCATTTTTTGTAACATCTTTCCATGTAGATTTCTGACTATCATACGAATTTGGTCCTTTTCAAGTGGTCTGTTGGTCATCATTGCTGCTTTTGCCCTCCATCTGGTGATAAAGGTCATGAAACTTTCATTGGGCTCTTGACGGATGGCTTCTAATTCCCGAGTAGTCACTTCAATCTGGGTGTTATAAGCATACTGGGTGATAAAGGCCCCGGCTAACTCTTCCCAACTTTGTTTTACCGAGTCCTCTAACTTGGTGTACCAGATGGCAGCCACTCCTGACAAAGTTCGTCCGAATAAAGAAAGCTTTTGCGGACGAGTCAAACCCATAGGCTTTAAGACATCAGAGAATAGGCAAATGTGCACCATTAGGTCACCGGAGCCATCAAACCTATCAATGTGTGGCATTTTAAACCGTTCTGGCAACTTCACAGCTGTCTCAGTGTACCCGTCTTTGATGTCCGGGATTGAATTGACTCCTTGTGCCTTTTTGAAAAGTTTTTCCAACTTGGCCAGCTTCAACATAGTTGAGTCAGACTCAGGTGCTTCAGAGGGATGGAGCCCTCCCACTGGTTGTGGAAGAGGAAATGATCCTCCTGAAGTTTGTGCAGGAACCCTCAGATCTTCTGGTGAATTAGGTTCGGGAAACTTGTCAACCGGTGGAGGTGGAGGTGGAACTGGCTGAGTCACCGGAGGTGGTTGAGTAATGGATGCCCTAGATGAGCGTTGCAGTTCAGCAAGAGTATTGCCTTGAGCAGCAAGAGTAGTGCCTTGGGCAGAAACCGTAGTGGTAACAATATCCATGCTCCGTTGAAGGCCCAGTAGTATGTCTGCTATATTTTCTGGAATTTGAGCCATCACTGATTCTGGTGAGTTAAGTGGTGATGATCTAGCAGGTGAAGAAGGGGTATTCTGGACAGTTGATGAAGCTTTTGCTTTTCTTCGTGTAACCGGTGGCAAAGAAACTAACACTGGCTGACCCTGAACCAAATATGTACTTTTGCAAAGTCTACCAACGCGGGTCCACAGAACTTGGGGGATATTAGACCTTTCGGAAGCTATAGTGCTCAACTACCTTGCTGAAACAAAATGGGATCCCCAATCAGAATTTCATCAGCATCCTAGCTCAACTGATTACTGCTAACTCATGTTGGAAAAAAACTGAACTCAACCACACAAGCTGAAATGACTGAACCACTCATCTGAATCTAAGAATCCCCATACATTGCGCATAACACATAGCATGAAAGAGAACAAACACCCCTATGGGGGCTAGGGTTACCCTGTCCTAACTTTGAAATGATCTAGGGTTTCACTATTCAAACAAGCGGCATCATACATCCTAGAAATGGGAGAGCATCCTGTCCTAATTTTGGAAGGTACTAGAGCTCATTATATGCACAAGGTTGGCTCTACTCTAGGGGTTGAAGTCAAGGTGACGTTACCAAAGAGTCCTTTGGGTCATAACCAATAAAGATCCCAGGAAATCAGAAGAGTCAAATAGCCTCTCTTCGTAGTCTGAGAACCTTAGATAGCAAAGCTAGATAGCAGAGCTACGTAGCAGAGCTACCTTTTTGACAGATCTTAAAAGGTTACGACACAAGGCCTCTAAAGTATCGTAAAGATAGGTGTAGTGTCACAAAAAGCATGTCTGTGCTCCCACTAGTATCTGGGCAACACAAGGACTTGAAGTGCACGAATGAATGCAATGCAATGAATATATAATTAAAAATAAAAGTCATATCATGGAGTTCGAGTCAAGGTTTCATAAAATCCCCAGCAGAGTCGCCAGAAACTGTAACATGCTCCGGGGGTACCCGCGCACGTTAAACAGTTCGGACTCCCGAGATCTCTTTGATCTATTCTCACGAGTGCAATGTGAAACATAGATGAGAGTCCAGATTTGACAACTTTTATTGAAAATCCATTTTATTGCAATTTTGTCAAAAATGGACTGCGTCATCAGATCTCAGAGTCGCCACCTAATATTTATTTTGGGAAAATTAGGAAACCCATGACTCGTGCCAAGGCCGCTGTTCGTCGTTACCAAGGATTCTTGGCTCGAAACCTTAGGTATGAGAGGGGAAGGTCAATAATGAGCACCCCCGCCCACCCGATCAAAGATCGGCCTTTACTAACCATGATATGAATTTTATTTTATTTATATGTTCATGTTCTAATTAGTCAATAAATCCTAAAATTTACTATGTGAAGCATACAAGTATAGACTATGCCATTCATTTTGGAACAATTTGATATCATGCATTTTGAAAGAGTTTTGACGATGTACATCCCAAATAAATTGAGTTTACAAGCATGAAAAATCAACATCATTCCAAATTAAGCGACACAACCTCCATCCACTGGCATTCATAGAGTTATATCACATAAGCAACTAGCCTCATGGTAGAATGCTAGACATAGTAAGAAAAACGCACACACACGGGATGCTAAAGTATAAAAACTCACATGTTTGACGTCCCACGAACAAGCTGCAAAACAAAGTTAGTAAAATATGCATGATCTTATATACAAAATCCTAATGCAATTCACTCATGAGATGCAACTAAAGATTCGGCTTCTAAAATATGATATGTGAATCATCTCAAGAACATGAGGTAGCGCACATAATCACATAGGAATTGATTAAATCCACAAATGCAAACTTAGCTAAATCAAGATGCATGAAACATGGATGCAAAGCATAACTATGATGAAAAATAAATATGATGTTTATGTACAAACAAAGAAAGCAAGTAAAAGAACGGGATAGAAAGAAGCGGGGCGGGGAATTATTACAACATTTAAAGAATAATTACAAACCAAATTAGAGAGGGATGAGGAGAATATTACAACAAAATAAAAACCTCACAATACACTCAAAATAAAATAAATAAATAAAATAAAAGCTTCATGTTCTTTAGAATCGCCGGCGGAAATTGGTCAATATTGGGAGATTACGCCATCTTGTTCGGAAGAAGCTAACCGACCGGCCAAATAGGCCGGCCGGTCGGCGAACTAGGTCAAGCAAAACCTGTCTTGTTGCAAAACCAAGAAAAGGAACAAACAAAAAAAATATGTAAGTGGCTCAACTAACCACTACCGGTTAGATTAAAAAAGAAAATAAATATAAAATAAAAAAAAAGTGCAAGCTCACAATATAAACCTAAAGCAATAAAACAAATATAAGATAGAACATGCAAGATTATAACAGAACTAATATGAGACTAATACACAAAAAAAATAAATATGAAGTAAAACATGCAAGATTACAACAAAACTAATATGAAATTAAAGTATGCGAATAAAAATAAATAAATAATTATGAGCTAAACAAACCACTAGGATTGTAACAACATACTATGAAATATAAAGTAAGAAAATAAATATGAGATAAACAACCACTTGGATTATAACAAAACACAACGAAATAAGAAGCAAGAAAATAAATATAAGATACAAAATATAAGAAAATGAAAGATTAAAAATTCACCTTCCAAAGAAAGATTGGACTTCTTGATTTCTAAACTTCCTCTTGATTACCCTCAAGTGTAGGAAGTGTGTTCTCAAATCCTCAATTCAAAATTATGGAGTTTATGGAGTTTGTGGTATGAAAAGTGGTTAACTCTCTAGTTTTTTCTCACTTTCAATCACTAAACATTCTTCCTTATGGTCGAGGCAATTGATCTTTGGCTATATCAGAATTTTTGGAGTGGTTTTGGTGTATGGAAATGAGGAATTTCAGCAGCTATGGAAGGTATGAGGTGTATATGGAAGATAGGAATATTTTTGGTTCAAAAACTCAATTTTTCTCTCTTTTTTCACCCTTTTCTCACTCCTTTCTCTTCAATTTCGTGGTCCTCTTCCTCTCTTACAATATGATCATTCTATATAGGCAATGAGGGAGACTAAAGGTCAAAAAGAAGGTGGGAGACAAGAATGTGATAGGAGGGCAAATTTTCAAGGTGGTTGCATGGGATACTCCTTTATGGATGCAAACAAAACCTCTTTTTGACAATGGAGGATGATTAGGTATAATGGAGGATGAGTGGATGCACTTGAATGGCTCAAAAAATAGGTAAATGGGTTGTCCCAACCGAACCAAAACCAAGAAAAATGGGCTATTGTTGTTTTGGGTTGAATCAACAAAATCTGCTTTTAAGCCCAACTTCAAATGGGCATATCTCCCCCATATGGACTTGTTTTTAGGCAGTTCTTTGGTCTAAATTGAAGCCCCAGAAGTCTAATTTCCAATGGTGGCGACCTCACATTTAAATTCCAAGTGTACAAAGAGATATTCCTAATTAAGTGAAGGCTGTCTCGGGCTGGATCAACAAAATCTGCTCTTAAGTTCAACTTCAAATGGGCATATCTCCTTTATTTGGACTTGGTCTAAGGTGGTTCTTGGGTCTAAATTGAAGCCCCAGAAGTCTACTTTCTAATGGTGGTGGCCTCACATTTAAATTCCAAGTGTACGAAGAGAAATGCCTAATTTAGTGAAGATTGCTCATTTCCTTCTTAATGATTTGATACTCATCCTTTTCCTAAACCAGCTTTCTTTCATCCCCTCCTATTTCCTTCAACTCCAAACCTATAAAGAAGATATTTTTAAATATTTTTCAAAAATTTCACCTCCCTTCCATTTATTTCCACTTTGTCCTTACTCGGTTTACTGAAAAGTGCAATATTTTAATCGAAATGGGAGCCTCGGGACATTGTAGAAACATTTAAAAAAAAAAAAAAAACATATTTTGAAAAGAGGGTTTTAAGGTCTAAAATATTTTGGCCAAAAAATGGGTGAAGGTTGGGATTAAAACTTAAATTCCATCTTTCTTACTAAGAATTTTGTGAGAAACACATTCTAATTGTCATCATCGGGTAATCAAAAGAAAGCGCCCAAGTCTTAGGGCCGGTCAAAATGGGGTGTCTACAGCTAGCCGGTGGGTGTGTGCCGGATACCTCTCCGATGCCTAAGTCAGCAAAATAGGCAAATAGACAAAAGCTCTGTGTATTCGAGAATCAAAGTTGTGTTACCTCTCCATAGGTGATGTTGTGAGCTTTTATAGGTTCCGTGTGGCACAATCCAAGTAGGACTCTTACTCTTCCATGTAGAGTCCTCTTAGGAATCATCTTCCTGAAAGATAATGCTTATTCTTCAACACCCCCCTCACTGCTTAAACCAAGTGAGATGGTTCTACCACGGTTGGATGTCAATACGACCGAGATAATATGGCCATGCTAAAGCCGCAGACTAGACTGAACTCCTACTAGCTCGGTTCTTCCTTTCACTGCATGTACCTCGGTTTGACATATTCCCACTGGGTTGTCTGAGACCGCACTAATCTCATCGAGCTTGGACCGAGCTAACCAATAGCTAGGTTCTGAGGAAAGCTCAACATATTCCTGCTCAATATGGTATGACCGAGCTAACTGTTACCGTTCTGAGTGTGGTGACCGAGCTAACTGCAGAGCTTTCTTGGACCGGGCTAACTGCAGAGCTTTCTTGGACTGGGCTAACTGCAGAGCCTTCTTGGACCAGGCTAACTTCTAGGCCATTTTCCTCAGCCCTTCTTACTGTGGTCCACAGAATGGCTCATTATCCAGTTTGGCCCAATTTACACATAAATTACCTTCTCAATATGATATGTATATATATTTTGTATACATTTTTTTTTTCGAGAATCATTACTCATATTTAAATATTAAAAAAGGTTGTCATTTAAATTTTGTTTTAGAGCATTTTTTTAGGACTCTTTAAATGGGACATAATAGCTATTATAACTAGTATTATCATATTTTAGTCATTCTGATGGGTTAGCTATTCTAATAACCATTTTAACAAAAAAAATTAGATTAGCTACATTTGAGATTCTTTAAACAATTTGTATGTATAAATATGTAAAATAAATAGTAGTGTTGAAATACATAGATAAATAAAAAATTAGACAAAATAAAGAATTGCAATTTTTATATTTTAACTAATAAAAAATGAAGAATATAGTTATAGTTGCTTTAAGGCTCTAAAAAGGTTGGATCACTTTTGAATAGATAAATATTTATGAATTTTTTTTATACAAATTTTATAAATTTAACATTTTAAATCTTTTATTATAGTATAATTTTATAAATTTAACATTTTAAATCTTTTATTATAGTATAATTTTATAAATTTAACATTTTAAATCTTTTATTATAGTATGTATTGATCGTCTGTAATTCATAAAAGAATAATGTGAAACGTAGCACACGGGTGGAAAATGAAAGGGTCAAAAAATAAAATAAAATATTTAATGTGCTACATTAACAATTTTTGCTACATCATATAATAATCGGGATAACTAAACTTATTTAATACATATTTTTAGCAAGTACCTTAACGAAATTCATAAATAAATTAATTTTTATCGTTTTCAATGCTAACGAACAAAAATCCAATCCACGAGCAAAAATCCAATGGTGGTCATCAAGGCATCAACGTTGTTTACGTAAGTCTGTTACACTAGTTTAAACTTTGATTATTTTAATTTTTAATAAAAGATATATTAAAAAAATAAAAAAATTGATATGATAATTTATAATATTTTTAAAAAAAATTTATTTACGCCACCAATTTAACTCACACCCTTAAAATATAATTTTTTTTATTTTATATTTTTATAATTATAATTACTTTATTACTCGCATTCCCAATCTTCTTCCTCCTTATACCTAATACCTAAAAACTCTAACCCTAAGTCTCCCCTACCACCTCCACTTCCACCGGTGGATTTATAACTGAGAGGGTGATTTATGCTCCGGTGTTGGGCCGAGGTATAGACCGAACAAGTTGAGGGCCCAGCAGAGCATTGGGCCGAGATGAACGACTGTTCACCCGTAGGTGGGCTACCAGAAGTTGGGCCGGGCAGAGTTTGGTCTGTGCGCTGCCCCGGACCGTGCAGAAGCTGCTCGGCCAGGAAGTGACCGGTCAGGCTAGGATGCTCGGTCCGAGGATTGTCGAGACCAGACAGACCGAGAGGCCGGCGCTCGGAAAGGCGCGGTCAGCCGAGGTAGTTGACTGACCGGCGAGAAGGCCGACCAAAGGAGGAGCCCGGGCTAAGCTCTGCCGGGATGCCGCCTAGCCCGGTCCTTCATTCGGTTATCCGGTTAGGCGCTTAAGGTATGAAGCATGGTATGACCAAGGTAGGGCAGCTCGGCTGCCGAGCTCCAGCTATGCTGACAGGCAGTTGAGAGCAGGTGATGAACGGCATGGTTTATGCTGACAGATGGGATAGCAGAGCCACGTGTCAGGAGATGACAGGGAGTGGATATGGGGCTCAGAAGGTATATAAGCATGTCTGCGCCCCCCATACGGGACAGACGAACACTCTGTAAGGAATTTCTTACACTCAAACACTCTCTCCCTTCTCTCTATCCATCCTAAGGTGTGTGCTAACTTGATCGTCGGAGGGTTTTTCCGGCCACACACCGCCGGGTAGCTCACCGTTACTTGCTCGCAGGTGATCGGACATCGACGGAGCTCGGAAGAAAGGAGTACGGGCTTGCCGGAATATTTGCTCCCCGCACAATTGGCGCCGTCTGTGGGAAGCTTGACAGACAAAACCTTGTCTTCCAGGTTCATCTGATCGCCGTCCATGGCTAACAACGACGAGTTTCCGTTGTCCGCCATCGACGGAGCCACCCCAGAGTATACCCGAAGGAGAGAGGGACCTCCTGCTGTCCACCCAATGGCTGACTTGGGAACGCCCACTGGCGGACAGTCGGGAGACGCGCGGGATAAGCGCGGAAGAAGTCATGGTCATTCACGGAGTCCAGACGGTCATCGGCGGAGGAGAGACTCACACGCCAGACGTCTGGAAAATAAGTTGAGGGACCAAGACGCTGTCATCCGGCGAATGGCGGCGGAGATGGAGGATCTGAAGCGGCATGTCAAAGGGAAAGGTGAAGCTAGAGTGGGTGACCACAATGAGCGCACCCCATCCCGCCGTTCAGGCGGTCAGAGTCAGCGACGCATTCCATCCATTTCTATTACCAGAAGTTACCAGGTTGGTGATTCCGACGTGCATGCAGAGAAGTCTAGCGCGCAAGACAGCACCTACCGGCCCTCACGTCCGGTGACGACTTCGAGGTACTCTTACTCCGCTCATTCAGAGGATTTGCGGGCGGTCTTAAAGGAGCGGGTTCGTCGGCGCGAAGCTCAGAGGATACCGGCGTTCCAGCGGCTATCCTACGGGGTTCACGCCAGCGAGGAGGTCGGAATGCCTCCACCCCGCCAAGCAGCGCCACTCCTAGTGGATTCAGATTTGGCTAGGTTGAGTGCCACCCCTTTCTCCCTGGAAATAGAAACTACACCGCTTCCGGCAGGCTTCCACCAGCCAAAGTTCGCGCTTTACGACGGGAAAACCGATCCTTACCTGCATGTGAGCCACTTCCGACAGGTTATGGCCGGACATAGGCGAAATGACGGACTTATGTGCCTGATCTTCCCGTCAAGTTTAGGCGAGCTGGGCTTGAAGTGGTTCGAGAGGTTGCCGGAAGGGAGCATACAACGATGGTATCAGTTGGCCGAAGCCTTTGTGACGCGCTTCAAAACCAACACAAAAACACCAAAGGAAGTCGATCATTTACTTAGTGTCAAGATGGAACCGAGCGACACACTGAAGGCATACAACTCGAGGTATTGGGAAACCTTCAACGAGATCTTAGATTGCCCGGTTAACCTTGCAATCACGCAATACAAGCGCGGTCTCCCGCTCGGACATAGGCTGAGGGATTCGCTTACAATGAACCAGCAGACATCCATGTGGCACCTAATGCAGCGCATCAATGAGCACATCCGAGTAGAGGATGATGCGGCGACGTCCACCGCGGAGACAACCTCGAAGGAAACGAGCAAATGGGCGACTGGGTTTTAAGGAAGGTCATGGGCAACGCACTAGTGCCGGGTGAAGGCAAGCTAGGGGCAAACTAGGAGGAGCCTTACAAGATAACCGGGCAAGGGGGCATACAACTTAGAAGATTTGGATGGCAAAGGCGTACCCCGGCCATGGAATGCGGCCTTATGTAATTTTTTGAGGGACTTGTTTCCCCAACACTTCTGAATGCAAATACTCTTTTTGTCAATGTAATAGAAGTGAATTACTTTTGCTGAAGAGCTTTGTTGTGTCCGAAATAATAGTGGATAAGGGGCCTACTCTTCTGTTCCAGCCGAGATGATTTACTCCGGCTGACGGGTTGATGATTTGCTCAACTGCGAGGTTCCAGCCGAGATGATTTACTCCGGCTGAAGAGTTGATGATTTGTTCAACTGCGAGGTTCCAGCCGAGATGTTTTACTCCGGCTGAAGAGTTGATGATTTGCTCAACTGTAAGGTTCCAGCCGAGATGATTTACTCCGGCTGAAGAGTTGATGATTTGCTCAACTGTAAGGTTCCAGCCGAGATGATTTACTCCGGCTGAAGAGTTGATGATTTGTTCAACTGCGAGGTTCCAGCCGAGATGATTTACTCCAGCTGAAGAGTTGATGACTTGTTCAACTGCGAGGTTCCAGCCGAGATGATTTACTCCGGCTGAAGAGTTGATGATTTGTTCAACTGCGAGGTTCCAGCCGAGATGTTTTACTCCGGTTGAAGAGTTGATGATTTGCTCAACTGCGAGGTTCCAGCCGAGATGTTTTACTCCGGCTGAAGAGTTGATGATTTGCTCAACTGCGAGGTTCCAGCCGAGATGATTTACTCCGGCTGACGGGTTGATGATTTGCTCAACTGCGAGGTTCCAGCCGAGATGATTTACTCCGGCTGAAGAGTTGATGATTTGTTCAACTGCGAGGTTCCAGCCGAGATGTTTTACTCCGGCTGAAGAGTTGATGATTTGCTCAACTGCGAGGTTCCAGCCGAGATGTTTTACTCCGGCTGATGAGTTGATGATTTGCTCAACTCCGAGGGTCCAGTCGAGCTGTTCTTGTCCGCCAGGAAAGAAGTCGCGGAGCGGACCTTGCTCCCCCTCTTTGGAGTTCCTTGGCCGAGCTGATCTTGTCCGCCAAGAAAGAAGTCGCGGAGCGGACCTTGCTCCCTGACCTTGGAAGTTCCTTGCCAAGCTGTTGTTGCTCGCCAAGAAAGAAGTGGCGGAGCAGACCTTGCTCCCATTCTTTGGAGTTCCTTGGCCGAGCTGATCTTGTCCGCCAAGAAGGAAGTCGCGAAGCGGACCTTGCTCCCCTTCTTTGGAGTTCCTTGGCCGAGCTGATCTTGTCCGCCAAGAAGGAAGTCGCGGAGCGGACCTAGCTCGCCTTCTTTGGAGTTCCTTGGCCGAGCTGATCTTGTCCACCAAGAAGGAAGTCGCGGAGCGGACCTAGCTCGCCGACCTTGGAAGTTCCTTGACCGAGCTGTTGTTGCTCACCAAGAAGCAAGTCGCCGAGCGGACCTTGCTCGCTGACCTTGGAAGTTCCTTGCCGAGCTGTTTTTGCTCGCCAAGAAGGAAGTCGCGGAGCAGACCTTGCTCGCCTTCCTCGGAGTTCCTTGACCGAGCTGATGTTGCTCGCCAAGAAGCAAGTCGCGGAGCGGACCTTGCTCGCTGACCTTGGAAGTTCCTTGCCGAGCTATTTTTGCTCGCCAAGAAGGAAGTCGCAGAGCGGACCTTGCTCGCCTTCCTCGGAGTTCCTTAACCGAGCTGATGTTGCTCGCCAAGAAGCAAGTCGCGGAGCGGACCTTGCTCGCCGACCTTGGAAGTTCCTTGACCGAGCTGATGTTGCTCGCCAAGAACCACGTCGCAGAGCGGACCTTGCTCGCCGACCTTGGAAGTTCTTTGCCGAGCTGTTGTTGCTCGCCAAGAAGCAAGTCGCGGAGCGGACCTTGCTCGCTGACCTTGGAAGTTCCTTGACCGAGCTGATGTTGCTCGCCAAGAAGGAAGTCGTGGAGCGGACCTTGCTCGCTTTCTTAGTGCGGTCACCATCTTGCATATTGAGGACCGAGGAAGTATTACCCCGATCAGGATAGGTAATCCCAGTCACGCTTCAGCGGACGGAATTAAGGGGCAATTGAGAGGGAGATTAATGATATGGACTTTGTGCCAGACAGATTTGGGCCGGGCAGAGTTGTGCCGGACAGATTTGGGCCGGACAGAGTTGTGCCGGACAGATTTGGGCCGGACAGAGTTGTGCCGGACAGATTTGGGCCGGGCAGAGTTGTGCCGGACAGATTTGGACCGGGCAGAGTTTGGACTGAGTGTGTGCCACCCCGGATCGAACAGAAACTGCTCGGCCAGGAAGTGACCGGTCGGACCAGGATGCTCGGTCCGAGGATGGTTGAAGCCAGACAGACCGAGTGACCGGCGCCCGGAAAGACGTGGTCAGTCGAGGTAGTTGATTGACCGGCAGGAAGGCCGACCAAAGGAGGTACCCGGGCTAGGCTTTGCCGGGATGTCGCCTAGCCCGGTCCTCCATGTGTTTGTCCGGTTAGGTGCATGGGTATGAAGCATGGCATAGCAGTGGTAGAGCAGCTCGGCTGCCGAGCTCCAGCTGTGAAGTCAGGCAGTTGAGATTAGGTGATGTTCAGCAAGGTCTATGCTGACAGATGGGATAGCAGAGCCACGTGTCAGGAGATGACTGGGAGTGGGTAAGGGGCTCAGAAGGTATATAGGCATTTCTGCGCCCCCCATACGCGATAGACGAACACTCTGTAAGGAATTTCTTACACTCAAACACTCTCTCCCTTCTCTCTATCCATCCTAAGGTGTGTGCTAACTTGATCGTCGGAGGGTTTTTCCGGCCACACACCGCCGGGTAGCTCACCGTTACTTGCTCGCAGGTGATCGGACATCGACGGAGCTCGGAAGAAAGGAGTACGGGCTTGCCGGAACATAACCTTCTCATTACACGAAACATAAACAACCCAAATGAATTAAAATGAAAAAAATAATGCAATTAACTATGGATAATTTTTTTCCTTTTCTTTTGACATTCTGTTTGATTGTTGAGAAGATGTAGCCATGAAAAATAAAAATTATATGCTTTTGTTGAAATTACACGCCAATCAAACAAAGCATCAAGGAAATTAGTGAGCAATGTAATAGCTGAAACAGGGAGCTAGAAGAGTCAACACATGATTCTATGTGCTTAACCAAGTGAGTCGAATCGGCCATTGAATAACCAAGGGAGGGAGAGAGAGAAAGAGAGAGAGAGAGCCCAGATCTCAAATAAGACAAAAGAAAGGGGAAAGAGGGGCTGCGGTGGTAGGAAGGTGGTCGTCGGCGGGGCAAAAGGAGGTGGTTGCAGTGGTGGTGATGGTCGTGGCGGTGGAGTGGCAAAAGAGGCTGCAAAGGTGGTGGTTGAGATGGTGGTGATCGCGGTGGTTGAAGGGTTGTGAAAGCGATGACAGTGGTGGCCAACAATGGTGACAGTGGCCACGATCGACAGCAATGGGAAGAGAGAAAAATAAAATAAAAATGGGTGTTAGGATTAGGGTTTTTAGGTTTTGGGTGTAAGGAGAACGAAGGTTAGGGATTAAGTTAACAACAGAATTACAAAAATTATAAAAAAATTAAAAATTTTAAGGAGGTAAAAAGTTAAACTTGTGGTATAAGTAGAATAACTCTATCTTTTTAGCTAATTTAACATTAAGAAATGAAACCTTAATTTATTTTGGATAGTTGAACTGTCCGCTCAATTAAACCAATAATTAATCCATTGATAATGATATCACTACCACAAGCTCACACTTAAACAAAGAATACCATACGATGGATTATTTTACAATGAGTGTTGTTATTAGCACTCCATTAATTATTTTAAATTTTTTATTTCTTTAGACCCCTACTTATAAATTTTAAAGAGTGCTGTTATTAGCACCTCATAAATTATTTTGGACCCCTCAATTTTTAACTTTTTGTTTATTACAATAATAACCTCAAATAAAATTACTAAAAATGACATCATTAATTTTGAAACACCCCATCTTACAATTAAACCTACACACCCACTATATCATGAAGTAGGGTTTATGAGAGCACCCACCTCCATTACCACCCATCCATCTTCTCCAAATCCCACCTTCAAAATCTACCCACCCTCAAAGCCTTTGAGAGGGTAATTTATAATTGGGCCGAGCTAACGGCTTCTTTGTAAGTTGGGCCGCGCAGTGGATCGGGGTAAGGGGTTGACATAGCTCGGTCCTGGAGCTAGCAAGCTTGACCCAAGTGAAGTTCGGACCTAGCTATGGATTGAGGAGCTTGGGGCCTTGCATGGTCAACCTCATCATAGTTAGCTCGGTCGAAGCTTGGTATTGTTAGCTCGGTCTTAGAGAACCAAACCGAGATATGTGTAATGAAGGGAAGAACCGAGCCAGTCGGAGCTCGGTCATTTCTGCCTCTTTAGCATGGCCATATTAGCTCGGTCGTTTTGTCATACTATCGAGGTAAAACCATCTCACTTGGTTAAGCAGTGAAAGGGGTGTTGAAGGATAAACATTATCTTTTAGGAGTGTGATTCCTAGGAGGACTCTACATGGAGGAATAAGAGTCCTATTAGGATTGTGTCACGCGGAACCTATAAAAGCTCACAATATCACCTATGGAGAGGTAACATAACTTTGATTCTCGAATACACAAAGATTTTGTTTATTTGTCTATTTTGCTGACTTAGGCATTGGAGAGGTATCCGACACACACCCGCCGACTAACTCACGTTTGTGTTTTTAGGGAGTAAAGTGACGACGTTTGGAGGAGCGCAGACTTGGTCAACAGGATTATACGAGAAGAATTATTTCGTGCTCGTACAATTGGCGCCATCTGTGGGAATTCCACAAAGAACAAAACCTCTTGATCAAGCTTTCCTCTCTAGTCGAGATCAATGGCGCACAATGAAGATTTGCCGCAATTAGCCATTGATGGGAAAACCCCTGAGGGGGGTGGGAGGCGCGAAGGTTTGCCTCTTGTCCCTCCAATGGCAGATTTAGAACCCCCGCGACAGAACCCCCGGAGAGATACAAGAGGGAGGCGGGCTAACAACCCCCATCACTCTCAAAGCCCCAAAAGACAGAGGCGGAGGATCGACCCTCAGGTTCTGGAGGATCGCGTGAAGGAACATGACGAGTTGATACGAACGATGGCGACGGACATGGAGTTGATGAAACGCCAGATAAAAGGAAAATGGGTGGCGACAGGAGAGGGGCGAAAAGGCAGTGCGCCCCCTCGCCACTCGGAAGGTCGTGGTAGACACACCACGACCTCACAAGCAGAGAGTAAGAGCCTTAGAACAGGTGACACTCAAACAAGGATGTCCAAGACTCGTTACTCCAAGTTTGAGAGAACGAGAACTGAGAGGTTATATATTGAAGGAAGCACCTATCGGTCCTCACGCACGCACCAGAAGTCATCCAGGCAAACGGAGTGGCCCAGATCGTCTGATTTACGAACTGTGCGTGAAGAAAGGGCACGATGGAAGGAGGATGTCAGGGCACGCGACCCGCGCAGAGTTTCAGCCCTTCAGCGGTTGGCCCCTCGGACGTATGGGAGCGTCGAGGTAGGAATGCCAATACCGCGCCTTGCCTACGAACCAACGGACAAAGCATTAGCAAGGTTGCATAGCTCGCCGTTCGTTTCGGCAATTGAGAACGCGCCGTTACCTTTCGGCTTCCTCCAGCTTAAGTTTACGACTTACGAAGGGAAGACCGATCCCTACATACACCTAAGCCACTTTCGCCAGATTATGGCAGTATACCAGCGGAACGAGGCTTTGATGTGCATTCTATTCCCATCCAGCCTTGGCGACCTAGGCTTAACCGGGTTCGAAAGGCTACTAGAAGGCAGCATCGCCTCCTGGGTGCAATTGGCGGAGGCGTTCGTGACTAGGTTCACAATGAACACCAAAACACCAGTGGAGATCGATCAGCTACTCTCCATTGACATAGACGACAAGGAGACATTAAGATCCTACAACAGTCGTTACTAGGAGACCTTCAACCAGATAGGAGATTGCCCTACCAATCTTGCCATCGCGCAGTACAAAAGGGAGCTACCAATCGGAAACAAGTTGAGGGATTCAATAACTATGGCGCCACCCCTCACAATGGAGGCCTTGATGGAGCGAGTACACCAGCATATTCGGGTGGAGGAGGATGGTGCCCGTGCTAAAACAAAATCTGGCATAGCAGTGATACCAGATAAAAAGACTGCGACAAAAGTCAATACGGTAGAACACCCCAGCAGGAATGGGCGAGGCAGACGGGCCAACAGAGAGGACTCAGACAAAAGGTGGTTAAAAGTCCGCACTGCCATCACCACGGTGTTCAAAAAACTGATCTACCGAATTCTCAGTGAAATACGAGACGAACCTTTCGTCAAATGGCCAGTAAAATTGGAAGAGGCACAAAAAGACTATGACGAGAGGTCCCGATGCACCTTCTATGATGAAAAGGGACACCGCACTGAAAATTGCACACCATTGAGGTAACACTTGGAGGAGTTAGTGGCGGCTGGGCATCTGGACCAGTACATAGAAGGAGGGACACGGCCAGCCCCCCAGAACCATAACGTCCCAAACGGAATGCCGGTCGACGCTCCACTTCAAGGCGTAATTAACGTAATACATGGGGTGTTCGAACCTGAGCGGGTATATGAGCTCAGGGGCATGATCAAAAAGGCTGAGCACTTAAGGGAGGTATTAAGTGCACAACCTTCCATCAAAAATGAGAGAATAAAGGCCACGAATGTTGTATCTTTTTTAGACAGAGACTTGGCAAGGATATATTGCTCTCACAACGATGCACTAGTTGTCACTCTCCGTGTCAAGGATTTCGACGTCAAACGGATTTTGATTGACCAAGGGAGCTCATGTGAGATAATGCATTACGAAACCTTCAAACAACTGAAACTAGAGGATAAAGACTTGGCACCTGTTGTATCCCCCCTAATCAGATTCAATTTAATGCCAGAGTGGCCAGTTGGCAAGATAATTCTCCTAGTCAGAGCAGGAAGCATGACGAAACATGTGAAATTCTGGGTATTGAAAGTCCCTTCCACTTACAACATAATCTTGGAAAGGACATGGCTGCATGCCATGCGATCGGTAGCGTCAACCTACCATCAAGTAAGGCGGTTCCCCAACGAAGCCGAAGTAATTGAAAAGGTCTTTGGAGACCAAATTATGTCCAAACAATGCTTCGTCACAGTAAATGACAGCCGCGCTGCTAAGAGATATGTACAGATGGTGGAAGAACCTAAAAGCAATGAGTTGTTCGCAGATGTTGGCAAAGCAGCTGAACAGAAGGTGGTGAAAGACTTGGTACAGACCAGTTATACAGCGCACTCGTAGATCGGCACTCCACCATGCCAAGATAGTGGCGGAGGAAGTGGAAAACCTTCTAGAGGCAGGAGCTATCAGAGAAGTGCACTATCCTAAGTGGATATCCAATACAGTGGTGGTACCAAAGAAGAATGGAAAATGACGCGTTTGCGTGGACTACAAAACAGTTAGCAAGGCATGCCCAAAAGATAGCTTTCCCTTACCTAGGATAGACCAACTGGTAGACTTGACGGCAGGCCATAATCGGCTTAGCTTCCTTGATACGTATAGAGGTTGCCATCAGATTGCTATAAATGAGCCTGACTAGGAGGTCACATCTTTTACAACGCCCAGAGTGTTGTATTGTTATAAGGTCATGTCCTTTGGCCTAAAGAACGCAGGGGTAACATTCCAACGGATGGTCACCAAGATGTTTGAACCATTGTTAGGCAGAACAATGGAGGCATACATAGATGATATGGTGGTCAAAAGCAAGGATGAGAATGACCATCTCAGGGACCAAAGTGAGATGTTTTAAATCCTGAAGAAGAACAAGTTACGCCTTAATGCATCCAAGTGTGCGTTCGGCGTAGGATCAGGCAAATTCCTAGGCTTCCTGGTGACCAACCTAGGTATAGAAGCAAACCCCTCTCAGATCAAAGTAATTCAGGAACTAGAGAGGCCCAACTCAGTAAAAGAAGTGTAGCATCTCACTGACATGGCAGCTGTGCTCAACCAATTCATAAGTCAGTCGTCAGACAGATGTCGACCATTCTTCCAGGCACTAAAGGCCAAGTTTGAGTGGGATGAAGAATGTGACCGCGCCCTAGAGAGCTTGAAAGAATACATGTCTTCTCCACCACTGCTAGTAACCCCAATACCTGGAGAAGAGCTCTTTTTGTACCTGGCAGTTTCACAGCACGCAGTTAGTACAGTGTTGGTCCGAGCGGAAGGAATCCAACACCTGCCCATCTTTTATGTCAGCAAGACTTTGCTGGGCGCAGAAACCAGGTACTTGCCATTGGAGAAACTGGCCTTAGCCTTGATAATGGCATCAAGGAAGTTGTCCAATTACTTTCATGCCCACACCATAATCGTCCTCACAGCTTTTCCATTAAAAACTTTGTTTGAGAGGGCGAACTTTTCTGGACGAATCTTGAAGTGGGCAGTGGAACTGGGACAATATGATATCAAGTTTTAACCCAGAACCGTAATAAAAGCCCAAGCATTGGCGGACTTTGTGGCAAAATTCACCCCAGGAAGCCATCACATCTGCCTAGTTGACTTGACTGGTACAACCGAAATGGGAATGGAAAGCGCCGCAAGAAGCGCGCAACCCCTGAATCAGGATGCCCAGCCACACCCCAAAACAGATCGGAGTAATGATGAGCAGGAAGAGGCGAACCATGCTTCACCAGGCAAAGACTCATCAGCAAACAACAACTTGGTACAATCAGATAGTGAGGGGTAAACAGTAGGTGTGGACTTAGAAGAAAGCATCAGCAACACTCACGACCCAAAAACATCATCCGACCCCTCAACTTGCTGGAAGCTATTCATAGGAGAGATATGGAAGCTCTTTGTGGATGGAGCATCCAACAGGCACGGTGCAGGACTCAGCATAGTCCTCATCTCACCAGATGGCCTAGTAGTGGAACAGGCAATCAACCTTGGCTTCCCAGCATCAAACAACGAGGCGGAGTATGAAACACTTTTAGCGGGCCCGAAATTAGCACTCTGCATAAAAGCCACCGAGCTAATGGTTTATAGTGACTCACAACTGGTGGTAAACCAAATTTCAGGCGACTACGAGGCAAAGGATGAAAGGATGGCTAAGTACCAAGAGTCAGTGAGAAGGGAGATCATGAAGTTTGAAGTAGTACGGATATAGCAGATCGGCAGAGAAGAAAACAGTAGAGCAGACGAACTAGCAGCTTTGCTTCAATGGCAGACACATCTATCCCACATTCGTTACTGATCGGCTTCCTACCAAGACCAAGCATTGAAGCACCTGAAGAAGCCGAAGTATGTTATGCCGAACTAGGCCCTTCATGGATGGATCCCATTATAGTGTTCTTAAAGGCGACATTTTACCTGAAGAGAAGAAAGAGGCCAACAAAATAAGAGCAAAGTCACAGCGATTTTGGCTCTCTCCATCAATGGCCTTGTACAAGAAATCCTTCACAGGACCCTACCTGAAATGTGTCCATCCTAGCAAGGTCAAGGCATTCTTGTTCGAGATACACGAAGGCGTATGCGGAAGCCACCAAGGAGGAAGATCATTGGCCTACAGAGCAATCTCGCAGGGATATTGGTGGACTTACATGCAAGCAGATTCAGAGAAGTATGTCAAGAAGTGCGAGAAATGTCAGAAGTTCGCACACCAAATACATCAGCCAGCCAGCCAGAGAGCTTCTACCTTTAACTAGCCCATGGCCCTTTGCAATGTGGGGCTTGGACATAGTAGGACCACTTCCAACGGCACCCGACAACAGAAAGTTCTTTCTTGCAGCAACAAACTATTTCACAAAGTGAGTGGAGGCAGAAGCACTCGCATCAATAAAGGAGAAAGATGTGAAGAAGTTCGTCTGGCAGAATATCATCACTCGATTCGACATACCCAAGGCTCTAATATCTGACAACGACACTCAGTTCGATGGCAAATTTTTCAAAGGCTTTTGTGAGGAGTACAAGATAGAATTCTACAACTCTACACCAGCATACCCCCAAGCAAATGGCCAGGCGGAAGCATCAAACAAAGTCGTCCTGGATGGATTGAAGAAAAGATTAGATAAAGCAAAAGGAAAGTGGGCTGAGGAGCTTTCTCATGTTTTATGGGCTTACCGCACCACACCCCGGAGATGGCAAGTTAGGGCCCAATTGGGAAGGACCTTACAAAGTGGTCAGATTAGCAGGAAAAAGGGGCATACCACTTGGAAGATGAAGACAACAAAGCCATTCCCAGGCTATGGAACACTGCCAATCTCAAACTATTTTATTTTTAGCTTTTCCTTAAACTTACTTGTAGTTTTTATGTTTTTTCAATAAAACAAATAGTTTCTTTTTCAGCATACATTGTTTTCCTTTGTAAAAATAGTTTTAGGGAACTAGGGGCAATGAAATTAGAGTTGGCCGGAATAACCAACTTTGAGCTCTCTTCAACTATGATTAGGATCTGGGCTGAAGAGGTTGGCTAGAAAAACCAACACTTCTCCTAAGCCAAGGATAAGGATCTAGGCTGCAGGACGTTTGGGAGGAATAACCAAACACTTTGCTCAGAGTTGGCTGGAATAACTAACTTTGAGCTCTCTTCAGCTAAGATAAGGATCTGGGCTGAAGAGGTTGGCTGGAAAAACCAACACATCTCCTAAGCCGAGGATAAGGATCCAGGTTGCAGGACGTTTGGCTAGAAAAACCAAACACTTCGCTCTAAGTTGGCAGGAATAACCGACTTTGAGCTCTCTTCAGCTAAGATTAGGATCTAGGCTGAAGAGGTTGGCTGGAAAAACCAACACCTCTTCCAAGCCAAGATAAGGATCTAGGCTGCATGACGTTTAGCCGGAACAACCAAACACTTCAAGTTTGTTGGAAAAACCAACACTTACCTCTCCTAAGCCGAGATAAGGATCTAGGCTGCAGGACGTTGGCTGGAATAAAACAACACTTAGTACTCTTCAGAAGAGATAAGGACCTAGGCTGAAGAATGGTTGGCTTGAATAACCAACTCTTAGTACTCTTCAGCCGAGATAAGGATCTAGGCTGAAGAGTGGTTGGCTGGAAAAACCAACTTTTAGTACTCTCCAGCCGATATACGGATCTAGGCTGAAAAGTGGTTGGCTGGAAAAACCAACTCATAGTACTCTTCAGCCGAGATAAGGATCTAGGCTGAAGAATGGTTGGCTGGAATAACCAACTCTTAGTACTCTTCAGCCGAGATAAAGATCTAGGCTGAAGAATGGTTAGCTGGAAAAATCAACTCTTAGTACTCTTCAGCCGAGATAAGGATCTAGTTTGAAGAGTGGTTGGCTGGAATGACCAAATTAAAAACCGAGATAGGTATCTCGGCCAGAAAATGTTATATTGCATTCAGATTACAATTGGAAAGTAAATACCAGCATGGCATGCCAATTAACCGAACTAACAGTTGAAACAAGAGGAGATTTCATTCAAAATGCAAATCAAAGGTACAAAAGATAGGGCCTTAGCCCGGTTACACATTCTTTGCAAAAGAAAAAAGAAAGTACAAGATCAAGCAAAAAGGTCGTCAAGATCCGCATCCAGTTCAACTCGAAGCCCAGTTTCAGCAGGTAGCTCTGTCACACTTTCAACCAAGTCTTCCACCGATGGCTCCACCTGAGCTGACTGAACGACGGGATCATTGGTGATGACCGGGGCATTGTCGAGCTCTGGGGCCTTCTCTTCATCATCATCTTGAAGAAATTTTTGTTGAACGGCGTGGACATACTCCGCCATGTAGCTCGGTATAAATGTGCTGGAGGGTTGAGAAAGACCTCGGTGTCTTGGCAAAGACCGAGCTGCGCTACCGTCACCTTCCATCCACACTTGAAGAATATATCTTTGGCAGCCTCGCATTGCTGAATGTAGGTGTCCTCTCCCTCCTTATAACCCCGGTTTTCAGCATCCGTCACGATCTTCTCCAACCGGGCGATTTCATCATTCTTGTTTTTCTCGAGCTTGGCTAGCTCGCGCAAATATTTATCTTTCAGCACGGCCGCAGCCTTTTGCTTATCAACTTCGGCCGAGCTGACAAGACCGATCAGGCGGGCCACTTCGGTATGTAGCTTGGCCACTTTCTTTTTGGCCTCCTCTAGCTCGACCGATTTAGCATCGGCCTCTGCCACAGCCTGCCGTGTGGTTTTTTGAAGCTCCAACACGCACTTATGAGCGACGTGGTTCTTCTGGAGGGCCTGCAAACAGAGGATCAATTTTGCACTGAACCGAGCAAACAGATGTAGAAATTAAGGCAAGAAAAAGGGGAAAATTTACCAGCACCATTGACTTTGTTGCCAAACGAATGGCCTTCAGCTCGGTAAGGTGATCGTGGTGCTCCATATCGGCTAGAAGGCAGACGCCCTTGGCAAGATTAAAGGCCAACATATGGTCTTTTTCAGTGACCACCGAGTCTGAGTCAGCGATAACGCGGTTCTTCTAGGTGATTTTTGGCACCCATTCAGAGGAGGTAGCTCGGTCAGAGCTCTCCGGTTGTGGGCTCGGTGGTGCGTTCTGGGGAAGGATGGTTTCATCTTCGTCAACAAGGCGTGGCTCGGTTGTGGAAGTCCGAGCACGCTTGCTGGGTCGAGATGATGAAGGCTGATGGGTTGGTAGGGCTACCACGGTCTCTTGTGATTGGCCGGTTGGCGGTACTTCAACTTGATTTGTTTCGGTGATTAGGGCCCTAACTGCTCTCTTCTTCGCCATCTCTTGCTCTGCTGTTAGTGGGATCAAATTGATTTGAGACAAGGTGGGATCTGGTTCTGGCGAGGGCTCTAACAAGAAGTCTGTCACCCTGGTCTTTCACCTGCTGCTACATCTATACGTCGGCTCGAAGTTAAGTAGCTCGGCCCAACTTCTATTGGGATATCATAGTGCAGCGCGAAGTGCGTCTAAGTTAGGGTAGCTATACTGTGACTTTATAAAGTTTAAATCTACATAAAGGAAGATTACGACGGTTAGTACGGTTAAAAGCTTACGAACGAAGTAAAGAATGCATAAAACCAAGCCGCGGTAATTATATCGGTGACTTCTTTGTTCCAGTTCATTCGGTCGCCTGGGATCTGGGCCTCATGATCTTCAAAATTCCCAGAAGCCCAGAAAAAATTGTCGTCATTAACGTCTTTATCCGGGGTGTTCTTTATTATCTTCTCACGACGGCGCCTTATTCTTAAATAATAAACCCAGCCGTCTTCGTTTTGGCCGAAAGAGTATTGGTGAAATATATCGGCTAAACCGAGGTTAAGGCCAAGCCGGCGGTTTAGCTCGGCGATGCCATTTATTATTCGGTATGAGTTTGTGGAAAGCTGGGTAGGGCAGAGATTTGTTTGTCTAAGGAATTCACAGAGAAGGGGCTGCACAGGGAATCAGAGTCCGGTTTCTACAATAGAAAGAAGGGTGAAAGGATCGAAGCCCTGTTTTCCCCAGGGTATGGTGTCTAGCTCGGCTAACTAAGATGGACGTCATCAGGGATATGATAGTCCCTTCAGAACTCGGCCATAGCCCCCGGTGAGTTTACTAGAGACCTATATTTACCCATGTGGTCTTAAGTTATGAATAAATTAGCTGGAGTATTGGCTCGTTGGAGAGATGACGCTGAGTAGCTCGGTTGGGTGTTCAAAGTGAAAGAAAGGTATTAAGCACAGATCGTTGGACTGCGCTAAAAGACACAAAGGCAGAATAAATGGAGTCCTAGCTTGGCTACATGGGGTATCTCATTTTTAGCTCGGCCTGAATGAGGGACTTTAGCCCGGCTAAGTAAATGAGAAGTTCGTAGCCCGGTTGTGGCTTATGGTGCGACATTCTTAGTTCAGTTTTGACTAAATCAGGGAGCTGGTTTGGCCCCAAGTTATAGCTCGGTCGGTGTTTGAGGTTTTCTAGCGCGGTATCGCGCAAACCTCATACAGTTCGACAGCCCGGCTAAGTGAAACAGAAGGTGCTTAGATCTATTTAAAACCACAGGTATGGCATGAAGTCCTAGTTCGGTTGTTCAGTTTTGCTAAAATTCGCCCCTATTACAAACAACTTCCTAGCTCGGTTGAAGTGTGATTTTGGATCAAACGCATCGTTCTTCAGATTATTCATAGATACAGTGGTTATACTACATGGCCTTTTTCCAGAAAGATGGAAGTAAAAATGGGGTATGTATTTCGCAAAGCATATAGGTATTATGCTACATGCTTTAGGAACTATATAAACAAAGAAGAAACAGATTTGAGTCACATACCAGTTCAAAATGAAGGGACTAAAGGTTGGAAACAGTTCTAGCAAGAATACGAGCTTGGCATATGCTGGGGTTGCAAGAACAAGGACTTTGAGGAAGAGAAGGAAGATGAATAGTGATATGTTGGTTCAAAGAGAATGAAGATGAATAGTGTAAAGAGAAAGAGAAAGGGTGGGATTGTTCAAAATTCGCAAGGTACGAGGGCAGCTATAGCAGCTGTAATTAACCAGTAAAGGCCTGCCACGTGTCTATGGAATAGAAAGCGATTCAGTTTTGCAGCGACTGAAATGATGTTTTTTGGCCGAACTGTTCGATAGCCCGACGGCGTCTTTGCTCGGTTGAAAGGCTAAAGTTTTTATCTCGGCTAGTGGCAAGTAATCCCAATTATGCTGCGCAGATGGAATTAAGGGGCAATTGAGAGGGTAATTGTAATGACCACGACCTCCGATTAATGCTAATTCATGATTAATTATGCTTACCAGTAATTTAGGAAGGATTTGGGATTTATTTGCATGTGTATTGCATTATTTATGTGTTTCTATTTGTTTGCCATAAAATGATCTGTTCCTGTCTTTGACTTTAAATTGCGAATTGAAAGCCTTATCGGCGTTCGAATCAGAAATCGACTTGATTTATGTGCTAGTTAGGATTTATAGAATTTTATGGTAGGTTTAATTAAAATTCGGTTCGGAGTGATTAAATTAGATTAAATAACGTTAAATTACATTAGTTCAATTATTTACGACATTGCCATTAGTGGGCCACTTAGGTTCCGTTGCTTGGAACTTAATTGCATACACTTCATAACATTCCCTCAGCCATTTTTTTTTAGACCAAAAACGTAGGAAAGAGTGAGAGAAGAGAAAACTTACCTTCCATTGAGAATTGGCTTGGAGACTTGAGGAATTGGTAGAAAATTTGCAAAATTGAGCTTCCTCACCTATAATTCAAGACTTAAGGTAGGAGACTCATCCTCTCACTTATGTATTTGAGTTGTTCTAGCATGGTCCATGGTGTTATTAGTGATAGAAGTCTAGTTGTGGCTTAAAATGTTGAATTTAGAGCTAAATCATGCATGCATGTGTATATCATGAAGTTTGAGGTTGTTTTCATAGAAATTCTTGCATGCATGTCCACATTTTTGTTATAGTCCATGAACTCACCATGTTTTGAAGTTAAATCTTGCATTTGATTTTGTTTTAGAACCTTGGAGTTTCAAGGAACCCATGCATGTGTTGAATTTGCATTGTTCTTCATGTTCTTGAAGTTTATTTGAAAATTGTGTTTAATTGAACTACCTTTGGGCTTTGATTTCTCAAATTGATCTTTGAAACATGTCATATTATGAGTTTACAAGTGTTTTCTAGAAAATTAGCCCAAAAGGATCGAATTTGATGCATTGTAGTTGAGTTTTGAGCTTGAGGTTCAAATCTGGAAATTCTAGATTTTGGACTTACGCTCGAGCGGGAAACTCCACGCTTGAGCGTACATACTGAGTTCATGTTGTACGCTCGAGCGGGTAAAATGACGCTCGAGCGGGAATTTCGTGTATCCAGTACTTTGTCTGTGTTTTCAGTCCGCTCGGGCGGGGTAATGCACGCTCGAGCGGGACTTGTGTCTCACGCTCGAGCGGGTATCGAGCGCGAATTTCTTGCATCCGGTACTTTTACTGTAGCTTGAAGTCCGCTCGAGCGGATCCCTTTTGTCTGCATGTCTGCTCAAGCGGGACCTCTGTTTCAGTAAAATTTTGAAAAGTGTTTTAAAGTGCATCCTTGCATCCTCATTTCATCCTAGGCATTCTTAGGCCATGCTTAAGACTCTATAGTGAGGGTAAGAGATTAGAAACACACTTAGAGCCAATGAAATAAGTTTTGTACAATTAGAACGCGTGTTTCAAGTGTGTATCTGTTATGTGTCGTGTAGGTCACGTGCCACGCCCTGTCTGATCGATCTGCTCTGTCTGTCTGTCTCCAAACCCACTGTGAGTAATAACTCTGTAAAGTTATGTTCAACTTAAGTATTTTCTGACTGGTATTGTATGATCTGTTTTCTGAAATGCTATCTTACGAATTGTGAATGAATGTCCAATTTTTTGAAAAGTAATTGTGGCACCCTTAGCTCACGTGGCCCTCGCCCGGGGGTAACAATACCGTGGCCAATCTGCATGTGGCCCTCGCCCGGGGGTAACAATACCGCGGCCAATCTGCACGTGGCCCTTGCATGGGGGTAACAATACCATGGCTACTTGCACGCAAGTTATGGACCTTTGTGGTCGTTAGTACCAACTATGTATGTGGGTCTCTGGACCAATCTGTTCTGATAGCTAATGGGTGTACCACGTATGATCTTATGCAAAATCTGAATATGAAAATGTATATGAATCTGTTTCTGTTTTGAAGTCTGATTATGCTCTGATTTAAATGATGGATTCTAACTTGTGCTGGACATCATTCATATAACCTCTTTACTCTGTTATTATTCACTGGGCTTTCGCTCACAGTTTATATTATATATGTAGGTGAGCCGGCACATGACCAGGGCCAACGTTGACGGCCTTCTGTTCCGTTTTTGTCAGCCAACCGTTGTGCCTCCCGAGGAGTTTCCGATCGAGTTTAATGACATGGCTGTTTTTGTTTTCATGCTAGTCTCTGTAACTGTTTGTAAAGTCATATCTTAGGGAGTTCACCTCTGTAAATATTTGTAACTATTGTGTATCCGGACTGGCATGTATATATATCTATATGTAAGTTTTGAAATCTTCTGTCCCATGTACGTTATTACAGCTCATTGGACCTTGTATATTTTGTATTTTTGCTGCTGTAGCCCCTTATTATTTGTTAATCTATTCAGAGGCCTTTGGTAATCCACGGATTACTGGTTGGTTACGGTGCTAAACCCATAGGGGCAGGTTTGCGTCGTGACAGTAATTTATAATTGGGCCGAGCTAACGGCTTCTTTGTAAGTTGGGCCGCGCAGTGGACCGGGGTAAGGGGTTGACATAGCCCGGTCCTAGAGCTAGCAAACTTGACCTAAGTGAAGTTCGGACCTAGCTATGGATTGAGGAGCATGGGGCCTTGCATGGTCAACCTCATCATAGTTAGCTCGGTCGAGGCTTGGTATAGTTAGCTCGGTCGAAGCTTGGTATTGTTAGCTCGGTCTTAGCGGACCAAACCGAGGTACGTGTAATGAAGGGAAGAACCGAGCCAGTCGGAGCTCGGTCATTTCTGCCTCTTTAGCATGGCCATATTAGCTCGGTCATTTTGTCATACTACCGAGGTAAAACTATCTCACTTGGTTTAAGCAGTGAGGGGGGTGTTGAAGGATAAGCATTATCTTTCAGGAGTGTGATTCCTAGGAGGACTCTACATGGAGAAATAAGAGTCCTACTAGGATTGTGCCACGCGGAACCTATAAAAGCTCACAGTATCACCTATGGAGAGGTAACACAACTTTGATTCTCGAATACACAGAGCTTTTGTCTATTTGTCTATTTTGTTGACTTAGGCATCGGAGAGGTATTCGGCACACACCCGCCGGCTAGCTCACGTTTGTATTTTCAGGGAGTAAAGCGACAATGTTTGGAGGAGCGTAGACTTGGTCAACAGGATTTTACGAGAAGAATTATTTCGCGCTCATACAGCCTTGAAAACCCTTTGGTAGTAATATTCCGGCAGTAACAGTGGCAACCATTTGACTACCTACACTTCTCCGATAATGACAACGAGTGGAAGTTTTTCTAGTAACTACAACTCCATAAGACGAGAGGAGTACAACAATAAAACCTTAGAGGAGGTTCATAGCTTTAATGTTGTTTTTAGTTTAGAGGAGATTGGTCTTGTAAGAGTAAGTTTCTCGAAAAAAAATGACAAAAATAATAAAATCTGTTCGTCATTTTTTCGGGACTAAACTCCTGAACATATGACCGAAATTCGGGAACACAAGCCCAAACATTGTTTGTTTGTTTGTTCGAGAACCTTCAGGAATACAGGTCCGAATATGGAAATTTCTTAAAACATTAAACAGTCAAAATTGTTAACGCTTGCAGAAGTTTTCATTTTTCAAGTTCAGGAATACAGGCCCAAACATTAATTATTTGTTTGGGAAAGCATTCCCGAACAAATAAGTAATGTTTGGGAATGCATGTCCAAACATAGAAATTTCTTAACACATTAAATGGTCAAAATTTTTAACACTTGCAGAAGTTATCGGAAGGAGTCCAAATCCATTATCAGGTTCAAAAGTTATTCTTTATCGCATAACTTTAATAATATTACTGCGTAGTTCTCTGTTGAACTCACAATTTTATAATATCTACCAATAAAATCAACCAAACCAATTATTATAAATTTTTTCCTGCAAGAGAAGAAATTATTATGAGAAAACTAAGAAACTATGTATATATGTATGTGTATATATATATATATATACACACACACACACAGAGAGAGAGAGAGAGAGAGAGAGAGAGTATATCAACTGTGACAGTGGTAGATGAGGTAGCAGAGACAGTAATTACATTGGCTCTTCTTCTTCTTGGTGGGTTTTGTTAAGATTTTTCAGAAAAGGAATTTTTTTGAGATGTGGGGGGTGTGCTTTTAATGGGTGTAATATTTTCACAAGGATAATTTTGGTATTATTTGGGAGAGGAAAAGAAATTTTAAGGGTTTCAAATTTTATAAGTGCAGGCCCAAAGAAATGAGGGGTTTAAAATAATTCATGGGGTGCTAATAGCACCACTTATTTTAAAACCTTTTAAATTTCTTTTCTGCTCCTAAATAATACAAAAATTATCATTCTGAAAACATTCTACCCATTCAAATGAATGCATGCCCTAATACCCCAAAAAGTCTCTATCCCCAAAACCCTAACAACATCCACGAAAGTAATTACTATTTCATCTCCACATACTTGTTTATGATCTAAGAAAATAAATGTAGAGTTTTTTGTTGTTGATTAAAAATTTTCCTTTTGTGGATTCTGCGATCTCCACGAGTTTCAGTTATCTGTTCCAAATAAATAAGAAATGTTCGATTATCTGTTCCTGAACAAATGAACAATATTCGGGCCTGTGTTCCTAAATTTTGGTCATATGTTCGGGAGTTCAGTCCCGAAAAATGACAAACAATTTTTATTATTTGTGTCAATTTTTTCTAGAAATTTACCTTTACAATGCCAATTTCCTCTAAATTAAGAACACCATCAAAATTATGAATCTTCTTTGAGCTTTTATTGTTGTACTCTTCTCGTTTTATGGAGTTATGATTGCCGAAAAAACTTTTACTCATTGTCATTGTCGAAGAAGTGTAGGTAAAACACCGTTATTGTCGGAATATTGCCGCCAAAGGATTTTCAAGATTTTAAGGGTAAATAAGTTTTGAACGTGGGATTTGGAAAAGATGGATAGGTGGTGATGGAGATGGGTGCTCTCATAAGTCCTAACTCATGATGTAGTGGGTGTATTAGCTTAATTGTGAGATAGAGTGTTCCAAAATTATTGATGTTCTTTTTAGTAATTTCATTTAAGGTTATTATTATAATAAAAAATAGATAAAAAAATAGAGGATCCAAAATAATTGATAGGATGTTAATAGAATCACTCTTTTACAATATATATCTCTTTTTTGAGTGTATATTATTTATAATGATGAGATTATGTGATATTAATGTTATAAATGTCATAATGAAATTACTTTTAATCATAATTTAAAAAAATATAATGAGTATAATTAAAATAACAATTATAGTAGGTCATAATCAATGTGTTATAACTAAAAAGATATCTTCAATTGTAATTAATCATAATCAAGTCATAATAAATATTACAATCTAATCATAACTAAGAACCACAAAATCTGAACATGTAATAGTGTTGAGTTATGTTAGGGTCACAAATAAATTATCAAACCTCTCACATGGGTGTGAGACCCACACAAATCACATGTGTATGGGTCTGTATAGGTCTCATACCCATGTGAAAGATTTAATAATTTATTTGGGATCCATAACATTTTCCAATATTGTTTATTCGCCCTCACATAACTAACACTAAAAGTGATGGCACATGCCATGTGTGTGTATAGATTCATTTTATTTCAAAAAATAGAGCCATAAATTATGATTGAATTCAAAATGTGAAATTAGAATTTATTAAGAGATTTGAAAAATAAAAAATAAAAATTGAAATTAAGGCACAATTGCCCACCTAATTGCTATAGATATATTTTGAAAAAATAAAAAAATTTAAAATTAAAATTAAGGCATAACTGGCCACCTAATTGCGATAGAGATATTTTGAAGAAAAAGAAGAAGACAGAAACACCAAATTCATAAACCCCAAGTTAAATCTTATTTTTATAATGGAGGAAGATTCCCTCCCCCTCAAAATATAGATCAAAGGGGGTCATTTGCGCCTTAGAGAGTCCATCACAAATTTCATTTTGATAATTTGAATAATTTATTTTATTAAATATTTTATATATATTATTTGTAAAAAAAATTTAGTCGATTTGATAATTATAATTTATTCAATTTATTATTTTTTTCACTAAAAAAAATATGATGATTGTGTTTTTAAAAAATGAACCATTTATTTTTTTGATGACAAAAATAATAAATTGAACAAGTTGTAATTATTAGATCAACCTAATTTTTGTTATGCATGAAATACATGAAGTACCCAATAAAATGAATGGTTTGAATCATCGAAATGGGATTTGTGATGGACCTCACAGGCCCAAATAGCCCCCTCGGACTAGAGGGAATTATCCTTCTTTTATAATAATAATGGCCTTGTTTGGGAAGAGGGTTGGATTAAAATAGTCCAGTAAATAACAAATAGACTAAAATAACTAATAAGACAAAATATCACATTCAATCCATAATCATTTATTTATTTTTATCTTATAACTATTAAATCAACTAAAAAAAAAAGAGCCAACCAACTTTTCAAACACAATTTTTTTAATTAAGTTAAAATAATTAAAAAAAAAATCAAATAACCAACTAAAATAATTAACTTTCCAAACAAGACCATAGATGGATATATACGGATCTCTATTTATAAAAAAAAAAAAAATTGGCCCCAACTATCATTAATTTAGTAAGACTATTTTTGATTGATGAATTTTGATAAAAATTTAAATAGAGAATGAATTAAGTATTTTTAAATCACTATTTAAATCCATAAATCAAACTTAATTTAATTGAAATTTTTTAATTAATTTATCGTAACATTTACCTCGTAAAATATATCTATCTATCTATTATATAAGGAAAAAGGGGTTTCTAACCCACAAGATTTGTGGGAGCTCCAATATCTCAATTCTCATTTTCTATTTTTTTGATTTTTTTTTTTATAAAAAAAAGCTTAGCATTTATTGAATTCTTCCAAGTCTTTTTGACTTCTCTCGTACACACACATTTTTTAACTTTTCACATACCTATTACAACCTTCCTCACTTCTACCATACCTATTGGACCCTTTCAACTTCTTCACTTCATTTCCACTGGCAGCACTTCTTCACTTCATTTCCACTGGTAGCACTTCTTCACTTCCAACTTCTCCCTCGCACAAAGTGAGCAATACCCTTTCCCACGTATGCAAACTTCTAACTTCTTCCTTGCAAACAGTGAGCAATAACCTTTCCCACCTATGCAAACAGTGAGCAATTTCTCTTTTTGTGTTCTTTTTATTTACTGTTTTTTTTTTACAATTATTTTTTATTATTATTTTTTCTCCTTTTGTGATTTGTAAAAAATAAATAAATTATAATTTGATTTTTTAATATGATTGAAGTTAGATAAATATAAACACTCACAAAGAGAAAAATGTGATTGTAGTTAGCTCAACGGTTTTTTTTTATAATATAATTGTAGTTAGTTCAATGATTCTTTTTTTTAATGTGATTGTATTGTAATTAGTTTAATATGATTTTTTTTTTTTTGCATTTATTTATTTTATTATGGAAAAAATGTGATGTGATTGTAATTTGTTCAATGGTTCTTTTTTTTAATGTGATTGTATTTTAGTTAGATCAATGGTTCTTTTTTTTTTAATGTGATTGTATTGTAATTAGTTTAATGGTTCTTTTTTTTTCATTTATTTTTTTATTATGAGAAAAATGTGATGTGATTGTAGTTTGTTCAATGGTTCTTTTTTTTAATGTGACTGTATTGTAGCCAGTTCAATGGTTTTTTTTTCATTTTTTTTTATATTATGAGAAAAATGTAATGTGATTATAGTTTGTTCAATAATTTTTTTTTTAATATGATTTAATCTTTTTATTTATTGTTTTAATGGTTCTTCTTTACAATTATTTTTTTTATTATGAAAAAAATATGATTGTAGTTAGATAGCATAAAAATATTTGTGATTTGTATGATTTGATTTTTTAATATGATTGAAGTTAGATAAACATAAACACCCACAAAAAGAAAAATGTGATTGTAGTTAGTTCAATGATTTTTTTTTTTTAAATACAAAACACAAAAGAACCATTAAACTAATTACAATACAATCACATTAAAAAAAAAAATCATTGAACTAACTACAATCACATTTTTCTCTTTGTGAATGTTTATGTTTATCTAACTTCAATCATATTAAAAAATTAAATTATAATTTTTTTTACAAATCACAAAAGGAAAAAACTTCAATCATACAAATCAGAAATATTTTTATGTTATCTAACTACAATTATATTTTTTTCATAATAAAAAAAATTATAAAAAAGAACCATTAGAACAATAAATAAAAAGAACCATTAAAACAGTACACAAAAGGAGAAATTGCTCATTGTTTGCATACATGGGAAAGGTTATTGCTCACAGTTTGCAAGGGAGAAGTTAGAAGTTTGCATACGTGGGAAAAGTTATTGTTCATTGTTTGCAAGGGAGAAGTTGGAAGTGTGACACCCAAAATATTTAATTAATATCACAACCAACCATGATAATAATAATGATAATAATATTAATACTAGTGGGAGTGATAGTAAAATAAAATAGTTAATTTTATGATGGTATGCGATAAAGTATAATTTAATTTATTATACAATAAACTAGGGTCAATGTAAGATGAAGGCAAAATAATAAAATAACTAAACTATAGTGTTATAAAAATTAATTTGTCATTGTGGTTATCAAATATATGATGAAGATAATGATTTGGAACTAAGTTAATCACTAATAAATGTGAAGGGATTGGCATGTTTAATTTCGGAGATTTGCAAAGATATTAAGAGATTTGCAAATATATTGAGAGGTATGAATATGAGTCATCTGTCTACCAAGGATTAGGAGGAGGGAGGTGATTCATCACCATTAGGGACATTAGGTAGGTGAGTCACCACCTAATACGGAAACAAAGAAAAAACAAATAAACAAACAAACAAAGAGAATCAGCACAAATAGGAAGCAAGGGAAGGGCCAGAAGCTAGCGGGAATAGGAAGGAGTTTGTCATACTCAATATTAAAGTGAGTTATATTATACCTTGAGTCATCATAATACGTATGTTTTGACTTATCATAGTTTATTTTATACAAGTTATGTTTTATAAATTATTATAGATTATATTACTATTTCAATTACATGAATTAATTTATGACCTTATAAACAATTATATTTTATAAGTACCACCACGGGAGTTCCACGCCTTGGGGGACTTAAATAACCATTAGCCTCTGTTTGGCCACTTTGTGATCATCTATTTATCATGGATCCATTTATCTCTATTCTGACTGTCACTTCTGTGACCTTTATTCTGTACCATGATTATGGTTATTTATTTGTATAATTTTTGTATTTCAATTTCTGTCACTTAAATAATTTATTTACCAAATTAAGTTATGAAAATGTTTTAGCTTAACTATCTATGGTTATTTTGTATTTCCTATACTCTTTGCATAATATTTCTTACTCTGGTGTGTGCTTATAGCTGTTACCTTTTTCAGGTGATGAGATGCAGGGAAGACCCATAACCTCATATAGTGGAATTTGTGCAACAAATTGATGCGGATTCGTTAATTTGTTTTTCTTTTCTTTTCTTTTCTTCCTGTCGTTTTTCTGATGGCCGGTCACTGCATAATCAAGTAATAAAAGCCCATGGATGTATTTTTTTTTAATAGAATGAAGTAACTTTATGTTTAATTATTCTATTTCTGTTTGCCTCCGCTTGTGCAGTTTAAATTGCTATGATTATAATAAATTTGTAAGTTGCGATTCCAGTCCTATGCTCCTAGGGTTAGCTCGTGACAGGAAGTGAAGAAGTGCTGTACATTGAAAAAAAAAATGAAAAAAAAAATCATTAAACTAACTACAATACAATCACATTAAAAAAAAAAATCATTGAACTAACTACAATTACATTTTTCTTTTTGTGAGTGTTTATGTTTATCTAACTTCAATCATATTAAAAAATCAAATTATACAAATAACAAATATTTTTATGCTATCTAACTACAATCATATTTTTTTCATAATAAAAAAAATAATTGTAAAGAAGAACCAATAAAACAATAAATAAAAAGATTAAATCACATTAAAAAAAAAGGAATCATTGAACAAATTACAATCATATCACATTTTTTTCGTAATAAAAAAATAAGTGAAAAAAAAAGAATAACCATTGAACCAACTACAATACAATCACATTAAAATCAAGAACCATTGAATAAACTACAATCACATCATATTTTTCTCATAATAAAAAAATAAATGAAAAAAAAGATCCATTAAACTAATTACAATACAATCACATTAAAAAAAAGAACCATTGAACAAACTACAATCACGTTACATTTTTTCCATAATAAAAAAATTAATGAAAAAAAAAATCACATTAAACTAATTACAATACAATCACATTAAAAAAAAAAACACATTGAACTAATTACAATCATATTAAAAAAAAAAACCGTTGAACTAACTACAATCACATTTTTCTCTTTGTGAGTATTTATGTTTATCTAACTTCAATCATATTAAAAAATCAAATTATATATATATGTATATATATATTTTTACAAATCACAAAAGGAGAAAAAATAAAAAAAAATAATTGTAAATAAAAAACAGTAAATAAAAAGAACACAAAAGGAGATATTACTCACTGTTTGCATAGGTAGGAAAGGTTATTGCTCCCTGTTTGCAAGGGAGAAGTTGGAAGTTTGTATACGTAGGAAAGGGTGTTGCTTATTGTTTTCAAAGGGGAAGTTGGAAGTGAAGAAGTGCTGCCAGTGGAAATGAAATGAAGAAGTTGAAAGGGTTTAATAGCTATGGTAGAAGTGAGGAAGGTTACAATAAGTATGTGAAAAGTTAAAAAATGTATGTGTATGGGAGAAGTTAAAAAGACTTGAAAGAATTCAATAAATGCTGAGTTTTTTTTATAAAAAAAAAAATCAAAATTAGAAAATGAGAATTGAGGTATTAGAGCTCTCACAAAACTTGTGGGTTAGAAACTCTTTTTTCCTTATATAATACTAGCCTATCACCCGCGCTATGCACGGGATAATTATAGATATTTATATTTGTTTTAGATTTTTTTTAATATATAAATTATGTTTTTTAATATTTTTTTCTTATCACTAACCATAATGTATGGGGGAAGTTGAAAAGGGTATTGCAGTAACTATATACGAATTGTATCTATAATTATTTGTATGAGGGGATTTTAAATGCTGATCAGGAGATTTTGACCAAATCAATAATTGCAGGCATGTGGAAAGATATGTGGATTGAAAAAAGTTAATAAATGTTGATCGGGAGATTTTGATCAAATCAATAAATGCTGAGTTTTTTTTTTAAATAAAAAATTTAAAAAATTCAGATTGGAATATTGATGCTCCCATAAGTCTTGGGGGTTAAAAACTCAATTTTGCTTAATATATAGTATAGATATAGATAGATAGATAAATATATCTTTTTATTTTTGTGTGGTTTCTATTTGGGTATTTTTTTTTTCAATTTATTTAAGATGGAGTTGTGGGTATCTTTTTTTTTTTAAATTTAATTTATCTGTGGTTTTCATTTGTTTTTAATTATTATTATTTAGGTAAGTTATGATGTGAGTTAGATATGTGATAGACATGTGAGCTTTATTGATTTTTATTTAGATAAACTTTAAAGATTTTTTTTTTAGTTTTTTAGTTTTTTTTTGTTATGTTATAATATAATATATAAAATATAGGTAAATATCTACAACTTTAATAGAAAATATTATCTGATTTTTTGGGAAGAGAAAATGAATGCAAGTTTTAATATTTTTTTTTTGAAAATTTGTGAGAGAGATTAGGAGGGAGAGATTATGAAATATTTTTGTTATTAATAAAATAAATCAGTCAATAGTTTTTTTTTAATCTATTTTGTAAATTAAAAATCAATAATTTTGAAAAATTGATTAATTTGTCTCATTAAGTGATTTAAAATTTTGATAAATATACATAAAAAAAATACATAATTATAATTCAAATTTAGATGTTATATGTTTATGAGATCTATAGCTAAATTCTTATCTTTTTTATTTTTATTTTTGTGTGTAACCATAGTATATGGGAGAAATTCAAAAGGATGTTGTAATAATTATGAGAGAAATCAAAAGGGATTGTGGGTTGGGAGAAGTCAATAAATGTTGAGGTTTGATTGGGAGAAGTCAATAAATGTTGAGGTTTTTTTTTTTTTAAATCAAAAAATTAGAAAATTAGGATTAGGAGATTGCAGCTCCCACAGGCATTGGGGTTAAAAACCCCATTTTGATTAATATATAGTATAAACTAGCCTATCACCCGTGCTATACACGGGATAATTATAGATATTTATATTTGTTTTAAATTTTTTTTAATATATAAATTATGTTTTTTAAGATTTTTTATAAAAATAATTTAACAATCTTATCACTAATCATGGTGTATATGAGAAATTAAAAAGGTTACTACAGTAACTATGCACGGGTTGTATCTATAATTATTTGTATAAGGAGATTTTAAATGCTGATTAGGAATTTTGACCAAATCAATAAATGCAGGCATGTGGAAAGGCATGTGGATTGAAAAAAAGTTAATAAATGCTGATCAGGAGATTTTGACCAAATCAATAAATGCTGATTTTTTTTTTAAATAAAAAATTTTAAAAATTAAGGTTGGGAGATTGGAGCTCTATGTGAATTGTGATTTTTAAATATTTTTTTTATTATTTTTAAATGTCTTCTTTTTTTCCTTTTTTATATTATATTAAAGTTTAATATTTTGATAATAATCATATGTGTTGGACTTTTCAAGAAATTAAATGTCTGTTTTTTATTATTATATTATATTAAAGTTTAATATTTTGATAATAATCATATGTATTGGACTTTTCAAGAATTTTTTTTTATGCTTGTTCTTAATGCATTAAAGTATTATTATGAAAGATAATAATCATATGTGTTAGGACTTTTCAAGGATATCATATGTGTTGAATTTCAAAAAAAAAAAATTATACTTGTTCTTAATGCATTAAAGTGTTATTATGAGGGTAAAACTTGGGAGTTGAAAGAAGTTAATAAATGCTAAAAAAAAAAAATTTAAATAAAAAAATCAGGAAATTTAGATTGAGAGATTGGAGCTCCCACAAGGGTTGGGGTTAAAAACTCCCTTTTGCTTAATATATAGTATAGACTAGCCTATCACATGTGCTATGCACGGGATAATTATAGATATTTATATTTGTTTTAATTTTTTTTAATATATAAATTATGTTTTTTAAGATTTTTTATAAAAATAATTTAACAATCTTATCACTAACCATAGTGTACAGGAGAAATTAAAAAGGCTACTGCAGTAACTATGCATGAGTTGTCTCTATAATTATTTGTATGAGGGGATTTTAAATGTTAATCAGAGATTTTGACCAAATCAATAAATGCTGATCAGGAGATTTTGACCAAATCAATAAATGCTGAGTTTTTTTTTTAAATCAAAAATTTAGAAAGTTAAGATTGAGAGATTGGAACTCCCACAAGGCTTGGGGTTTAGAAACCCCATTTTTCTTAATATATTTACAATTATCTATATATGTGAATTGCGATTTTTAAATGCCTTCTTTTTTTTCTTTTTTGTATTATATTAAAGTTTAATATTTTGATAATAATTATATGTGTTGGACTTTTAAAGGAATTAAATGTCTTCTTTTTTTTATTATATTATATTAAAGTTTAATATTTTGATAATAATCATATGTGTTGGACTTTTTAAGAAATTTTTTTTATGCTTATTCTTAATACATTAAAGTGTTATTATAAGGGTAAGACTTGGGGGTTGGGAGAAGTTAATAAATGCTAAGTTTTTTTTTTTAAATCAAAAAATCAGAAAATTTAGATTAGGAGATTGGAGCTCCCACAAGGCTTGGGGTTAAAAACCTCCTTTCACTTAATATATAGTATAGATATAGATATAGATAGATAGATAGATAGATAGATAGATAGATAGATATATAGATAACATATAGGGATAATCTCTAAATATAATTTCTATTTTTTTATGTGATTAAAATAGTTCATCTTAAAACAGTACATAGAGGAGTTAGACCATCTCTAACTATTCACCAAATCCATCATCAAATTCAAATTTGGTGAAAAATAGGTGCTTTTTGTGCTCCAACAGTTGCACCAAAACGGTATCAAAATGAGAAAATATCAAACTTTTCACCAAATGAAAATGAGCCGTTGAGTTGGACCCACCGGACAACCGGCTGGATGTCTAGCCGGATGTCCCCTCGAATGACCGCTTTAAGACCAAAAATTGTGAAAATTTATACTGACAAATCAACCACCTCAACATCTTTTTTACTATATTTCCATTTTCTCCTGAATTCATTTCCATCCTGTTCTCTTTCTCCAGTAATGAAACAGATAAAAGGGAACAGACAAAAGTGAGGATTGATCGGCAAAAGTTAGCGTCAGTCAACAATGGGTCAGATGAGTAATCAAACACAACTCTTTCTTCTTCATCCATTGGTACACTGTAAAAAAAAAAGAAGAAAAAAGTGAGCATTTAACATACTTTATAGCTTTGATGTGGACGGAGAATAACAAGATCTACATTAGAGCATCTCCAACGGTGACTTAGATTTTTCACCAAATCTGAGTCAAAAATGACCCATTTCACCAAATTTGATACCACTCACTCCAACGGTGCATCAAATCCCGTATCAAATCCCGTGGGTCAACTGGTTGGTCAACCGGTGGGTTAACCGGTAAGCATAAATATTTTCATCTCTGTTTTGGTTTTGGTGGTTGACTGGGTGGTCGACCGGCCGGTCAACCGATAAGGCAAAAATATATATATATATATATATTTTTACCTGTTTGAACTTTTTTTGACCGGTTTGAACCTATCAATTTCAAAGGAATTCGATCGACCGGTTGGTCAACCGGCCGGGCAACCGGTTGGTCGACCGGGTCCCCCCTCCAACGGTCACCAACAGTGTTTTGGTGAAATCAGTATTTCGTTGTCAGTTCGATGAATTGTTTGATGAAATCTCAATCTGATATTCATTTGGTGCAACCGTTGGAACAGTGAATAGTAGCTTTTTCATCAAATTTTGAATTTGATATCAGTTTTGGTGAACTATTGGAGATGGTCTTACTGGTTACACAATTTTACCTATCATAAAGTCCTGCACCAGCATAACCTTCTAGATCTTCACCATTGGAATGATAGATCGTCTTATGAAAAGGCCAATGGGTTTGCTCAGGTAACCCAACACCTAAATGTGTACAAATTCATTAACAAAGACAAGTTTAGATTCACTAAACAATAATACTCACTACTAAGAAAGAAAAAAATGGAGAAAAGGAACAGACGACAATAGAAATGAAGGCAAAAAAAAAAATTTGCTTTTGCCGGTTGACTTATCGGACGTTCCCTTCACTTTTGATGCACACCATTGGAGCTACTCGTTTCAAATTGAGAAAATCAGTTTTTTTTTTACTCAAATTTGGTGAAAATTATAATGAATTGTTGGAGATGCTCTTAGATGGCTTCTTTTATCCCCAAAAAACCCAATCTATTTTTTTTTTTACTTTCTAATTTTTTAAATTGAAACATCAGTTGTTTACGTCTGCAAAATAAAATTGATAAACACATATCCAAAAGCTGCACATTTTTTTCATTTTTCTTTTATTTTTTCTTTTTTTAATAGATAGGATATTTATAAATGAAAAATATTTGATATCTCAAAAAACTTTTCATAAGCTGACTTATAATGATGTAGTTCTAAGTGTCAATTTTTATACAAATATGAGAAGAGAATTAATCAAATTATACATTTCAACCACTCACATACTCAAATTTTCATTATTTCAAGATGTTATTTCACTATAATTTTAATTAATAGACTCTTCAACCCTTAATTTTTTTTATCGAATTATAATTTGATAAAAAAAATTAAAAGTAAAGCGTTGGAAATTATTGTTTTTTCCATTAAAATTGATGAAAAGAAAAAAAAAATGGGATAATAATGAAAATTCTTTTAAAAATTGATAAAAAATTAATGAAAAAGTTAAAGTAATTCATATAAAATCAATTTTTTTATTTAAATTTAAAATCAAATTAGATAAAAAAAAATTAAAAGAAAATGATGAAAGGTTAAAAATATTCTAAAACCTTCTTATTATTAAAGACTATAAATCCGTGTGTGTATTATATTCATATTGTATTTTTAGTTACAAAATTAAAAAAAAAAAATGTAACTTAAGTTATTGGATTAATAACAGAAATATCATATCAATTATTGTTAAATATCATTTCACTTCATATTTAATAATAACATTGTATATTTGTCTTAATTATAACTTTTAAATTGTTATATTTTCATAACAAGAAGAGGTATATCATAGCTAGTGTAACCTCATTTATTTAGGTTTATTTCTTTTTTTTATTACAAATTATCAAAATTGCACTAAATAGATATATATATATATATTTTAAATTTTTTTAAATTAATAATTTAAAAAGTTATAAACATAAAAATTAATTTATAAATTTCATGTATATCACAAGATAAAATATTAAATTAGTTCAATATATTTGTAATATATATATTTTTTAATTTATAAAATCCCGTGTATAACACGGGTTCCCACTAGTCTATATATTAAAGAAAAAAGGAGTTTATAATGAGAAGCCTCCTAAGAGTTTCAAACTCTCATTCTAAAATTATTGATTTTTCAATTTATAAAATAGATGACGAAAACTATTGGTTGATTTAGAGTTATGCTAAATACCCCAAATGATTTACCAAATTTTTTACTAAACCTCTCACATGGATGTGGGACCCACACACATATGGGCTTGTGTGCGTCCCACACCCATATGAGAGGTTTGGTAGAAAATTTGGTAAATCATTTGGGGTCTATAGCATTTTTCTATTTCATAATCTCTCCATCCTAATCTTTCTCACCCATTTCCAAAAAAAATATTAAAATTTGTCTTCCTTCTCTCTCTCCCAAAAATTCTTTCTTTTGAATCTCAATATCCAATTTTAAATTTTAGAAATCTTTAAATTCTATCTAAACTAATCTAATTTGAAAATATCTCTGACCATCATACTTTAAATCAATAAAACTCACATGTCTATCACATATCTAACTCATTTCATAACTTATCTAAATAATAATAATTAAAATAAATAGAAACCACAGATAAATTAAATTTAAAAAAAAATAGAAACCCACAACTCTATCTTAAATAAATTGAAAAAAAAAAACAAATAGAAACTACACAAAAAATAAATAAGATAAAATTTAGATATAGATCTCAAAAAGATATGACAATATTTAAATTTGAATTATGATTTATTAATATAATTATCTATTTTTTTGGATGTAGATCTATCAAAATTTTAAATTAGTTAATGCGGCAAATTAATCAATTTTCAAGTTTTGTTTAAAAAATAATCTGATTATTCATCCCAACTCTTAGACTTCACAGGCACTAGTGGATGAGTTGACAGATTGGGCTGGGCGAGGTCCAAGTTGTTGGAGGTAATATCCTACCACTCCATAAATTTATTTGTTTTTTAATTTAATTTTTTTTTTCCTATGTGATTCTCCTTTTCTACTGTTGGTTTGGTTTTGGTTTTAGTGAGGTATATGTGTTTATTTACATGTTTGCATGGTAAAAAAGAATTATTGGTAATGATGGTTGCAATCAAAGTATCTATGCCTGTTCTGTGCCAAGAATTTTGATTAGATTTTATTTTCTTCAAAGAAGACCAGAAAATTGAAGTAAAAAAAAATAGGTATCGAATTTTTATTTTATTTTATATAAAATGTGAAAATTTATTACGAATTCAAGATATTATTATAGCATTAGATTTTTGTATAACTAGGTAAATTTAAATTTTTTAAATATTATTCTGTTCTTTATTTTTATTCTCTTTCTATCCCATTATACCATTACTGTTATTTGTAAGTTTGTTAATTATAATTCAATTAATTAAAAATGAAAGTTTAGCATAACTTTTCATATATATATATATATATATATATATTATAGTTAATTTGTTATTGCTATAGTTGTATATAATGGCATAATATATAAGAATAATCTCTAAATATAATTTTTATTTTTTTATGTGATTAAAATAGTCCATCCTAAATAGTATATAGATGAGTTAGATGGTTTCTTTTATCCTTAAAAAACCCAATCCATATTTTTTTTTTGACTTTTTAATTTTTTAAATCGAAACATTAGTTGTTTATGTCCACAAAACAAAACTGATAAATACATATCCAAAAGTTACACATATTTTTTTCTTTTCTTTTTTCTTTTTTTTTAAAAGGTAGGATATTTATAAATGAAAAATGTTTGACACCTAAATTTTTTTTTATAATCCGACTTATAATGATATAGTCATAAGTGTCAATTTTTATACAAATATGAGAAGAGAATTAATTAAATTATAGATTTCAACCAACTACATACTCAAACTTTTACTATTTCAATATGTTATTTCACTATAATTTCAGTTAAGAGAATTTTCAACTCTTAATATTTTTTTTATCAAATTATAATTTGATAAAAATTTTAAAAAATGAAGCGTTGGAAATTATATATATATATATTTTACATCAAAATTGATCAAACGAAAATAAATTGGAATAAGAATGAAAGTTCTTTTAAAAATTGATAAAAAATTTAATAAAAAAGTTAAAATAATTTATATCAAATCAAATTTTTTATTCAAATTTAAAATCAAATTAGGTATAAAAAAAATTAAAAGAAAATGATGAAGGTTGGAATTTTTTATTTTTAACGACTGCAAATTCGTGTATGTATTATATTTATATCATATTTTTAGTTATGAAATTGAAATTAAAATAAATGTAACTTAAATTATTAAATTAATAATAAAAATATCATATCAATTATTGTTAAATATCACTTCACTTCACATTAATAATAAAATTATATATTTATCTTCATTATAATTTTTAAATTTGTATATTTTCATAACAAGAAGATGTATGTCATAACTCATTTAATTTCATTTAATCAGATTTAATTTTTTTAATATAAATTATCAAAATTATACCAAATAGATTTATATATATATTTAAATTTTTTTAAACTAATAATTTAAAAAGTTATAAATATAAAAGTTAATTTATAAATTTAATATATATCATAAGACAAAATATTAAATTATTTTAAAATAATTATAATATATATATATTTTTTAATTTATAAAGTCGCGTGCATAATACAAATTATCACTAGTTAGGGATTACGTCAACATGCAATCTTATCCCGTTCCTCAAAAGAAAAGAAAAGAAAAGAAAAGGAGAGAAAAAAAAAATAGAAAAGAAAAAGGAAAGCAATCCTTCGTTATAAATTTTTAAAACATAAAAAACAAAAAAAACAAACAAATCCAAAATTGGATTAGGGCGTACGGCGTAAAATTAGGTAACATCCGATATTAAGGTTCACAACAAAACAATTGTGTCTGAATTATCGTGTGCAACGACTTATCCAAAAACGTTGAAGTAAGTCAGACTTACAACAAACCAAATGCTGACACTTGTCAAAGTAAAGCTAGGCATCAATAATCAAAAGCTATTCTGACCGTAGATGCTGATTTCTGGTGGAACCCCACTATGATGTTTTCATGAGTACCCGTCTGAGCAATCACACTTAAATAATACGAATAATGCTCCTTACTCTTTAAGCTAAGATCGAAAATCTGACACGTGGCAGAGTCTTAATCGACCCCCAATTCCATCTCTCTCTCTATACATACATATATTACTTACAGTCGATTAAGCGATCGGAGCGTGAAATTCTCGTCTAGGGTTTCGATCAATCTGAAAACAATGGGAGGCGGAGGAGTCATGAGAGCGGCGGCGAAGGTGGCCGGAATCGGAGTCGTCAATGCCGGCCTCCGCGGCGGTGTTACGGCGGAGCATCCCGTTTCCGCGGCAGCACGCAAGGCCTCTCGTCCTGTCGCGGCGATCGTTTCTTCTTCCGATGACGGGAAATCGAACGCGATCGACGCGGCGGTGCAGAGGCCGTGTTGGGAGCTCGATGAGTGGGAGTTCGCTGGCGGCGTGGAGGATCAGACAATCGGTGAGCCGATGCCGAGACTCGTGTTTGGTGGTGCTCCTACTCTTCAAGAAGCTAAAGAGGCCACTTCTGATCTCAAAGACGCTCTCGAGAAGTATATACTCTTTTTCTCTCTGATTTGTTCATTTTCATTCAAGTTGTGAAGTTTTTGTAGATTTTGATTGTATGCTTGTCAATGCATTTCCATTTGAAGCCAATCACTGTGGTTTGGATTAAGGTTTTTTTTTGGTCATAAAACCTGAAATTTTATCATCTCTAATTTCTTTTAATTGGGTATGTCAAAAGGTGAGTGAGAATCAGGGATTTTTTGACTTTCTTTTGTTATTTCTGAATTGATGTCAGTGACTACTCAGCTGCTTTGTGTTTGTGTTGAGGCAAGAAACCTTATGTTCTAGTGACTCTATCCAATAGGCATCTTTTTTCTTTTCTTTTCTTTTTTATAACTCGGTATCCAGCCCAACAGATCAACTAATCTGGGCAACTAATCCAGGCTACCAATCCCCCTTGATCACCAGGCCAACCCCTTGGGGTTTATCCAATAGGCATCTTTGACAACTGGTTTCCCAATTGCAGAGTTTTTAGTTATTTTGGATTACCATAAACACATTTGGTTGCACACTAAGACTATCAACAAAGAGAAAGAGAAAATGTGTGTGTTTGTGAGAGAGAGAGAGAGAGTTGAAATAATCCTAATTAAATCAACCTGTGAGTTGCAAGCATCCATTGCGGTAAGGTTTTTTGATGGTATAGGTAGGTTCTCAAGAGACAATTATGAAACAATCGGCATAGGTATAAATTATAGATTGTTTTACAACTGTTGTTGATTCTAAATGAAATAAAAGAAACAAGGGTAGAATAGGTAGAGAAATGATTTTACAAGGATAACACAGGTAGTGAACCATTAGTGAACCATTTTCCTTTCAATTGGTTGTCTATTTTCCCTAGAAATCTAACTCAGAAGTTCACTCTAGCTTTTCTATAAGCACATTCATATCAATTCACTAAACATGTCATTTTCTTTGTAGAAGTTTTTTTAAAAGCTCCCACAAGACGAGAAAGTAGAAGTAAACTTGGCTACACTTTTTAGTCATTTAAAGGGGAAAAAAAATAAAATAAAGTGATTAATCCCTTTATGGATGTTATTTTTTAAAATTATTCTCTGTTTTGTCATCCTATTGTTTGGCTGAATTTCTATGCTCTGTTGCCTTGCCTAATATTCAGGGTATATCTGTCCTCGCCTAATTCTACTGGATGCAATGATTCACGTATGGTTGGTCATGAGTCTGCCTTGTCGCTGCTTTCAAAACCAGAATACCAGGAGACTAAAGCTTGTGTTGTCAGTGAAACCACAGCACCATCAGTGCCAAAAAATGCTCTTAAAGCATTTAGACTTCTCAATGAAAATCCTGCAACTCAGGTTCAAATCTCAACTCTCTCTTTTAACTTCTTATAGGCTTGAGGTTCTTTTGGAGAAATCGGACCAATTGGAGCTTAATTACTGATATTTGTGAATTTTATCGACAACTTCTTACCAAAGTATTGAATTGCATGTTCATTCTTCAATGCAGTATATATATTTAAGAAAGTTTAATAAATTGTCTGTGGTCTAATATTGAGGACAGGTTTATAGGCTTTTAAGACACCTCATTTTAGTTTGTAGCTTACATATTTGGATTTGGGATAATCTGATGCCAGCATTGTGCCTAGCCTTCTTGCTTATTTTTGTTGACTAGGCTAGTTTTCGTAAATGTCTAGGAATAACATGACTTAACATGACTTGATTTGGTTGCTTTTGTGACTGTAGATCTTTTGATGAGTAAACATTTCTGACTTTGTAGATACACTCGTGAGAGAGCAGAATATATTGCAGCCTTGTTATATATTTTTTGTTCCAAAAAATCTATTGACTAATCTATGTATATGCATAAATGGGTCAATGTCACATTACAAATCAAATTGATGTCGAGAAATTAAAATAGATAATGACAAACTTTTAGCTAGAGAATAAAATAAACTAAAATCTTTGGATTTGCATTGTTTTTTTAATTTTATTTATTATTTTTACAAAATTCCTTTGTGATAAGCAAATTTAGTCCTTGTCATTCTTTTATTCATTCAATGACTTGGTGTCTCAGATACTTGGTTTAATAAAATATTTACTCACCTAGTAGCAGGTGAGACTTCCTACTTTTACTCAAAACATGCAGTCATTTATTTTTAACCTTCAACATCCCGTACAATTGTTAACGTAATGTCTTTTATTGGGTCCATTGTCTATCTTCTTCTAGCGTCCTGCTCCTGGTTTCAGCTATAGAATTATATATAAAATCCAAAGGCAATTGTATTTGTCAAAAAAATTCCAAAGATAATTGAACTGAAAAAATCTGCGTTGGGAATTTAATATCTTTACACTTCTTTTTTGGGAATATAATATCTTTATTCTGGTTTTGTACCTAGACTGTTGTTGCTTCCATTGCTTGTGACCCAAATGTATGGAATGCTGTATTGCAAAACGAGGCACTTGTGGAATTTCTCCAGACCAATGAGAGCAGTAAGAAGAATTGTTCCATCTTAAATTCCTTGTTATTCTTGTCATTTGTTACCTCCAAATGTCATTTAAATATCTGTTTGCAGCCACTCTCTTCTCAGATATGGATCCAGTCATGAAAGAATCTGTTGCCACCACAGAATTTGTAGATCCTCAACCTCCAAAGAACGTCGATGATTCTTCAGATTCAAAGCAATCTGCAGATTCTGGAAATGGGTTTATGGGTTTTATGGAGAACATAAAGACTACAGTGGTTGAGATGATGAACAGCTTATCTGATTATTTTCAGAATATATTTGGAGGTCCAAGCGCTGAAAAAGTATCTTCAGATGCTGATGGAAGTGCCAAAGCAACCATTGTAAATGGAGTTGTGGGATCTTCTATCATGGGATTGGCGGTCATGGTTATTATGATGGTGGTGCTGAAGCGAGGTTAGGCTTCACTTCTTGGACACCTACCCATGAATTTGCCGAAGCTACAAAACCAATATTGTCTTTTTACAATTTCTTGTTTGAATGTTCTGGTTTATTACTAGATCACTGCTGAACGTATAAATCTAAATCTATCTTTGTTATAGAATATTATTTTCAGATACTTATTATGAAAAGTTTTCTTTGTATATAGCTTATAAAAATAGGGTACTTGGATATTTGGTTGTTTGGTTTTGAGGATGAGCCCATCCATTTAAATGCAACCCTGCATTTCTTTTTCTTCTCTGCTCGTGTGTATGGTGATTGTGTTTCATCAAGCTATCTATTTGGCAGGAATTGTTAGCTTATGTTGGATCAACATACTTCTGCCTGGATTTTGGCAGAATCCAAACTTCTTGAGACGAATGTTTCAAAACTAGAACTGATTCAAACAGGAAGTGTTATTCCTTCAAAACAAAAGGCTTGGGTTTGTGTTATGAAAGCAAATCTTTAAGTGCTTCTTTGACCTCAATGGCATAGACAGTCTTGTTTGTGAGAGCTTCTTTTTCTGTCTGTGATTTTACTTTAAAAAGGAAAATTATATTCGTGCAAAATTATTTTTATATAGAAAATTTTGCGAACAATGTGGTAACGGCATTTTTGTTATCAAATTCTATCCTGCTGGATATACTTTTGGTGAAAGCTATAGGGCTCAAGTTCAATCATAATTATTTTGTATATTTTATGTTTGGAGAAATTCTTAGCATGCACCTCTAATATGTTGTTTAAATTTGATTTAAAAACTTGATAATTTTTAAAATGTAATAAAACTTAATTTGTTTACTTAACGGGTTAATTTCAAATAAATTTTTAATGAATTAAACGCGAATAATTTGGTTTGTTTTACAATCTTAATCACATGGGGCCTTGGAAGAATGGCGCATATAGCTTCATGTTCACATTTTCAAACAATGAATATCCATAAGCTACTTAAAAGATAATATCAAAAGTTGCATATCAAATATACACAAATAATATATGTAAGAAAATAAAAAAATCTTGCTCCAAGTATCAGATTACTCATTTTAAGCCTTCAAACACTTTGATTCCATTAAACAAATGGTTTGATACACCCACTTTGTAATACATACATTAAATAAAAAAAATCACATGAACTTGTGAATGTGTGTACTCTTTTGCAATCAATTTTGTGAATTTTGCTTGTAATAATCATTTTATGATACAACATTTACTTCGTGTGGTACACAATGAAGAAGATTCCACAACTAGTAGCTCAAATATCACTTTTCAATCTTAGCATACTTTTGAACCATTCAACAGAGGACTTTGGAATCCTTGTAAGGTTGTTCTTGTAATCCACGTAGTATAGTCCAAACCGAACTGTGTAGCCATAATTCCATTCCCAGTTGTCAAGCAAAGACCACACAAAATAACCTTGCACGTTGCACTCGTCTTCCCTGCATCAGTTCAGTTTCACTGTTAAAGTAGCTAGTACATGGAAGTTTGGGACAGAGGAACAGAAAATTTTTGAAATAGAGAATCCCTAACTCCCTGTATACAGCTCAAACATAGAGCAGAATCTTCTGTTTTTGGGAGCCAATAATGAATGGAAATAGAACATAGAAATGTGCACAACAAATAAATGTGTGATTTGGAATTATTTTGAGTGTAGTTCCCACTACGCCTAGAATGAATTTGGACAACACCTAACGTTTTTTGTTAGTTATGTTTTTGTGCTAGTAAGAATTATTGTTTTAGAGTTGCAAGATTGCAAGAAATGAATTGGGAGAATTGCAAATCAGTGGGAAGAAGTGAAAATAATTGCAAAAATATGAAGGTGTAAGTAGGTTTTTGTTATAGTGCAAATGAAAATTGTGGCCTTACTTGCACAAGAGCACAAGCCCCACTTGCACCTCCATAGTTTTGCAATTACGCTTGTATTTTCTAGCGTTTGGTATGACAGAAAACGTTTTCCATGATCCACAAAAAACAAACTTATTTGGGTAGAAAATATTTTTCACTTTTGATAGGTGGAAAATATTTTACCAATGGCACTACACCACCACTACGGCTACCACACCACCATCTCCACCACTACAAAAATTACCACATTAGTTTCAAAGTTGCAGCTAAACATTAAAATAAAAAATAAAAAAAAAAAGGTTTTTACAGAAAACATTTACTGGGAAAGTTTATCATGGTAAATGTTTTTTTTTTTTTTCAAATGTTTTTCACAGAAACAAATGGAGTGTTGCTTTTAACTTCTTTCCACTGATTTCTAATTCCCCAAAATGTATTTGTGACAAAGTATAGTGAAGAACCAGCTTGGGATTTTACCAGTACCTAATAGCAGCAGAGAGGTTTGAGAGGTAGTCCCTGTGAAATCTTATCCTCTTGTCATCTTTTAAAGCCTTGTCTAAAGGTATGTAAAACTTATTTGGATCATCCACACCTGCATTCATGAACTTAAACCAGTGTGACATGTCACAGAAGTTGGAGGAAGTTTTACTTCTGAGGCTGCAATTTACTCACCATTTTCAGTGATTATCACTGGTAGATTTCCATATTTATGCTTCACATATCTCATTAATTTCCGGATGCCCCATGGGACTATGTGTAACCAGGAAGAAGCAGCCTGGAGGAGAAAGAAGTCATGATCAGATTTTAATTTAATTTAAGAGCAAATTACATTTTACCCCCCTCAACTATTGGCTGTTATCACTTTGTTTCAATTTCAAACTTCTATTAACATTTTGTTATAAAAGATGACGAAAAAATGGTATGTGAGGTGCTCATATCATTTTTATAACGAAAATGCTCATTCAAGAGCTGATTTATTTACATATATGTGGGATGTATGTATATATCTCCCCCTCTCCTATGTGTATAACCCAACTATTGAGTGAACATTTTTGTCATATAATTGTATGTACGACTCATATGCCACTTTTCCGTTCTCTTTTCATAGCAAAATGTTACCAGAAAGTTGAGACTGAAACAAATCAGAAAATTAGAGGGGCAAAATGTAGTTAATTTTTTAGTTGGAGGTGGTAAAGTGACAACGGCCCATAATTGAAGGGAGTGAAATGCAATTTGTCGTTAATCCTAATTAACATGAAATTATAGTTCTTACGAAGAGGCAGGGACATACTTTGTCTCCAATGGGAACTCCATGCCTGGAAGCTAAAAATTGAGGACATATACAACAATCATAATCAGTTTCAATTTTAATCTATCTTCAATTAGACATGTAATAGTATTGTAGGTCTTTAGCATCTTACAGGCAGTGATCACAGCAGCATCTGCAGAAGCATCCTGCATTACGAATTTCCGAATCCGAGTTCTGTCGTTCCGAGCATACAGTGTGGTGTAATGGTTTATGCCTATGTAGTCCAAAGACCCAACCAACGATCTTGACAACTTGTGAGTGATCTTAGGTAGTCTCTCACCAACGTTCTTCTGCATTGAAAGAGGATATTCGCCAAGCAGAAGCGGATCAAGGAACCTGATTCACCTTTTCAAAGTTACACGGACTAATCTATTGAAATCAACAATGCTATGTACCCAGGAAAAAAATACTCATAAAAATGCTCTGAATTTGACAATATAGATTTATGAGATATTATCTCTGAGAAATTACCATCCGAGACCAAAATCTATTGCTCTACTTGCAGCATCTTTGTCCTCATCACAATCAGACATTGGCTCATACCATTTTGCATCCAGGGCTATCCCAATCAGTCCTCCTTGACTATCCTGGAAAACCCAAATGAGTAGAAAAAGAAAATTTCAAATAAGTTTCCCTTCTCTTTTCATTTAATTTTTTTTGGGAAATGGTGCATATGGTATGCACATTATACAAAAAGTATAACTTCTACTATAAAAGTGTACATTTTTCGCTCATCACAAAACATCTAACTTTTATAAAAAGAAAAATATTTTAGGGGTGCACATCTTAGCTTCGCCATTCATAACTTTCACCACAAAAATTGTAACTTTCACTAAAAAAATTCGTAACTTTTCCTGCAAAAGTCACAATTTTTCTTACGATGTGCACCTTTTAAGGGGTGCACATTATGATTTTTAGTAATTATGTCGCGCACATGAGGACAGGAGTACCTTGAAATGGCGCTGGTAAGTCTGATAAGCAGCAGCATGAGCCAAGAGGATGTTGTGAGCTACAATGTATGGTTCAGTGGATGATTTTCCTTTCTTACAATAAACATGGGCGAGAAGTGAACATCTCCCAGGAGCTTGAATTCCCCAGTTGTACCCATCTATTGAGACACCCCGAGGCTCATTGAAAGTGATCCAGTACTTCACTCTGTCTCCAAAAGCTTGGAAGCAGGTATAGGCATAATGTTCAAAGTCCTTCCTGCAACAAATTGGTTGAGGGCATTTCTTGAATATATATATATATATATATAAACCCACAAAAGTTTATCTTATTACTTACACTACTTGATTGCTTAACCACCCTTCATATCTATCTTCTAGCATCTGTGGAAGATCCCAGTGATATAGTGTTACATAAGGCTGAATTCCTGGTACAAAAGGGGAGCTGCTAAAGCTCAACAGTACAAGATATTTATAAAAAATGTAAAATTTGATAGAATTTTTCAATTGAATTGACCTCTTTCAAGTGAAGAATCAATGATACAGTTGTAATATTCTATTCCTTCTGGATTTGGTTCTCCAGTTCCATCTGTCAAAAATATATTCTCCAACGGTAAGTCATAAATAAAAGAAAGAGAATGGCACAAGATCCTCTAGCCTAAAATTCCTATCCCCCTACTCTCAATGCACTCTCAGATACACAATCGTGCCTTGGGATTCTTATGTTTTTCAAGATTTCTATCATATCGGGATACCAAGATTTTGGGAACAGAGGATTCTTGGTCAGAATGATCAGAGTGGAAGATATATGCTTACTTGGGAAAATTCTTGGCCAGGAAATTGAGAACCGGTAAGCATCCATTCCCAAGTCCTTCATCAAGTCTAAATCCTCCTGTAATTTTCGAAGGTTTTACCTTCCCTTTTGGTTAGCAAGTTAACAAGAGAGAAAGTGCAGTCTTTATGCTGAAGTAATCTTTTTATATTCTTTGTCAATTGTCTTCTTTAGAAGCTATTCTTATTCTTATCTTGTCAGTGTCACCGGCACATCATCATTATTCATAATTATTAAATCTTACTATATTTTTTTAAACCTTCACCATTGCGAAATAATTGGGTGTTCATCATCCAAGTGATTATCCAATTAATCCCCAAATTTATCATTTTAAAATTATCCTTCTAAACATGATTAAATTTGAATTAAAAGACAAAAACACACTCACAAGCACACACAAAGTAACTATTTATGAAAATCAACTTGAAGGGACCAAATGTATCTTTTAGAATTCACCTGAAACCGATGGTACATATCGACCGCAGTGTCGGCATTGCTGAAATCCAAGATCCTCCCAGCTTATTAAAACACACAAAAACATATAATTCAAAAAACACTAAAAACCCAATTCTAATAGTTTCATTACTAAACACAACATTTTGAGGTTTTGCAGAGTTGAATTGCTCTTTAAATTCTTCTCTGAATCACAACATCAAACACAAGGGCTGCACTAATTCGGTTGATTTAGCTTCTTACCTGGTTGCCTTGTGAGGGTATCCCATATGCTTGGCCCTTTATTTCCTTCATCCACAGCCCCTTCAAACTACAACACACAGTACACACACACAACACTATATCACATATATATATATATATATATATATATATATGTACACTCACACATACTCTGTGATGGGTTTGAAGCAGATTGAAAGATGAAGAGTGAAAATCAGTACCTGGTAAGCTGAAGAGGCGGTTCCAAAGACAAACCCATCTGGGAAATCAGCTCTGGTTATGGATTGTGAGCTCACAAAGAGATGGGTTAAGGTAAAAATGAGGATTTGAATGATTGTAATGGAGAAAAAGTTCATTTCTTGACAGGCAACAAAGGAATTAAGGAGCTTTTTGTTTTGTTTTTATGGACAAGTCTATTGGAGTTTGGTAATCTGTTATTATTATATATGCAAGTATATACGAATAAGAAGAGTACTAGTATTCTATAATATGTTAGTTGTGAAGTGAAGGAAAATAATATGTATGGTTTGAAGGGAAATCAAGAGAGATGTATAGTTGGGGAAAGCGACTCTTGGTGGTCACTTGTGCCAGGAAGGTGTTTATCTTTTTGGGATTTGATTTGAATTTTTTTTAGTGATTTTAGTTTTTTTTTTTTTTACTTTCTTATATTTTGATGAAGTGAAAAAGTTAATGCATTGGATAATAATTTTTTTTTAATTACATAGAAAAAAGTAATTGATGAATATATAACATTTATTTTTTGTTTTAAAATTTTATTTTGTCATTGGTAAAGAATCAAGCCATACAAAATTGAACGTATATTAATCTTTTTATACTGATGCTTTAGGTACAATTCACAACCTTTGTGCTGTGGATGAGAAGATAAGCGTGTACGCATTACGCTTCCAAATACATGTCAACTCCGGCCAAATAAAAGTTTTGGCTTTACTTTTTCAGTAATGATTCAGAACACTAATTTTAATAAAGAAAAAAAAAATAAAGATTAAAACATCACATTATAGTGGGTAGGACTTATTGTTAGCTTATTAGAACTGATTTTAAAACTCAAGAATTAGAGTTGCAAAACATTTTTCTTACTTTTTTGACTTCTTTTTTTAAGATTTTTTTAATTAAAAAAAAGGAAGGATATGTGTACAAAATTAGTGCATATAAAATATTCAGAAAATTATTATATGATTCAGATATGTATTATGGGCTTATATTCAAAATAAATCTAAATCATATATTATTTAAAAAATATATATATAAATTTCTATGTATAAATTATGCGTATCAAACATTGTTATTTCTTATTGTGTTGTGTACAACACAAAACACGTTACAACCTATTGGGTCAATTTAGAAACTTAGCTAAAAGTTACAAGTCGGATTTTAATCTATTTTAAATTATATCGGCTCTTTATTTTTTTACATGTTAATCAATTTTTAACTATCTTTTTAAAATAAAGTAGAAGATGAATTGCTGGTGGTGGTAATTGGATAAAGCAAAGAAAATTGTTATATGATATGTTTTATAATTTGCTTTTTAATTAATTTGACTTAAAAAAATAGAATTGTTTAGTTGAGATAAATTAAAAAATAAAATATTTTAACTCAAAGTTAAAATGAGTTTGAAAAAATATCAAATAAATCGAACAAAATTGTTTTTTCTTTTAATTTTAGCCGAAGGAAGCTTCATTAAATTTATTATGTAATAATAAACTTTTAAAAACCAAAACAAATAATAAGATAAAAATTTGTAAAACTTATTAATTTATAAATTATTAACTGTACTATATACATAAATTATTTATAAAAAAACATAAATAAGACATTTATGAATCATTTATTTTTGTGTTGTTTATGAATTATTATGCAAATAACTTTCATGCAAATAATTTTGGGGAATATCAAAAAAATTGAGAGTAAAAAAAATAAACTGTACAAGTAATTCATGTATTGAATTGTGCAAATAAAATTTATATCTTTATCATTTTGAAACTATATTTCTTACTCACCATCTTTTTTGAAATTTTTCCAATAGTTGTAGGGGTAATTACACCTAGTATAATTTCAAAAAAAATAATTACGCATAAGTGAAATTTTTTATAATTTTAATTATTAATATTTATAAAATTTATTATTAATTTATAATTATTTTTTTTATAGTATAAGAGCATCTCTAACGGTAGTAAGCATTTTATCTATTTAAATATTACTATAAAGTATACATTTTATTTTGCCTATCAACTGTTTTATGTTTTTTCTCCAACCATACTCTTTATTTTAGCTATTTATCCAAATACTATTATTTTTATAGAATATCACATCAGCAACAAAGATTGAGGGAAATGATCCTAATGATTGAATATATTTTGTCTAGCGTTGAAGGCTAGTTACATGTAACTAGTGAATAGCAGTTGAGCTAAAATACCTAAGCATATGCCTAAGACATTGAAATTATGAAAAGTAAGTCACACTAGTCATTTTAACTAACAAATGTTATATACCTAATGAATTGGAGATGCTCAAACTGATTTGATATTTTCCCGTAATTTTACTCATAAAGTACTTGAAAACACGTGCTCAGATGTGCGAGAAGGTACCAAATGTGTGGCAATTAACGTGGCATACATATCCTTCAAGAAATGACAATACTCCACGTCACCTAAAATCCTGGCATGTGGATAATGGATGCATATTATCACAAGTTGAGAGTATTTATTTATTTATTAATTAATATGCGATTAAAATAGGTATTAAAAAGTCACTTACTTGCTAGGCAGCTTAAAGTGTTGAGTGTTGAATCAAATCAAATTTTGATTTTAATTTTTATTAAATTAGTATAATTACTTGTGTTATACACAGGTATGAATAAATAATCAAAAACTAATTTTAAAAATTAAATAATAATTTAAAAAATTATTTAAAATATTTAGTGAAGATGATTTAGAATCAATTAAATTTTATTTATTTTTATCACAATTATATATAAGAGAATTTTTTTTATTCTTATGTCATTAGTTGTGTGCTCTAAGTTTTTAATAACAAATAGATGTCATAATTTAATTGATAAAAATTAAAAAATAAATCACAATAATTATATTTGTGATAGAATATAAATATATTTCGTCTTATGAGTTTCGTAAATTTAATTTATCATATGATAGTGGTAAATTACATTTATCAATATATTAATTTTTTCATATTTTGTAAAGTCTAAAAATTTGTCTGGCATCGAAATTATAATGTCTTATGTTATAAAATTTACGTAAAAATATATTAGAATTCACTTCTGATATTAAATTTGGACTTTAACATTAGATTTATGCCAACTTGTCATTTACATAATTATTAAAAATTATCTTGGTTTATTCCCAACTTATATGAATTATTTGACCTATCTATTTATTAAATTAGTAAATAGATATTTGTAAGTATTTTTTATAATAATTAAAAATTTTGAACTTAGTTTAAAAAATATATATATATTTATGTTTAAAACAATTAAATGAATAGTTACATATAGTTATGGATGAAAAAATTATCTAAGATATAACCATCCTAAATTGTAACTCATATTTTAATCCTAATAAATTTAAATTTTATCAATACTTATCAATTCGTGACTGATATGAGCTAATTTGGTGGTTTTAACATTTGATTAAATACTAAAAAGTAGTCAATAAAATTTAGTTCGAGTCGATTTTTATGCTAATAATTCTTGATTTAAGCTTAGTCCTTGGAGAATCGTCTAGTTCATATCCAATCCATGAGTTAGTGGATCCACCTATTTATTTAATTTTTAATTAGTAAATATATTTTTTTAAAAAATTATAACAAAAATAGGAAACATGTACATATTTGTTTCGTATATTTATTAAAATTTTTAAAATTAATTAAGAAATTATGTAGTTATTCTTAAAAGAATAAATTACATTGGTAGTCTCTATATTTTAATTCTTATGTTATTTTTGTTATTGCAATTTTAATTTGCTCGATTTTGACCTTCAATTTATAATTTTGTCTCAATTTGGTCCAATTTTTATAATTGCTAGTTTTTTTTTTTTTTTTTTTTTTTTTTTTTTTTTTGAAAACACACACATGAGTAGCATCTATTATAATTTTATAGACAAAATTATAAATTTGTTCAACTCAGTAAATTAATGTCAACCAACTTAATAACTATTTTTTTTTAAAAACTTTAACCGATATTATCAATTGGACCAAATTGATACAAAATCTAAAATTAATAGTCAAAATCAAGCTAATTAAAATTACAAAGACCAAATTGACACAAGAAACAAAATGTGGGGACTATCGATATAATTTAGCCTTCTTAAAATATGTCTAATATTGATTGTATCAATGTTAAGATATATTTATATTTGAAAAACTATTTAAGACCAGATTAGGCTAAAGTCTGAATAAGAAATTGATGGCTTATTAAAAATATTTAATAATTATAAATTTAAATTTGATCAATTTTTTATTTAATTTTTTTCATAATAGAATTAGATTGTTTGATAATTATAATTTATAATTCGAATTTTTCTTTGTATTTTCTTTAAAATATTTTAAAATTATATATAACTATAATTTCTTTTGCCTTCGCTTGGCAACTTGGGTTGGGTTGGGTTGGGTTGGGTTTGAGACTATTTTAGGCACAAAAAGACAAAATAGGCTTTTTAACTTAATAAGACAAAATGTCACATCCAATCCATAATTATTACATTCTTTCTCTCACTAAAAGTCAAAAAATCTATCACAAACGAGATTTTTTAACCTCATGCTAAAATATCCAAAAAACCAACTTGCTTCCCAAATGAACTCTTTGAACTTTCCTTTTCAATCTCAAATTAGTTATGACTTGAATTATATATAATTTATTTTTTGATTCTCATCTACAAAAACTAACAATGAACATAAATTATTTTTTGAATATTGTAAAAAATAAATAAAGAAATATATTATCAATAATAATAATAACAAAAAATATTTTTATTTATTATGTGACATCCCATGACTACATTGATAATAGACATTAATAATAAAGCTCATTACAATAATACAACAATAATATATCAGATGATAAGTAACATGTGATCACAATAATTTTTTATAGTTATACAAAAGTACGCAAAATGATATATAAAAAAATAATATCTTATCCATATTCAATTTTTATATAGTAAAATCCACACTTAATCTCAACCATACATTAGTTTTCTAAATTAATTCATCACCCAAATTATCTACTATTCTTTTAAATAATATTCACCTTTTTAAAACTTAATCAAACAATACTCTAACAGAGCTCATCATCATCCTTGTTGTTCCCATGCTCACCACCTCCACTAACCACTATGCAACTCCATTCTAATTTTATATCTGTGCAAATTTAAAAAGACAATGTTTGGGAAATAAAAAGGTACTGTTGAAGTTTTAAAGAGTTAAAAATGAAAAATGAAAAAAATGTGCCGTTTTAGTTTTTCTTATTCCATATATGGGTAATAATTTTTTTTTAAAATTCATAAATTATGAAACAATGTTTATTATTTAAAATTTTATATATTGATGGGCAAGTCAATTAAATGTTTTTAATTTTTTACAAATAAAAAAAATTTGAAAATTTTGTTTAAGAAATTTTAAAAAATGGCCAAATCGTAAGGAATAATATAAGACGTCCTATTCTCTTAAAAAACTCATAACTATATTATCAATTTACATATATCAAAAATAATAATAACAACAATATAAAAAATACACAAACATCCACAAAAAAAAAGATAGTTAAACATATATATATTTATTATCAATTTAGTTGGAAAAAATATATTGGAAAAAAAAAGTCATATAGAGAAAAAAAAAATTTCTCACACGAAAATAGAAATTTACAAAAATAAAAAATAAAAAATACAAACAAACAAACTTGAAACAAGTTTGGACTATTGACAAAGAGAGAAACTAATCTTTGCATTATTACATTTGGTCAGGAGTTGGTTGGGCTGAAAAAAAGATTAAATATGAATATTTTAAAGAGAGAATTGTATTGACTTTTTAATTTGATTGGATTGATTTTTAAAATTTTAGGATTTATATTATTTTCGAAAAAGAATAAGGGTGGCTTACCATATTATTTTGAATTTTGAAATTCAAAATCATAGATAATTAGTGCCTTTATCATTTCTTTATTTGAATTGTTTTGATCAATATTATTTTTGAAAATAGTGAAGGGGACTTATTATATTGTTTTGAATTTTAAAATTCACAATCATAGATAATTAGAACATTTTTTTTGTTTTTGGTTTTTTGACTTACGGAACTAACCAATAGAGGAGTTTCTATTTCTTTAAAAATTAACAAATTAACAAAATTAGTTTGAAAATTTGGAGCTCCCACAATTAATGTCCTTAAAAATTTCATTTTCCTTATATAATATATAGATAATAATTAATAAGTGAAAAGGTGACATTATGTCATCTTGACCAAGCAATGTATCCGTTATATAAAAAATTTTCTCCACTACGAGTGTTAAATTGTTAAGGATTATTACAACTAAAAATTTAATTGTCAAGTTAAAAAATTAATTTTAATGTTTATATTATTAATTTCTAAAAAAAAAAACATGTTCATTTTTTTTTTAGGTACAATGGAAATAACAAAAGGCTAAGTGCTTGGAGAGACCTATCATATCCGCTATAAGAATACTCCTAATTTCAATTGGTGATTCATTAACCACCAGGATGTTTTCTCGTTGCTCCGCTCCTAGTTTTGCAGAAGCATCTGCGTACAAATTCTCTTTCTTAAAGATGTGTTGTATGGTGCAATCACATCATCCGAGGAGAATTTTAGCATCTTCTATGTGTGTGTTAATTTTCGACCACACTACTAAACTAGTACTCAGCTGTAGAACACTGGCAGAATAGATTAAGCTCGAACAACCTGTCACAGAAAGATAAGAATCCTGCGGTGGTTCATCCACCTGGGGTACACCGACGATCAAGTCAGTAAAATATCTCTCAAAGATAACCAATAGTGCTTAACTCACTAGACAGAGCATAAAAAACATACCTTAGACCCATGAGGGTGCCTCTCTTTTATAGCCAACATAATCCTAGTCCCAATAGAAGCCTAATTCCAATGGACTTAGGATTACTGCTAATCCCAGTAGGATTAGGATAAACTCTCTAAGAGTTTTATCTTTACCCAAACTGAAATCTTCTCTCATTCTGGGACTCTTGTCCCGTATCCGCTTATCCTAGATTCCGGTATCTTCGCAGATAACCTCGACCTAGCCAAGATCATCTCGGCGTTATGACCAGGACGCGTGGCACCTCGGCTGGCACTTCAATGACACCTCAGCTACGTGTTGTCATTTAAAAATTATGTCCCCACAACTGCCCCCTATCTTCTATTACTTCGGCATCCTGAGGTGATGGAACCTATATCATTTCTTCCATTTAGCACGTCGGCTAAGCTCGCTTCATCATCTATTGTCAAAGTCAGAACTCGTCGGCTCAATATGACCAAGACCTATAGTCTGCTTTCATAAATGCTTTAGAACCAACGACCAAGTTCGTTCAAGTTTCTTAACCGAAATCGTCCTCCTAGCCGAGGTATTTGCTTCATTGAATCAAGAACTCTAAGAGTTCCAGTATGCGTATGAGCTGGTACGAACAGTATTTCAACCGCCGTCAAGTCGCATTATTTTTGCACGCGCCGTCTGTCAAGCACGTCGTCCAAGGCACCATAATTGCCATTTTTCATGTTTTTGATCAAAATCAAAAAATTTTCTCTCAAATCCTTCATTGCTGTTTTCGTTGCACTTCTTTGCTCATTACCACCGTCTGACACCGGCGTACTTCACACCGGCTTTTTTGTAATCTAAACAATCATTCTTCAATGTTAAGCCGAAGTGCCTTCTTTCCTTTTCTGAATGCATTCTTTAATTTCTTGTTTCAACGTGGTTGTATGTGTCTTCTTTTTACTCTTGTACGATTCTATACTAAAAATAATCTGCATATCTTTAATATACACTTCAATCTTTGTGCAACCTTCTCGGGGTGACACACCTCGGTTATACAAACTGATGATTTACCTTGGCTAATATCCAAGTACCTTTCTTAGCATAACCTTGGTTTCAGCTTGTAAATTTTTTCAAAAAAAATTCAACTAGTGTTTAACCTTAGTCTCGGTTTAACTTCAACTTGTAAACTTTTCTCAAGTTTCAACAAGTGTTAAACATAATCTCGGTTTAATTTCAACTTGTAAACTTTTCTCGAGTTTTAACAAGTGTTAAATGTCATCTCGGTTTAACTTCAACTTGTAAACTTTTCTCAAGTTTCAACAAGTGTTAAACGTCATCTCGGTTTAACTTCAACTTGTAAACTTTTCTCAAGTTTCAACAAGTGTTAAACATTATCTCGACTTGTGAAATTCCAACTCCCAAGCATCATGCTTCAGTCCTTTGCCCCTTAATGTGTACTTAGTTCCACTTGGGTTCTCATTAGGCACGTGGCTTTGACCATAATATTACTCTATGGGCAGGGGATCTGCCCCCTGCATGGCTTCTACATACTCCTTTATGGAAAAAATTCTTTAACTTAGGCCAAGCTCTTCGCTTCTCGGACTTAATCATCTAAGCCGAGATCTTGTCTTCTAGGATCTGGGATTCCAGATCCGGAATCTGGGATCTGCTCACTTGGGCTAAGCTCTTGTCTTCTCGTGTCCAGTATTATCTCAGCTTTGCTTCGGCAAACCATTTCTCTTCTCTTGTTTGGACGCCTTTGTCCCCGGTGTGTCTTCCTCGGCTCTGGCATACTTTTCTATCCCGGCCATCAGCTCCTCCATGCTTTTCGACAATGTCTTTGCTAGTGATTTTCGAAGCAGGCAGTCATCCTTCAAGTTGTTTTTAAACGACATGACCGCCATCTCTTGGTTGCATCCTGGTATTCGGTTGAATACCTCATAATACCTTTTGGCATAGGCCCTACGACTTTCATCCTCGTTGATCTTCAGGGCCATTAGGGCGTCTACCCTCAATGGCTGTTTGTCATGAACTTGGCCACAAACATCTTGGCCAGCCTTCCCAAGTTTTCACAATTCCTTTCGGCAACTTGTGAAACCAGTCCGATGTAATTTCCCCGAATGATGAGGGGAACACTTTGCAGAGCAACGGCTCGTTCCCAGTGTATAACGCCATCGCGTTCAGGTATAATCCGACGTGAAAGTTGGGGTCCGACTTCCCATCGTATATCTGGAACCTCAGCATACTAAATCTCTTCGGGACCTCAACTTTGCCTAATTCTTCAGAGAATGGCGTTCTCGATTTGACCGGGGAGGTTACCTCGGTATCTTGTTGCTTTCTCTGCAGGTGATCTCCCAGATCTTCTTTGGTTCGTCCAAGGGCTCGGCTATCTCCGGATTTTAGCCTCTTTGGCGTACTACTTCTAGTGTCATCGTGAGTCCTTTTGGACCTCCCTCCACTGGTCGTGTCGAAACAGAGTTCCTTTCCCTGAATATCCTGATATTCTTTGGTGCAGGTTTCTTTTGTTTGACGTGCCTTTTGGGATTCACCATGCCCGACCTCCCGCGAAGGCTGATGAGAATGTCCCTTGGTCCCGCCATGCTGAGGGACTGTAGGAACCGTTTTCTACCCCTTTTTCTGGGCACCTTTCTTGACCGCTGGAATCAGTGTATCTTGTAGCAGGAATGGTGGCTGCATGACGTTATTCTGCATCATGAAATTGACGACCGTTTGCAAGTCCACTAATTTGTTCGTCATTCTCTTTATCTCGTCGTTCCTCCGCAGACATCTATCTTTCCATACCTGGAGGTTGTCCTCGTTATAATACCCGCTCCGGTCCGATTTCTTCGGTACGCCACCCTCCTGGCCGACGTCCTTTCCTTCGTGATTCTTATCAAGAGTCTCTTTGTTGCAGTTGTCTTCTTCGACGTCAAGGTCAATATGTTTTCCACTCTCGGTAGGGGTGTCGTCCCCATTCTTCTCTTTCTGTCTGTCGTTGGCCATCTATTCTCCTTTCTTTCCCACAGACGGCGCCAAATTGTGTGAGTGATTTTTCGATCACACTGCCAACTCAGTATTCAGCTAGAGAGCACTGGCAGAATAGATGGCACCTGTCTGACCTGCAATAGAAAGAGAAGATTCCGGCGGTGGTTCGTCTACCCGGGGGCACTCCGACGATCAAGTCAGTAAAATATCTCTCAAAGATAACCAATAGTGCTTAACTCACTAGATAGAGCATAAAAAATATACCTTAGACCCATGGAGGTGCCTCTGTTTTATAGCCAACAAAATCCTAGTCCCAATAGAAGCCTAGCTCCAATGGACTTAGGATTACTGCTAATCCCAGTAGGATTAGGATAAACTCTCTAAGAGTCTTATCTTTACCCAAACTGAAGTCTTCTCTCATTCTAGGACTCTTGTCCCGTATCCGCTTATCTTGGATTTTGGTATCTTTGCAGATAACCTTGGCCTAGTGTAACAACCCTCATACTGTTTACTGACTAGGGACTGATTGATTACCGATAATTACCGATTACTGCTAAACGGAACTGATAACTGACTGATAATTGAACTAAGTAAAGTACTGAACTGACTGATTGAAATTGGAATCTGAATTAACTGAGCATATGTTACTTAATTGCATTCTATCTGTTTGATTGTCTGATTATCTGTTCATGTTTATATGTTTAAACTGCTAATTGAAGGCCTTATCGGCGGCCGAATCTGAAACCGATTAGTGTTCTGTGACCCTCGTAATTTACGTGATTTTGTTGTACAATTATCTGAAAATTGATTAGGTATGATTAAATTAGATTAAATAAGCTAATTAAAGAGTTGGATTTAATTACAACCTTGCCACTAAGTGGGCCACTCACACACACACGCACACATGAGCCTTGTAAACACTCCACGTATTGATTAAACCCACACTTCTTCTCACATTTTGAGCCTCAACCGACTCTAGAGAGAGAGAGACTTGAGGAGTTGGTTTTCATCTTGAATTGCTTGGAATTGCTTGAGAAATTGTTGAAGTGATTGCATGGTTGAGCTCCCTTCTTGAACTACAAGACTTAAGGTAGCTCCATTGTCTTCTTATTCATGTTTTAAGTTGAATCTTGCATGATTTATGTCATATTGAAGGAGTGTAGAGCCAAACATGGTTTAGATGGCGAATTGTAGCTTAATTGTTGCATGCATGTACATATATTGAAGTTTTGAGGTTGTAGTTCATAATGCCTCACATGCATGTCCATCTTTTGGTCATACTCCATGAGTTCATCTTACCTTTGAAGGTTTGAGCTCTTTTGAAACAGCATTAAAGCTTTGAAAACGATTTAAGATCATGCATGTCATGTTTGAAGATTGTTCTTGAAAATGATTTGAAATTGGGTTTGAATTAAACACCCTTGGGCTTTGATTTCTTAAAAATTGAGCTTTGAAACATGATATCCTATGTGTTTTTAAGTGTTTTCCAGAAAATGGGCCCAAGAGGATTGGTTTTGATGCTTTTGAGCTTGGTTTTAGACCTGGAGATCGAATCTGGGATTTCCAGATTTCAGTTGTCCGCTCGAGCGGGGGAAGTGCCGCTCGAGCGGGAAAATCGAGCTTCCAGCATCTTGCACTGTTTTACAGTCCGCTCGAGCGGAGTATTGGGCGCTCGAGCGGAGTCATGTCTCAAGCTCGAGCGGGCATCGAGCGGAGATTTCACCCATCCAGTACTTTCATGGTACGCTCGAGCGGGAAAGTTTACGCTCGAGCGGGTACCTTTGTTTCATGTACGCTCGAGCGGGGAAACCTGAGCTCGAGCGGGACTCTGTTTTTCTGAAAATACTTTTCAATGTACATCTTTGCATCCTCATCCCACTCTAGGCATTCTTAGGCCTAGTTTAAGACATATTAATGAGGACATAGATGTAGAACACACCAAGGCAAATTAGGGATTAAGTTATCATCTTTCCCAGCTGTGTAGCTTAGTGTGTGTTCAATCTGTTAACTGTGTAGGGTTGGCGACTGGAGAGACACGCTCTAGCATACTGTAGCCCAGAACTCTGTGAGTAACAATTGTGTAAAGATATGTTCAACTGACTATCTTCTGAATACTGAACTGAACTGTTTACTGAACTGGTATTATTTACCGAATGAATGTATGTCCTTTATTTCTGAACTGTACTGTGGCATCCTTAGTATCTACGGTTTACTGTTACTGTTACTGTCACAGAGATCTCTGTCGGTTTCCTTGTGGAACCATTACTGTTTACTGACTGATGGCCATCATTACTGTTCGGTCTTTTAAGACCTACTGTTACTGTTATGCTAATGGATGTACCACATATGACTGTTTACTGTACTGAGCAACTGAATTACTGATACAAATGAACTGTTTTCATTACTGTAAGGACATTCATTCTAAACCCCTTTACGCTTTATGTTATTCACTGGGCTTTAGCTCACTGCTCATATATATATGTAGGTGTACAGGCACCAGACCGCAGCTAGAGGCGTCAGGGTTACTCCAGTTTTGTCAAGCCAGCCTTTGTGCCTCACTGCGAGGTTCCGAGTTGCCATGCTATGGCTTGGGGGTGTTTTGTTTATTTTCCCCCTTCTGTACTGTTTTACTGTTTTGTATAGACCGTACTGTTTTGTACAGACGGAATGTTTTCTGCACTGTTCTGTAGGGTTGAGTCCCTAGTTTGAATGAATGTAAATATTGTACATACTGTTCTGTATTGTTTATGTGTGAATATATGAATAGCCTTTTCGCATACAGACTGTCACAGCTCAATGGACACTATTTATTTACTGTATTGGCTTCCGCCAGGCCCTGTACTCTGTTTCACTGTATTACTGTTAAGCAGGCCTTCGGTAATCTCGGATTACTGGCCGGTTACGGTACTAAACCCATAGGGCCGGGTTTGGGTCGTGACACCTAGCCAAGATCATCTCGGCGTTATGACCAGGACACGTGGCACCTCGGCTGACACTTCGGTGACACCTCGGCCACGTGTTGTCATTCAAAAATTATGTCCCCACACTCTATATTTGAACATGTTTGAACAGACAAAACATGTTCAAATATTCACTATAGAGGTTGCATGGATTGATATGCGTAGTTTGGGAAAAATAATCTTCACCAAATTGTTTTGGGTAAGATGATAATCTCTTAGCTCACTGCCAACCTACACGGTATCAATTTTGACAATTTTTAACCAAAGAGCTCAGTAAGTTGACGGATTGTAAATTCTTGCATATTATTGTATGAACACGTTATGAAGTCGAGCTATATAAGCAAGATTAAATAAATCGTTGACGATATAACTGTGTTCAAGAAGCGACAATAAAAGGGGTGAAAAGCGATGCTAAGAAATTTAAAGGGGAATATCAAAGTCAACAAATGTGAAGATTCGTTTAGTATTGAGGTATTTAATTTATATACCAGTACTGATGGATTGGATAAGTTATTCGGGCGTGTTGAAGATTTTACGTTAGATAATCTTCACTATATTCGGAAAAATGAATTAAGAAAGGAGAGACTGTTTGATTACAAAAATCAAAACGGTACAAATATATATATATATATATATATATAAAATAAGAAAACAGCTTCTTATTTTGTTATAAAAATAAAACAGAATTTGAAAAAGGAAAAATAATAAAAACAGGAAAGTAAACTAATCACTTACAGTATTATTTTCTTAAACAAAATTTGATCAAGTCCGGTATTCAACACTGTATCCTTAAGATAGATTTATCCTTTCCGTGGTGCTTTTAGATTATGGACGTCTATCTTTCAGAATAAAATAATCAATAACAATTTAGTAGCAGCACTACAAACTAAATGTCTTACGAACAAACTTTGTGTTTATACTCTTTCTCACAGGAAATTTATGTAGCAATATGCAGGAAATCCAAGTAGAGAAGAAGAACGAAATTAATTGAATGCGAAATCCAAATGAGAGACTGTCTATTTATAGGAGAATTTGTGACTTTTCAGAATAGGTTTCAACAGGTAAAAACTTGTTCGGGACAGAGTTTGAATAGGTAAAAGCCTATTCGAATTGAATTGAACAGATAAAATCTATTCAGGTTTAATTTAAACAGGTAGGAACTTGTTTAGTAAAAAGGAATAGGTGCATTGGACCAAACAAATTAATTTTGAATTTCAAACCAAAATTCAAATTCCAAATGGTAAGAATTTAATTTTTAGAAAAATAAAATTCAAATATTTTTTGCCCAAAAAGATAAGCATTGGGTTGGATAAGCCCAACCCAACCTCATATCCCCTAACAAGACGGATAGCGGTGGCGCGCGCGTGTTTGTTTTGGGTCTAGCCCACTTTGCTCATAACCTCACCCTTCTACAAAACTTGGGTATTCCTTGGGGCCCTCTCCAAGTTATAAACCCAAGTCTTATAAATCCACATAAAGTTTGCCCACCAAAGCAATGCGAGACAAACCTTAACTCTATCTTTTATGGAAACTTCACTAAAATTGTAACGCCCTCAAAATAACAACATTAAACCCATCAATAAAGACATGCATTGATATGTAAAGGTTCCACATTCTTCGATTTATCAGAATTTCATTACAAAAGTATTACATGTTAACGACAAAAGCAAGTGCCCTAAAGGCTTACAGCTTTCCAAGTTAACACTTGGTTACAACAAAAGAGTATTAACTCAATTACACCTTAAGCCCTTGGCTTGAATTTACATGTAATACATCAAAAATAAGACGACAAAGTGTGTCCGCCTCTGGCCTCCCAAGCTATGTCCTTGGAGGTGGCATGCTACCTGTACCTGAAAATGATATTCCCATATAGGGTGAGCCACAGCCCAGTAGAAATACACTAAACCAAATATGAACAATGACTAAAAGATTAGCAGTTGATAGTTGGTCCACACTGATTCTTTCCTTTATCACACTTTACATTTTCATGACATACAAGTCCATGTTACAACTCATTTTCCAATTTCTTTCAATTCTCAAATTTCAACCATGGGTCAGAACCTGGCCAAACAACTCATATGAGACAATAACTCATATCAAACACTTCCCATTTCATATTAGATAAGCATACTAGCTATATCACACAACAACCGATAAGCATACAAGCTATATCATCACTTCCACGGATATGCATATGAGCACTATCACACTTCCAATGACAAGCATATGAGCTCTGTCAACACATTAATAGATAAGCATATGAGCTCTATCTATGGAGTCCATCCCCTATCTCCTTCCAACACATTCGGTTTAGAGGTCCATCCCCTATCTTCCCCTAAACCGTGGAGTACATCCCCTATCTCCTCCAACACAACACAATGCATATAAACAACAATTATACACATCATCACACAATACATAAATTTTAATGTATTCTTTCAATTGTCAATCTCAATGACACATTCCAGTGATTAGTTACAGTTTGCCTAATCATCATGCATTGTCTACAACAATAACGACTATCCTCCACCGACCGATAGCCCAAAGTAGTTATTTCTAAACAGAAAATAAATGCACAAATGGATATCTAATCAACATTTCATTTCGGTGAGTGATAAATAATTCAACTACACCCTTTAACCCCATACTTTCTCAATCTCTACATTTCCACTTCATTTCCTCATTTCTCACAATTAATTATCCCAATTAATCAAACGATGTAATTAGGTCATTTTCCATAATTACCATTTCAACCCTTAGGTCCCATTTTCATCAATGATTCGACATTTATTTCACTTTTCTATGCCAAACATGCATCTAGGTTTATTATAAATAAAACCCCAACTTTTGTAAAAATAACACAAGAGCCCCAAACTTTCACAAAATTACCAAACCAACCCCAACATCTCAAAATACCAAAATTTAAAGACAAAATCCATAGAGAGGAGTAGGATATCCCTACCTCAAATTCGGAGCCTCAAAGGAGAAGATGACAAAACCCAACGTGCTCCAAAACTCAAAATTTTCAGATTAAAATGTAGCCCCCGACGATCAACAACTTTTTTGTAAAGGCCAAAGATGAGCAAATCACTCCTACTAGATCAAAACCTAGAGAGAAGGTAGAGTCCTAGAGTGAGAGGCTCAACAATGGTGTTTTTGGAAAAGTAGGAGAGAGAAGAGAAAGTGAAAAAGTGATTTGAAAAGTCAAAACACGGAACTTAAACCCAGTCGCCCCGCTCGAGCGTCAAACTCCCCGCTCGAGCGTCACTCACAGACTCCCGCTCGAGCGTCAACTCTCCCGCTCGAGCGGCGGATGCACACTCCCAGAACTTTTACAGAACCAGGTCTCCGCTCGAGCTTCAAACTCCTCGCTCGAGCATCACTCACACAATCCCGCTCGAGCGGCAAATCCCACGCTCGAGCGTCCAACTCTGCACCGGAAATACTGGATGGGTGAAATTCCCGCTCGAGCGCCAAAACCCCCACTCGAGCGGACAGGTCAAAATCTGGGCAACTAGTTTTGGTTTCTAAACTCAACCAACCTGTAACAAACCTGCCCAACACATTCTTAAAACTCAAATACTAAATAAGAAAGGATGTAAACAAGATAATAAACAACTACCAACATCCACGGACACATGTCCGGATCACTGTATAACAAGAGTAAACCCGGGATCGCTATAAAAATACTGTTTTCATGGAGATTAATTTGGCATCGATTTCCCATTCACTTGATAATGATTTTGAGCAACCACATATACAATGTGAATCGTTACACGGTAAAGAATGCGTTGTCACGTGAACCCGCCAACTTTAGCTTATGAGTCTCACCTAAAAATTAGTCTAAAATTTAAGAAAAAATTGTTTTTGCCCAAACAATTGTTTTTAAACCATTTCTTGCATTTTAAACCATTCACAATCCAATCTGCATAAATTTAGTGGGTAACTCATCCAACCCAACTCGTCAATGCTCTCAAATGGCAAGTGACAAAGCGGGTTGAAACAGTTGGGCGAATATGCAGTTTTTTCACACACTCCTGATGCAGGAGGATTTATTGTCTACTCTTATGTAGTATCAAGAAGGGTTACTTATTTCCTCTCATGTTATATTAAAATATTAATCACTAATTTATTTTAAAATGTAAAGTATTAGATAGATAAAAGAGTTTTATTTTTTATATTATTCTCAACAACAATGTGCTTGTCATGCACTTAATCAATGAACTCCCACAAAATAAGATATTAAACAGACCTTATCTTATACAACTCTCTAAAATATATCCAAAGTTTATTTAGATTTTGAAGGCAAAGCAATAGTTGGGGGAAAGTAATAGAGGATGTGTTATAGGATTGGGGTGGTTTGGGGAGTTTGGCTTATAAATTTAGGGGATTTACGTATAAATCTTAATAGATGAACTTATTATTTAATAGGTTTTGTGAGAATTAATGGCGTTTTTTATTAAGCACTATCAAAAAAATTATTAATTGTTAATTTTTAGTGACAGTTTAAAAATTATGTCACAAAAAATGTTATTATATTATAAGTTTTAAAGACAATTTTAAAAAATTGTTACAAAAAAAAATGTCACTAATTTTCAACTTTTAACAACAATTTGAAAAAAATTATCACAAAAAAAATCACTAATTGTAAATTTTAGTAATAATTTATAAAAACTGTGACAAAAAAAATTACTAATTGTCAATTTTAGTGACATATTCAAAAAAATCATCACAAAACATTATTTTTAATGACGATTTTATTAGGACATATTTTCAATAGGACTTGATGGGAATTAATTAAGACCTATTGGTAGTCTATCCTATAAATTTAAAAATTTTATTTTCAATTTTATTTTAAAAAATCAACTTATAATTCAGATGCATTCATATGTAGATCTCATATTTAGATCTTATATTATATCAATGCAATCTAAACCCTGTAAATACATTAAAAAATTTTGTGGACAATAAAGTTTGTGTAAAGCAATATTAGCCTTTTTCTATTTATTTATTTATTTTATTAACGGGAAAAAATGATGTTCAAAGGTGTCATCACTGTAAGAATTTTTCCTAAATATGACTTAATGTGGCTTATGCATGATTACACTAGATTCATCTCATTAAGAAAGATACATGTACATCAATTAGATGGTAACTAATCATTGATGAATGCACCTATATATACAATGTATAGAAGACTAATGGAGATAATGTTAATGCATTGAATGTGACAGATTTATTATGAATGAATCTTAGAAATGCATTATGTATCTATTATGAATATGTAAGATACATTAATCTATCTAATGAATTCATTACTATAGAAGATGCATTATGTATCATGAATGTATAAGATACATTAATCTATTTAATGAAGTTCATTGAATGAATGGATTCTTTGATGGGAAGAATACTAATACAAATAGTGTAAGGTCCCAAACCACACTCTCTGTATGAGCACTCGTCACTCTTAAAGCCCCGAAAGGCAGAAGCGGAGGATTGACCCTCAGGTTCTGGAGGATTGCGTGAAGGAACATGATGAGTTGATACGAAGGATGACGACAGACATGGAGTTAATGAAACGCCAGATAAAAGGAAAAGGGGTGGCGACAGGAGAGGGGTGCAAAGGCAGTACGTCCCCTTGCCACTCGGAAGGTCATGATAGACACACCACGCCATCACAAGCAGAGAGTAGGAGCCTAAGAACAGGGGACACTCAAACAAGGACGTCCAGGACTCGTTACTCCAGGTCTGAGAGAACGAGAACTGAGAGGTCATATACTGAAGTAAGCACCTATCGGCCCTCGCGCACGCACCAGATGTCATCCGGGCAGACGGAATTGCCCAGATCGTCTGATCTGCGAACTGTGCTTGAAGAAAGGGCACGATGGAAGGAGGATGTTAGGGTACGCGACTCGCGCAGAGTTTCAGCCCTTCAGCGGTTGGCTCCTCGGACGCACGGGAGCGTCGAGGTAGGAATGCCAATACCGCGCCTTGTTTATGAACCAACGGACAAAGCATTAGCAAGGTTACATAGCTCGCCATTCGTTCCAGCAATTGAGAACGCGCCATTACCTTCAGGCTTCCTCCAGCCCAAGTTTACGACTTACGAGGGGAAGACGAACCCCTACATGCACCTAAGCCACTTTCGCCAGGTTATGGCAATATACCGGCGGAACGAGGCTTTGATGTGCATCCTATTCCCATCCAGCCTTGGGACCTAGGTTTAACCTGGTTCGAAAGGCTACCAAAAGGTAGCATCGCCTCCTGGGCGCAATTGGCGGAGGCGTTCATGACTAGGTTCAGAACGAACACCAAAACACCAGTGGAGATCGATCAACTACTCTCCATTGACATGGGCGACAAGGAGACGCTGATGTAGCAACCCTCACCTTACTCTTGTCATACTTGCATACATTTATGCATGATCTTGTCTTGTTATGTTGTTTTGCAAGTTTTGCCTTGCCTTGTTTTTTTTAAGTGTTGCTTGCATGATTTTTGTTCCTTGCTTGGTGTGTAGCCGAGGTCATCTTGAGCCTAGTTCACCTTTGAACCTTTGTACCTAGAGCTACCTTGGAACCACTTTGGTTAACCTCTACCTTCGCCCTGACATATTGGCCGAGATGTCACCTTTGCACCTAGTGATCTTGTCCTGGAGTGGTATGACCTAGACCGAGGTGTGGCACATCTAGGCCGAGGTGTGGCACAGTTTAGTCCAGTGTCGTCCTTCCAAGCCGATGTATTTGTTCCCCTTGATTTCTGAAGTCCTGCCCTTAGCCGATATCATTACTTGCCGATGTGTCTTGCCATCTAGCTTGTTGAATATGCTTTGTCATAGACTTGTCCTATCAATCAATCACCTTTTGATGTTGAACCAACCCAGTAGTGCCACGTGTCCGAGCTGAGTGTTAAGACAGCCGGCAAACCTAGAAACAAATCATTTTGTCTCAAATCTTTGCCTTTGGAGAGAGAAGCTCTAGAGAAAGGAGGAGGAATTCTTGAGTGAGAATAGATCTTCCAAGCTTGATCTTCGAGGTTTGAACCGTTGGGTTCGAGTTTTGAGGTTAGAATCTTAACCTACTTTTGTTGTTCTTATTGATCATCTAGCTGCATTGCATGATCGAATCTGTTTTGCATGACATGAATCAATTTGAAGTTGGTTTTAGAAGAGAAAGATAGTAGACACATGTTCTTGAAGAAAGTTTCATTTTGATCCGAAAGTTTGGAACAAGAACCATGTTTTTGTGTTTGTTCTTGCATGACCTTTTGTATGGGTACCCAGGTCCATGTTTTTTTTTTTAAACTCATGACATGAAATCTTAGATTTTGTAATAAGTTATGATCTTTGCATACATCTTCTTCATGATCATGTTCATCACGTTCCTCGTGTTCTTCAAAAGGGAAACCCAGGTTTTTCCCGACCTTGCTTTTGAATGTGGCCATCGAGACCACACCTCGGCAAGGAGGTGTGGGACCTCGGCAAAGACCTGGTTGGTACCCAGTGTGTTTTCATGAGAGAAAGCAGTACTTAAACTCCCAGCATGTATCGCTTTGTTATTGACTTGGATCTGGTGGGAACGCCCGGATCATTTACTTGCATGTGAAGCTTGTTTTGAGAATGTGATTACCGTGTGATTGTAGGACCTTGATCTTTGCTTTGAGCCTACACCTGAAGAACTAGGTGAGTGGTATTTTTAATAAAGCTATGTTATAATGTTTTGATAAAGCTTGCTTCGCTTGTTTTGATGAAAGTATTTGTTGAGCATGAATGAATATCCTGGTTTTGTATATTAAGTATAAGTTTTGCTTGGATGACCTTCTCGGATAGTCCCTTGTGCTGGAGGACGCTAAACTTGTGCAGTACCATCGTGTTAAAGCGGGCTACGGGCCTAAGTAACACAAGTTCCATCGTGTTAAAGCGGGCTACGGGCCTAAGTAACACAAGTTTCATCGTGTTAAAGCGGGCTACGGGCCTAAGTAACACAAGTCCCATCGTGTTAAAAAGGGCTACGGGCCTAAGTAACACAAGTCCCTCGTGCTGGAGGACTCTAAATTTTCGCAGCACCCTTGCCTAATCGATTATGGATCGGCTATTCCCTCGTTTTGCCACTGACGGTTTACCGCATGGGTTTGCTTGTTCGGAATGCTATCGTTTTGTACCTCGCCGATGTTAGTGAGCGTCCCTTAGAGCTGTAAGGCTTTGTTAGAGGAACACGATTCATCCCTTGATTTGTAAAGTTTTGATAATGTTTCGTTTTGAAAGGACTTTGACTATTGTTCATGCTAAACCTTTATTATTTGTACCATTGACTGAGTATCCAAGCTCACCCTCTCTATATATATGTAGGTGATGAGCAGGACGTCGGCAAAAGCTTGTCTTGGATCCATGATTTTGTCGGCAAATCTTGAAAATTATGCTTCTTAGCTTGTATTCACTGTATTTTGTATATGTCGGCTTGAAGTTGTAAAGTTATGTAAAGATGTATGTCATTCCATTTGACCTATGCACTGCTCTTATGGACCACTTGTATTTTAAATTATTGCTTCCGCACTTGTGAGCCCCATATATTTGTACTCTGTTGTGTGTGGATTTCGTAAGATGGCCTTCGGTAATCTCAGATTACTGGCCATCACGGCACCAAACTACTAGGGGCGGTTTGGGGTCGTGACAGCTGAGATCCTACAACAGTCGTTACTGGGAGACTTTAAACTAGATAGGAGATTGCCCTACCAATCTTGCCATCGCGCAGTACAAAAGGGGGCTACCAGTCGGAAACAAGTTGAGGGATTCAATAACTATGGCGCTACCCCTCACGATGGAGGCCTTGATGGAGCGAGTGCACCAGCATATTCGGGTGGAGGAGGATGGCGTCCGTGCTAAAACAAAATCTGGTACAACAGTGATACCAGACAAAAAGACTACGACAAAAGTCAATACGGTAGAACGCCCCAGTAGGAACGGGCGAGGCAGGCGGGCCAATAGAGAGGACTCAGACAAAAGGTGGTTAAGAGTCCGCACTGCCATCACCATGGTGTTCAAAAAACTGATCTACAGAATTCTTAGCGAAATACGCAACAAACCTTTCGTCACATGGCCAGCAAAATTGGGAGAGGCACAAAAAGACTATGACGAGAGGTCCCGATGCACCTTCCATGATGAAAAGGGGCACCGCACTGAGAATTGCACACCATTGAGGCAATACTTGGAGGAGTTAGTGGCGGCTGGGCATCTGGACCAGTACATAGAAGGAGGAACATAACCAGCCCCCCAAAACCACGTCCCAAACGGGATGCCGGTCGACGCTCCACCTCAAGGTGTAATAAACGTAATACATGGGGCATTCGAACCTAAGCGGGCATGTGAGCTCAGGGGCATGATCAAAAAGGCTGAGCACTTAAGGAAAATATTAAGTACACAACCTGCCATCATAAAGGAGAGAACAGAGGCCACGAATGTCATATCTTTTTCAAACAGAGACTTGGCAAGGATATATTGCCCTCACAACGATGCACTAGTAGTCACTCTCCGCGTCAAGGATTTCGACGTCAAACGGATTTTGATTGACCAAGGGAGCTCATGTGAGATAATGTATTACAAAACCTTCAAACAATTGAAACTGGAGGATAAAGACTTGGCACCCGCCGTATCCCCCTTGATTGGATTCAACTCAATGCCAGAGTGGCCAATTGGCAAGATAATCCTCACAGTCAGAGCAAGAAGCATGACGAAACAGGTGGAATTCTGGGTATTAAAAGTCCCTTCCACTTATAACATAATTCTGGGAAGGACTTGGTTACATGCCATGTGATCGGTAGCGTCAACCTACCATCAAGTAATGCGGTTCCCCAACGAAGCCGGAGTAATTGAAGAGGTCTTTGGGGACCAAATTATGTCCAAACAATATTTCATCACAGTAAATGGCAGTCGCACTGCCAAGGGGTATGTACAGATGGTGGAAGAACCTGAGAACAGTGAGTTGTTCGCGGATGTTGGCAAAGCCACTGAACAGAAGGCGGCGGAAGACTTGGTATAGGTAAGGATAGATGAAATGAACCCGGAAAAGTTCTTTTTGCTCGGCTCATCTATGTCTAGCACTGAGAGATTAGAGGTCATGGAATTCTTGACCTCTAATATGAAAGTGTTCGCCTGGACATCGTATGATATGTCAGGCATTGACCCAAACTTCATTTGTCACCAACTGAACGTCCACCCAACTGCCAGACCAGTCATACAGCGCATTCGCAGATCGACACTCCACCATGCCGAGATAGTGGCGAAGGAAGTGGGAAACTTACTGGAGGCAGGAGTCAGAGAAGTGCACTACCCTAGGTGGATCTCTAATACCGTAGTAGTGCCAAAAAAGATTAAAAAATGGCGTGTTTGCGTGGATTACAAAACAGTCAACAAGACATGCCCAAAGGACAGCTTTCCTCTCCCACGGATAGACCAATTAGTAGATCTGATAACAGGACACAACCGGCTTAGCTTTCTTGATGCGTATAGAGGTTACCATCAGATCGCTATGTATGAACCAGACCAGGAGGTCACATCTTTTACAACTCCTAGAGGATTGTATTGTTACAAGGTCATGCCCTTTGGCCTAAAGAACGCAGGGGCAACATTCCAACAGATGATCACCAAGATGTTTGAACCATTGTTAGGCAGAATGATAGAGGCTTACATTGACGACATGGTGGTCAAGAGCAAGGATAAGAAGAACTATCTCAGGAACCTAGATGAGATGTTCCAAATCCTGAAGAAGAACAAGTTACGCCTTAATGCATCTAAGTGTGCATTCGGCGTAGGATCAGGCAAATTTCTAGGCTTCTTGGTGACCAACCGAGGTATAGAGGTAGACCCCTCTCAGATCAAAGCAATCCAGGATCTTGAGAGGCCCAACACAGTCAAGGAAGTGCAGCATCTCACTGGCATGGCAGCTGTACTCAACTGGTTCATAAGTCGGTCGTCAGACAGATGTCGACCATTCTTCCAAGCACTAAAGGCCAAGTTTGAGTGGAATGAAGAATGCGACCGTGCCCTCAAGAGCTTGAAAGAATACATGTCTTCTCCACCGCTACTCGTAACCTCAATACCTGGAGAAGAGTTCTTTTTGTACCTGGCCGTTTCACAGCACGCAGTAAGCGCGGTATTAGTTAGAGCGGAAGGAATCCAACACCTGCCCATCTTTTATGTCAGCAAGACATTGCTGGGCGCAGAAACCAGGTACTTACCATTGGAAAAACTGGCCTTAGCCTTGATGATGGCATCAAGGAAGTTGTCACATTACTTTCACGCTCACACCATAATCGTCCTCACAACTTTTCCATTAAAAGCTTTGTTTGAGAGGGCAAACTTTTCTGGGCGAATCTTGAAGTGGGTAGTGGAGTTGGGACAGTTTGACATCAAGTTTCAACCCAGAACCGCAATAAAAGCCCAAGCATCGGCAGACTTGTGGCAGAGTTCACGCCAGGAAGCCATCACATCTGCCCAGTTGACTTAACTGGAACAACTGAAATGGGGACGGAAAGTGTCACAGCAAATACGCAACCCCTAATACAAGATACTCAGCCACATTGTGGATCACACAGGCTTGAAGATAAACACGAAGAGGCAGACCATGCTACACCAGGCCCCAAAGACTCATCAACAAACAAAAACTTGGTACAGCCAGATAGTGAGGGGCAAACAGCAGGTGTGGACTTGGAAGAAAACATCAGTAACACTCACAACCTAAAGACATCATCCGACCCCTCAACTTGCTGGAAACGATTCGTTGGAGAGATGTGGAAGCTCTTTGTGGATGGAGCATCTAATAGGCACAGTGCAGGACTTGGCATAGTCCTCATCTAACCAGATGGCCTATTAGTGGAACAGGCAGTCAACCTTGGCTTCCCAACATCAAACAATGAGGCGGAGTATGAAGCGCTTTTAGCAGGCCTGAAATCAGCACTCTATATGAAGGCAACCGAGCTAATGGTTTGCAGTGACTCCTAGCTAGTTGTAAACCAAATTTCAGGCGACTACGAGGCAAAGGATGAAAGAATGGCTAAGTACCAAGAGTTAGTAAGAAGGGAGATCATGAAGTTCGAAGTAGTACGGATAGAGCAGATCGGCAGAGAAGAAAACAGTAGAGTAGACGAACTAGCAGGCTTTGCTTCAATAGAAGACACATCCATCCCACATCCGTTGCTGATCGACTTCCTACCAAGACCAAGCATTGAAGAACCCGAAGTATGTTGTGCTGAACTAGGCCCTTCATGGATGGATCCCATTATAGTGTTCTTAAAGGACAGCATTTTACCCGAAGAGAAGAAAGAGGCCAACAAAATAAGAGCAAAGTCACAGTGATTTTGGCTCTCTCCATCAATGGCCTTGTACAAGAAATCCTTCACAGGACCCTACCTGAAATGTGTCCATCCTAGCAAGGTTGAGGCATTCTTGTTCGAGATACACGAAGACGTATGCGGAAGCCACCAAGGAGGAAGATCATTAGCCGACAGAGCAATTTTGCAGGGATATTGATGGCCTTACATGCAAGCAGATTCAGAGAAGTATGTCAAGAAGTGCGAGAAATGTCAGAAGTTCGCACACCAAATACATTAGCCAGCTAGAGAGCTTCTACCTTTAACTAGCCCATGGCCCTTCACAATGTGGGGCTTGGACATAGTAGGACCACTTCCAACGGCACCCGACAACAGAAAATTCTTTCTTGCAGCAATAGACTACTTCACAAAGTGGGTGGAGGTAGAAGCATTCGCATCAATAAAGGAGAAGGATGTGAAGAAGTTCATCTGGCAGAATATCATCACTCGATTCGGCATACCCGAGGCTCTAATATCAGACAACGGCACTCAGTTCGATGGAAAAATTTTCAGAGGCTTTTGTGAGGAGTACAAGATAGAATTCTACAATTCTACATCGGCATAGCCCCAAGCAAATGGCCAAGGGGAAGCATCAAACAAAGTCGTCTTAGATGGATTGAAGAAGAGGTTAGAGAAAGCAAAAGGAAAGTGGGCTGAGGAGCTTCCTCATGTTTATGGGCCAACCGTACCACAACTCGACAATCAATTAGAGAAACACCATTCTCCTTAGCCTACGGCATGGAAGCAGTAATCCCACTGGAAATTGGCCTCCCCACCATCAGAAGCGAAAATTTTGACCCAGAGTTAAATGGAGAAGCCATAGCCTTGGAATTCGACCTTGCGGAAGAAAGAAAAGAAAGAGCACTGGTTCACATCACCTCATACCAGCAAGAGTTATCTAGAAAATACAACAAGACAGTACATCCAAGGCAATTCAAGATTGGAGATTAGGTGCTGCGCAAAGTAATGGGAAACATCCTGGTACCTGAAGATGGCAAGTTAGGGCCCAATTGGGAAGGACCTTACAAAGTGGTTGGATTAGCAGGAAAAAGGGCATACCACTTGGAAGATAAAGACAGCAAAGCCATTCCCAGACCATGGAACACTGCCAATCTCAAACTATTTTATTTTTAGCTTTTCTTTAAAGTACTTGTAATTTTCCTTTTTCTCAATAAAACAAGTTGTTTCTTTTCAGCATAATTGTTTTCTGCTGTAAACGTTGTTTTAGTGAGCTAGGGGCATTGTAAGCAGAGTTGGCCGAAATAACTTGCTTTGAGCTCTCTTCAGCTAAGATTAGGGTTTAGGCTGAAGAGGTTGGCTGGAAAAACCAACACTTCTCCTAAGCCGAGGATAAGGATCTAGGCTGCAGGACGTTTGGCTGGAAAAACCAAACACTTCACTCTACGCTGGCAGGAATAACCAACCTTGAGCTCTCTTCAGCTAAGATAAGGATCTGGGCTGAAGAGGTTGGCTGGAAAAACTAACACTTCTCCTAAGCCGATGATAAGGATCTAGGCTACAGGACGTTTGACAGGAATAACCAAACACTTTGCTCAGAGTTGGCCGGAATAACCAACTTTGAGCTCTCTTCAGCTAAGGTAAGGATCTGGACTGAAGAGGTTGGCTAGAAAAACCAACACATCTCCTAAGCTGAGGATAAGGATCCAGGCTGCAGGACGTTTGGTTGGAAAAACCAAACACTTCGCTTTAGGTTGGCAGGAATAATCGACTTTGAGCTCTCTTCAGCTAAGATTAGGATCTAGGCTGAAGAGGTTGGCTGAAATAAACCAACACTTAGTACTCTTCAGCCAAGATAAGGATCTAGGCTGAAGAATGGTTGGCTGGAATAACCAACTCTTAGTACTCTTCAGCCGAAAAACCAACACTTACCTCTCCTAAGCCGAGATAAGGACCTAGGCTGCAAGAAGTTGGCAGGAATAAACCAACTCTTAGTACTCTTCAGCCGAGATAAGGATCTAGGCTGAAGAGTGGTTGGCTGAAAAAACTAACTCTTAGTACTCTTCAGCCGAGATGAGGATCTAGGCTGAAGAGTGGTTGGCTGAAAAAACTAACTCTTAGTACTCTTCAGCCGAGATAAGGATCTAGGCTGAAGAGTGGTTGGCTGGAATGAATAAAGCAAATTACAAGGTTAAGAACCAAGATAGGTATCTCGACCAGAAAATGTTATACAACATTCATATTACAATTGGAAAGTAAATACCAGCACGACATGGCAATTAACCGAACTAACAGTTGAAACAAGAGGAGATTTCATTCAAAATGCAAAAGTTACAAAAGTGGGGCTCAGCCCGGTTACAATTTCTTTCCAAAAATACAAGAGATAGAAGATCAAGAAAAGAGGTCATCAAGATCCACATCCAGTTCAACTCGGAGCCCGGTTTCAGCAGGTAGCTCGGTCACACTTTCAACCAAGTCTTCCACCGGTGGCTCCACCCGAGCTAACTGAACGACAGGATCATTGGCGATGACTGGGGCATTGTCGAGCTCTGGGGCCTCCTCTTCATCATCATCATGAAGAAATTTTTGTTGAATGGCGTGGGCATACTCCACCATGTAGCTCGGTATAAAATGTGGTGGAGGGTTGAGGAAGACCTCGGTCTTTTGGCTAAGACCGAGCTACGCAACCGCCGCCTTCCATCCACATTTGAAGAATATATCTTTGGCAGCCTCGCATTGCTGAATATAGGTGTCCTCTCCTTCCTTGTAATCCCGATTTTCAGCATCTTCCACGCTCTTCTCCAACCGGGCGATTTCATCATTCTTCTTTTTCTCGAGCTTGGCCAGCTCGCGCAAATATTTATCTTTCAGCACGGCCGCAGCCTTTTGCTTATCAGCTTCGGCTGAGCTGACAAGACCGGTCAGGCGGGCCACCTCGGTATGCAGCTCGGTCATTTTCTTCTTGGCCTCCTCCAACTCGGCCGATTTAGCATCGGCCTTTGCCAAAGCTTGCCTTGTGGTTTTTCGAAGCTCCAACACGCGCTTATAAGCGACATGGTTCTTCTGGAGGGCCTGCAAACAGAGGATCAATTTTGAGCTAAATCGAGCAAACAGATGTAGAAATTAAAGCAAGAAAAAGGAGAAAACTTACCAGCACCATTGACTTTGTTGCCGAATGAATGGCTTTCAGCTCGGTAAGGTGATCGTGGTGCTCCATATCGGCTGGAAGGCAGACGCCCTTGGCAAGATTAAAGGCCAACATATCGTCTTTTTCAGCGACCACCGAGTCTGAGTCAGCGATAGCGCAGTTCTTGTAGCTGATTTTTGGCACCCATTTAGAGGAGGTAGCTCGGTCAGAGCGCTCCGATTGTGGGCTCGGTGGTGCATTCTGGGGAAGGATGGTTTCATCTTCGTTAACAAGGTGTGGCTCGGTTATGGAAGTCCGTGCACGCTTGCTGGATCGAGATGATGAAGGCTGATGGGTTGGTAGGGCTACCACGGTCTCTTGTAATTGGCCGGTTGGCGGTACTTCAACTTGATTTGTTTTGGTGATTATGGCCCTAACTGCTCTCTTCTTCGCCATCTCTTGCTCTGCTATTAGTGGGATCAAATTGATTTGAGGCAAGGTAGGATCTGGTTCTGGCGAGGGCTCTAACAAGAAGTCTGTCACCCTGGTCTTTCGTTTGCTGCTATATCTATATGTCAGCTCAAAGTTGAGTAGCTCGGCCCAACTTCGGTCGGGATGTCTTAGTGCGGCGCGGAGTACGCCAAGGTCAGGGTAGCTGTACTGGGACTTTAGAAAGTTTAAATCTGCAAAAGGGAAAAGACAATGGTTAGTACGATTGAAAATAAGCAGCAAAGTAAAGAAAAACATGAAACTAAGCCGAGGTAATTATACCGGCGACTCCTTTGTTCCAGTTTATTTGGTCGCCTGGGATCTGGGCCTCATGGTCTTCAAAATTTCCAAAAACCCAAAAAAAATCATTGTCGTTTACATCTTTGTCTAGGGTATTCTTTAATATCTTTTCACGACGCCGCCTTATTCTTAAATAGTAAACCCAGCCGTCCTCATTTTGGCCTAAAGAGGACTGGTGAAATAGCTCGGCCAAACCGAGGTTGAGGCCAAGTCGGCGGTTTAGCTCGGCAATGCCATTTATTATTCGGTATGAGTTTGTTGAAAGATGGGTAGGGTAGAGGTTTGTTTGCCTAAGGAACTCACGAAGAAGAGGCTGTACAGGGAATCGGAGTCCGGTTTCTACAATAGAAAGAAGAGTGAAGGGAACGAAGCCCGGTTTTCCCCAGGGGGTAGTATCTAGTTCGGCTAAACTAAGGTGGACATCATCAGGGATATGGTAGTCCCTTTAGAACTTGGCCATAGCCCTTGGCGAGTTTTCTAAAAACCTATATTTACCCATATGGTCTTAACTTATGTATAAATTATGCTGGAGTGCTAGCTCGGTGCTGAGATGATGTTGGTTGGACGTTCAAAGGAGTGCCTGGGCAACCTAGTCAGAGTCTGCAAAATGCAAAGGAAAAAGTGTTAAGCACAGATCGCTGGATCGTACTAAAAGCAAAAAAGGAAAAATAAATGTTGTCTTAGCTCGGCCACGTGGAATACTATCCATTCTTAGCCCAGTTTAAGCAAGGGGCTTTAGCCCGGTTAAGCAATGAGAAGTTCGTAGCCCAGTTGTAGCTTATGGTGCAACATTCTTAGTTCGGTTTTGACTAAGTCAGGGAGCCGGTTTAGCCCCAAGATATAGCTCGGTCGGTGGTTGATGTTTTCTAGTGCGGCATTGCGCAAACCTAATACAGTTCACTAGCTCGGCTAAAGTGAGGCAGACGGTGCTTAGACCCATTGAAACTACAGGTACGATGTGAAATTTTATCCCGGTTGCAGAAGGGTTATCCAGTCAGACTAGGCTTGCACCTAAATACAAACAATATCCTAGTTTGGTTGGAGTGTGATTTTAGATCAAATGCGTCATTTTTCAGGTTGTTTATGAATATAATAGTTCTATTACATGGGTTTTTCCCAAAAAAATGGAAGCAAAAATGGTATGTATTTTGAAAAACAAGCGAATAAGCATGCTATGTATTACAAAACAAGTACGAAATCAACGAAAAGGAAACAGATCTGAGCAACATACCCGTCCAAGAGGAAGGAACTGGAGATGAAAATGGCACCAGAAGAAAACACGAGCTTTGCAGTTACAGGTTGAAGAACAACGAAGGTCTAGAAGGTAGAGAGAGAGAAGAAGATGAATAGTGGTTTTGTTAGTTTGAAAAGTGGGGTTTTGCTTTTGGTAAAGAGCTTAAGTTTGGACGGGACTGTTCAAAATATGCGAAGTACGAAGACGGCATGACAGCTACGCTGGGCCAATAAGAGTTTGCCACGTGTCTATGGCAGGGGAAGTGATTTAGTTACGGCGACTGAAGAGACATTTTGACCGGACAGATTAAATAGCCCGACGTGGATTTAGCTCGGTTGAAGACCACAGTTTAGCTCGGTTGTAAGGCTAAAATTTTAGCTCGGCTGAAACACATGTAATCCCAATCATGCTACGCAGATGGAATTAAGGGGCAATTGAGAGGGTAATTTATGTCTATATTGGGCCGAGCTAAGTAGGAGACTTCTTTGTTAATTGGGCTGCAGGATGGACCAAGGTAAAAGCAGATTTACTTCGGTCTAAAAGACTAAGTGTATGAGCCGAGCTAGCTAGGCATTGTGCTTGGGAGAGCCGAGATAGCTTGGCATTGTGGGCTTGAGCGCCGAGCTAACTCCTACTTCGTACTTGGTTAGCTCGGTATTAAGGAAACAGTCCGGTTAGAGTATGTCAAACCGAGGTACATGTAGTGAAAGGAAGAACCGAGCCAGTTGGAGTTCGGTCTAGTCTGCGGCTTCAGCATGGTCATGTTAGCTCAGTCATATTGACATCCAACTGTGGTAAAACCATCTCACTTGGTTTAAGCAGTGAGGGGGGTGGTGAAGGATAAGCATTATCTTTCAGGAGTGTAATTCCTAAAAGGACTCTATATAGAAAGGTAAGAGTCCTACTAGGATTGTGCCACGCAGAACCTATAAAAGCTCATAACATCACCTATGGAGAGGGAACACAACTTTGATTCCTGAATTCATAGAGCTTTTGTGTTTATTGTCTATTGTGCTGACTTAGGCATCAGAGGGGTTTCCGGCACACACTCGCCGGTTAGCTCACATTTGTGTTTTCAGGTGGCAAAGCGATGGCGTTTCGAGGAGTGCAAGCTTGATCAACAGGATCATACGAGAAGAATTATTTCGTGCTCGTACACTCTTCATCACAAAAAACTCAAGTTGTCACCACAAGAAGGCTGCCATCGCCTAGAGAAAGAGAAGTGGTTTGAAGATCTTAGACAAGTAAAGAACTTGAAGATCAAGATCTTCCATTCAAGGTTTCTCTTTCTTAAAAGAGGATATCATACTATCATGGATCAATGTATGTATTCGCTTATTTTGTATAGTAGAAATTCATATAGTTTTCATGTATAGAATTGAATCCTTAATGGTTTTTAGTTTATGTTCCGCAAAGTTTTCTATCAATTGGTATCAAAGCTTAGTTTTCAATTCTAATGCATGAAACGTATAAGTATGAATTTCATTTTATGATGATATTTTGTGTAACAAGTGCAAAACCTTGATTTACACTTGTCCAATTTTATTTTTATTTTTGGCCAATCTTTTATTCTATTGATATTAAAATAAAAATTGAAAATTATTGAACAAGTGGGAATTAAGATAATGTTTTATTCACTTATAATGTTTTGTTACACACCTTATGAGTTAAAACATTGTTGATCAGCCCAACGGAGGTTCAACACTATGTATGTTTGAACAACCGAGATGATTAGTATAATAAATATAGCAATAAGTTTTTCTTCCCAACGGTGATAAACTTCTCACATGCTTTAGTTAATAAAATAAAATAAGAGACATCGAGTTTTTCTGCCAAACGGTGATAAACTCGTTACGGTCTTAATGATTATTTTATTTCATTTTATTTTATGTTGTTTATTTTTATTAGTCATCTCATTTATTTTTATGAATTGTTAAAATATATTGTTATTCGGCTCAACGGAAGGATAACTTGATTTCGTATCTAACTAATTATGTTTTATAGTTAGATATATTTAACTTGTGGTGTTATTTTTATGAGATGTGAAAAGTAGTTTTCTTGATTATATTATGTAATGGATATTATGTGTTTGCAACATTGAATCCTACTGCAATTAATAGTTACTTGTCTGGTATTGAAGCTTTGAGTGGAACTAATTTTAAGAAATGGAAGGAACAAATTAGAATTGTTTTGGGAATTATGGATTTAGACTATGCATTAAGAGAGCCTGCTCCTACAAAGCCTAATGATACAAGTTCTAAGGAACAAATGGCTTTATATGAAAAATGGGAACACTAATCGCTTAAGTCTAATGATTATGAAAGGCTCAATTACACCTGCAATTCAAGGAGCAATCACTGTTTTTGAAAGTGCAGTGAGCTATATGAAATCTATTGAAGAACAATTCATTGGAACTTCCAAATCCCTTGCTAGTACTCTCATGATTAAAATGATGACAATGAAATATGATGGTTTGAGTGGTGTTCGTGAACATATCTTAAAGATGAATGATATGGCCTCTCAATTAAAGGGAATGGACATGGAAATTTCTGAAGATTTTCTTGTTCATTTCATTATGACTTCTCTTCCTGTGCAATTTGGTCATTTTAAGATCAATTATAATACGCAGAAAGATAAGTGGAAGATGAGCGAGTTAATTGCCATGTGTGTTCAAGAAGAAGAGAGACTTAAAGCTGAAAAGCCTGATATGGCTCACCTTACCACCTTGGGTCCAACCAAAAAGATTTTCAAGAAAGGAAAAAGTAAGAAGAAGAAGAATGCAAATGATGAAACTCACAAGGCTAATGAAGAAAATAAGATTCGATGCCATTTCTGTCGAAAGAAAGGTCACATAAGAAAGGACTGTCCAAGTTTTAAAAGTTGGATGGACAAGAAAGGTAACACTTAATGCTTTGTGTCTTATGAATCCCTTTTGGTAGATGTTCCACCAAATTCTTGGTGGATTGACACTGGTGCAAGTATTCACATAACAAATTCCATGCAAGGATACCTTACAAGTCAGAAACTAAATAAAGGAGAACAAACCATTACGGTTAGAAATGGAATAGAAGTGGATGCTGAGGCTATTGGCACCCTCCGTCTAATTTTAGACTCTGGTTACATTTTAGATTTAGTAAACACAGTTTATGTTCCTGTTTTTACTAGAAACCTAATTTCTGTTTCACAACTTGATTCCTATGGTTATGAATTTAAGTTTGGAAATAATAGAGTCTCTTTATTCCACAATTCTCACATGATTGGTTCTGGTACTTTATATGGTAATCTTTATTCATTGAATTTAGATTCCACTTATGTACAATCTCTTTTATCCTTTAATGTAAACGACTTGGTAAATAAAAAGAGAAAGCAAGTGAATGAAAATTCATCTATGTTGTGGCATAAGCTCTTGGGCCACATATCAAAAGAAAGGATGGAACGTCTTATTAAAGAAGAAATTTTAAGTTCACTTGATTTTTCTGATTTTAGTACTTGTGTGAATTGCATTAAAGGAAAATACACAAAGGCAAAGAAAAATGGTGCTACTAGGACTACTGAATTATTAGACACAATTCATACTGATATATGTAGTCCCTTTACTATTCCGACTATTTCTGGACATAAATATTTTATTACTTTTATTGATGACTTTTCTAGGTATACTTATGTGTATCTTATTCGTGAAAAATCAGAAGCACTGGATATGTTCAAACTCTATAAAGCTGAAGTTGAAAATTAACTCGGTAGACGGATTAAAAGTGTAAGATCTGATAGAGGTGGTGAATATTATGGTAGATTCACTAAGTCAGGTCAAAATCCAAGTGCTTTTGCTTTATTTTTGGTTGAGAATGGTATTGATGCTAACTACACAATGCCTGGTACACCTGAGCAAAATGGTGTAGTTGAGCGACGAAACCGTACTCTTTTGGACATGATGAGTAACTCTTCTTTGCCAGATTACTTGTGGGGTGAATCTTTAAAAACAGTTATCATGTTCTTAATAGGGTTCCTAGTAAGGTTGTGCCTATAACTCCTTATGAGTTGTGGGTTGGTAGGAAACCTAATTTGAATTATTTACATGTATGGGGTTGTTCTGCTGAAGCAAAAATTTTCAATCCACAAATAAAGAAATTAGACCCTAGAACTATAAGTTGTTATTTCATTGGATATCCTGAGAGATCAAAGGGTTTTAGATTCTATTGTCCCACTCATAACACAAGAATTGTTGAAACTAGAAATACTATGTTCTTAGAGGATGAAAACATTAGTAGGCGAATGAATCTCAAAAATATTTCTTTGGAGGAAAATCGTGATTTTACACCTTCCACGATTATCCAAGAAAAATGTAGTACTTAAACCTATTGGTACACAAGAGATTTCTCACATTGGAAAAGAAGTTGTCCCAGTTGTAGAACAACCTTTACGCAGATCACAAAGAGAAAACAAACCAACCATATCAGATGACTATGAGGTTTACCTAAATGAGTGTGATATAGGCTTGGAGAACGATCCTGTTTCTTATGCCCAAACCATGAAAAATGAAAATGCAACTCAATGGTTAAATGCCATGAAAGATGAGTTAAAATTCATAAAAGACAACAATGTCTGAGATCTTGTAGAATTGTCTAAGGGATCCAAAACTGTTGGATACAAATGGATTTTTAAAACCAAGCGTGATCCTATAGGCAATGTCGAAAGATACAAGGCCATATTAGTTGCTAAAGGATACACTCAAAAAGAAAGGATAAACCATAAGGAAACTTATTCTCCTATTTCTATTAAAGATTCCTTAAGAATAGCCATGGCTTTAGTAGCTCATTATGATTTAGAGTTACATCAAATGGACGTTAAAACAACTTTTGTGAATGGTGACTTGCATGAAGTGGTCTACATGGACCAACCTGAAGGTTTTCAGGATGAAAGCAAGGAAAATATGGTTTGTAGGCTTAAGAAGTCCATATATGGTCTAAAGCAGGCATCTCGACAATGGTATCTTAAATTTCTCACCAAATTTGATTTTAAGGATAATGTGGTTGATCAATGTGTCTACCTTAAAATCAATGGGAGCAATATCTGCATTATAGTTTTGTATGTTGATGATATATTGCTTGCTAGCAATAATTTGGGAATGATACATGAGACAAAGCAATTCCTTACGAGAAATTTTGAAATGAAAGATCTTGGTGAAACCTCTTTTGTCATTGGGATAAAAATTCACCGAGATAGGTCTCGTTGTATTTTAGGATTGTCCCAAAGAGCCTATATCGAAAAGGTTCTTAAAAGGTTCAACATGCAGAACTGTTCAAGTAATGTTGCCCCTATAGTTAAAGGTGATAAATTTAGTGAATTTCAGTGTCCCAACAATAATTTAGAAAGGGAAAAAATGAAAGAAATTCCTTATGCCTCTGCAGTTGGGAGCATTATGAATGCTCAAGTTTTATACACGTCCTGACATAACATTTGTAGTTGGTATGCTTGGTCGATACCAAAGCAATCTCGGACTTGATCATTGGAAAGCAGTTAAGAAAGTGTTGCGATATTTACAAGGCACTAAGGATTACATGCTCACTTATTAAAGAACAGATAGCCTTGAAGTGGTTGGTCATTCAGATGCTGATTATGCTGGATGTAAAGACACTCAAAAGTCCACTTCTGGGTACATTTTTATGCTTGCTAATGGACCCATTTCGTGGAAGAGTCATAAGCAGTCTCTGACAGCCTCTTCCACTATGGAGGCAGAGTTCATAACATGTTATGAAGCCACATGTCATGCAGTATGGCTAAAGAATTTCATATCTGGATTAGAACTTGTCGATTCAATTTCGAAGTCTTTACAGATTTACTGTGATAATGATGCTGTTGTGCGGTTCTCCAATAATAACAAAACTTCAGGAGGATCAAAGCATATTGATATCAAGTATCTAGTTGTTAAAGAAAGGATTCTGAATCAGACTGTTTCCATCTCTCATATTGGTACTACACTCATGTTAGCAGATCCTTTAACTAAAGGTCTCACACCTAAGTTTTTTTAAGAACATGTTGCGCGCATGGGCTTAGTAGAAAGTTTGTCATGTTTAGACTTGAAATGAGTGTATTATATGTTCATGATAAATGTTATGTTATAATCATCTTCTGTTAGTAATGATTATGTTTGTTGTTTTCATTATTCATACTTGTGCACAATTTAGAAGAAGATGTAAACAACGGGACCGTTATAGATGAATTAGCATTAATCACCATTATGTTGCTAATGTCATCTTTATGATTTAAGATTCACTTATTCATGCTGATGGAAAATATTATCACTATAACCATTGTACAGTCTTGATCAATGTGTAAATCACTGACTACAGTGATTTGGTGCTAATAATTTCATTGTACAAAATCTAATGGTGATGGTGCAATCTTCTACTGAGAGAACGTTGGCCATATTATGATAATCTAGTGACATAATATAATCATGCAAGCCAAGTGGGAGATTGTAAGAATTTTTCCTAAATATGACTTAATGTGGCTTATGCATGATTACACTAGATTCATCTCATTAAGAAAGATACATGTACATCAATTAGATGGTAACTAATCATTGATGAATGCACCTATGTATACAATGTATAGAAGACTAATGGAGATAATGTTAATGCATTGAATGTGACAGATTCATTATGAATGAATCTTAGAAATGCATTATGAAGTTCATTGAATGAATGGATTCTTTGATGGGAAGAATACTAGTATAAATAGTGTAAGGTCCCAAACCACACTCTCCATCACAAAAAACTCAAGTTGTCACCACAAAAAAGCTCCCATCGCCTAGAGAGAGAGAAGTGGTTTGAAGATCTTAGACAAGTAAAGAACTTGAAGATCAAGATCTTCCATTCAAGGTTTCTCTTATTTTTTAAAAGAGGATTTCATACGATCATGGATCAAGGTATGTATTCGCTTATTTTGTATAGTAGAAATTCATATAGTTTTCATGTATAGAATTGAATCCTTAATGGTTTTTAGTTTATGTTCCGCAAAGTTTTCTATCAAACATCCGTGAGCCTAGGTCTTAGAATAGCCGATTGCCCACCTAATTTAATCCAATCCAAAAAAATGACCCACCATTGAGACACCAATAAAACTTAATCACACGTCACAGACGAGTCCAAGTTTCGAGGGGGAGTCTATGCAAGATCTCCAAAAAAAAGCTAATTGCAAAGCAACAAAATTTATCATTTTTTAAAAATCAAACCAGAGTCACATCTCTGAAGAAAAATGCTAGGCTACCACCCCAGTCGTTATTAGCCTTATTGTATTTGTTGTGTGCACGTTACAGCCTAGAGCAAACACAAATATGCAAGGGGAAGGATAGGCGGTGCTTGGATAAAACAAATGACAAAATCCCACTCCACTTCCAAATCCAGGTAGGTACGAGGTGAAAAATTGTTCAACATTTCGTAAAGCAAAGGTGTTTGTTTGTTTGTTTGTTTTTTTTTTTTTTTTTTTTTTGTGCGCGCATGTGCTTATTTATTTTTATAAATTTTTTTTAAAAAATTAAAAAGTTTTAAAGTTCTTGATTCAGCTTGATCAGACTAACTAATGTACGAAAAATATTTAAACTATTATTTTTTTATTGAATTTAATGATTAAAATATTATTTTCAGTCAATTTTACTTAACCAAAATAGGTGGATGATTTAAATTGAAAATTGTGGGGGCATATTTTTAGGAATGACAACACGTGGCCATGGTGGCACCGAAGTGCCAGCCAAGGTGCCACGTGTCTTGGTCATGACGCCGAGATGATCTCGGCTAGGCCAGGGTTATCTGCGGAGATACCGGAATCCAAGATAAACAGATAAGTTATAAGAGTCCTAGAATGGAGGAAGACCTCAGCTTGGATAAGGATGGAGCTCTCAGGGAGTTTATCTTTATTTATTGGAGAGTCTAGGATGAGCATTGGGCCAGAGTCCAAGAGAAGCTAGGCTTCTACAAGGATCAGGTAAGTGCTGACTATAAAAGTAAGGTACCCTCATGGGTCTAAAGTACACTTTTTGTACTCTGGCTAGTGAATTAAGCACTATTTGCTATCTTTGAGAGATAATTGAGTACTAACTTGATCGTCGGAGTGCCCCCGGGTGGAAGAACCACCGCCGAAGTCTTATCTTTCTGTGACAGGTTGTTCGGGCATAATCTATTCTGTCGGTGTTCTCCAGCTGAGTACCTGTTTGGCAGTGTGGTCAGAAAATAGAACCCACAATTTGGTGTTGTCTGTGGGAATCGAAGGAGAATAGATGGCCAACGACGGACAGAAAGAGAAAATTGGTGACGACATCCCTACTGGGAGTGGTAAACACATCGATCCTAACGTAGAAGAGGATAACTGCAACGAGAACCTCGAGATAAGAATCCCAGAAAGGAAGACGTCGGCCAAGAGGGAGACGTACCAAAGAAGGTAGGCCGAGGCGGATATTATAATGAGAACGACCTCTAGGTGTGGAAAAATAGGTGCATGTGAAGGGACGGAGAGATGAAGGGAATGGCGAACAAATTGACAGACCTGCAATCAGTCGTCAATTTCATTATGCAGAACAACGTCATGCAGCCACCGTTTCCATTACAAGACACGCCGATTCCAGCGGCCAAGAACGATATCCAGAAAGGGAGGCAGAAAACAGTTCCTGCAATCCCTCAGCACACCAGGACTAAGGAAGACTCTCACTGGCCTTCACGGGAGGTCGAGCGAGGAGAGTCAATGAAGGGAGAGTCTTGGAGGACGCATCGTATCAAAGAAGCTCACACTAAAGAACATCGGCATGTTCAAGGAAAAGAGCTCTGTTTCGACACAACTAATAGAGGGAGGTCCAAGAGGACTCATAACGACACTGGAAGTAGCGCACTAAAAAGGCTAAAGTTTGTGGATAGCCAAGCTCCTGGACGGACCAAGGAAGATTTAAGAGATTACCTCCAGAGGAAGCGGTCAAGCCAAGAACACCATTTTCGGTAGAATTGGACAAATTTGAGGCCCCGAAAAGGTTCCATATGTCGAAATTCCAGATATATGATGGTAAGTCTAACCTTAACTTTCATGTCGGCTTGTACCTGAACTCAATGGCACTGTACACCGGGAACGAGCCGTTGCTCTGCAAAGTGTTCCCCTCATCCTTTGGGGAAATCGCATCAGACTGGTTTCATAAGTTGTCGAAAGGAACTGTGAAAGCTGGGAAGGCCTGGCCGAGATGTTCGTGGCCAGGTTTGTGACAAACAAACTACATTCGTTTAGGGTGGACTCCCTGATGGCTTTGAGAATTGGCGAGGATAAAAGCCTTCGGGCCTATGCTAAAAGGTATTACGAGGTATTCAACTGAATACCAGGATGCAACTAAGAGGTGGCGGTCGTGTCTTTGAAGAACGGCCTGAACGATGATTTTCTGTTTCAAAAATCACTGGCAAAAACACTGCCAAAAAGTATGGAGGAACTTATGGCCAGGATAGAGAAGTATACGAGAGCCGAGGAAGACACGTCGGGGACAAAGGCATCAAAACAAGAGAAGAGAAATGGCTCGCCGAAGCGAGGCCGAGGTAACACTGGATATAACAAACAAGAGATAGGACTAAGGGTTGCACAAGCAGTCACAACCGTATTTCGAATTCCGGTTTACAAAGTCTTGGAAAGAATTCAGAATCAGCCTTATTATAGAGCACTAGAGAAAATTCCTGGCGAATTTATGGGAAGAAGTCTGGGGAAACACTGCGCCTACCATACTGAGGATGGGCATCTAACTCTGGGGTGCAGAGCCCTAAAAGCACATCTGGAAGACCTGGTAAGACAAGGTCATATAAGGTACCTAGTAGATGAGACGAGGACAAGGGAGAAACAAGCGAGACTACCTCAGGCACCAGCAGCACCACCCCTGCCAGTACCACAACCGCAAGCAGGCGGACCTTGAGTGATCAATGTGATCCACTCAAAGGTCAATGAGAATGAGATACATAGGGAGACTCAGAAAGTAAAACACTTGCAACATGTGTATCAGGTTTGGCAGAAAAGACCTAGGACAGACGAGCACTAGGGACCAATGGTGTCCTTTACTGAAGACGACCTAGAGATGGTGTAGCATCCACACAATGATGCCCTAGTAATATCCCTCCAGGTTGGAGAGTGCCAGGTAAGGCGCATTCTAATTGACCAGCGCAGCTCTTGTGACATCATGTACGTCAGATGTTACAAAGAGCTTGGCCTTCACCAAAATGATCTGGAGCAGTCCAATGGTTGGGTTCAATGGAATGCCAACATGGCCCCTAGGGGCAATAAGTTTGAAGGTGTAGGCTGGCACTAAGAAGGTAAAAACGAAGTTCACAATAATTGACACCCCTTCCCCTTACAATGCTATCCTGGGAAGGCCATGGTTGCATACAATGGGGGCTGTTCCCTCAACATTACACCAGTTGCTGCGGTTCCCAACAGAACATGGAATTGAGGAGGTCAAAGGGGATCAGGTACAGGCAAATAATTGCTCCATGGTAGCAATGAAGTCCACCTGTAGCGTGTGAGGAGCAGAATCAGTAGAAATTGAGGACGAGGACATGGAGGTCCTTGAGGACGTCGGCAAAGAACCAGCTGAGAAAAATAAGGAACCCTGAAGAAGATCTTAGTCCAGCAAGGGGATGAAGAGAGCTTCTTCTTTCTCGGCTCAGGCTTGGTCGAGGAAGAGAAAAAAGAATTAGAGGCATTCTTGAGAGCAAACCTTGAAGTGTTTGCCTGGACACCATACGAAATGTCTGGCATTGACCCAGAGGTCACTTGCCATAGACTGAACATGGATAGGTCGGCCAAACCTGTCATCCAGCGAGCAAGGAGGCCTACGTTGATGCATGTTGAGGTAGTAGAAGAGGAAGTGGATAAACTTCTGGAGACCAGAGCCATTTGAGAGGTAAACTACCCAACATGGTTATCAAACACAGTTGTTGTGAAGAAAAAGAATGGGAAGTGAAGGGTCTGTGTGGACTTTACCAGCTTGAACAAGGCTTGTCCCAAAGACAGTTTTTCACTCTCCAAAATTGACCAATTGGTAGATGCCACCTCAGGACATGAAAGGATGAGCTTCCTGGACGCTTTCAGGAGGTACCATCAGATAGTCATCTACCCCCTAGATGAGGAGAAGACTGTATTTATCACCCCAAAAGGGCTGTATTGCTATAGAGTGATGCCTTTCGGGTTGAAAAATGCAGGAGCAACTTACCAGAGATTGGTGACTAAGATGTTCAGACATCTAACAGGCAAAACAGTGGATGTATACATTGATGACATGATCGTGAAGACCAAAGAACCTGAGGATCATCTAGCCGACCTGAAAGCAGTCTTCGATATCCTGAGGACATTTTGGCTCCGACTCAATGCGTTGAAGTGCACATTTGGAGTTGGGTCAGGAAAGTTCCTGGGATACTTGGTCACCAGAAAGGGCATTGAGGCAAGCCCGGATCAGATCAAGGCCATTTTGAAGTTGAAGAGCCCAACGTCGGCAAAACAAGTACATATGTTGACTGGAAGGGCTGCAGCCCTAAATAGATTCATAAGTAGAAGTTTTGACAAATGCAAACCTTTCTTTAGTTTAGTGAAGAAAGCCATAAACTTCTTATGGACAGAAGAGTGTGAAGTTGCCTTGGTCGACTTGAAGAAATACTTGACCACCGCTCTAGTTCTCTCAAATCCAGTACCTGGACAGGAGCTGTTCTTATACTTGGCGGTTTCAAAGCATGCAATGAGTGTAGTGATAATCAGAGAAGAAAAGGGAGAACAAAGGGTAGTTTACTACGTGAGTAAAACCCTAGCAAATGCAGAGACCAGATACTTACCCCTGGAGAAACTGACACTGGCTTTAGTAATGGCTTCCAAGAAGCTGAATCATTACTTTTAATCCCACAAAATTGCGGTATTAACTGAGCATCCTTTGAAATCCCTGTTACAACAAGGAGATCTGACCGGCAGGATAGCAAGATGGGAAGTGGTGTTGGGCCAATATGATTTGGAATTTAGACCCAAAACAGCAATCAAAGGCCAGGTTTTGGCTGACTTCGTGGACGAGTTCACACTAGGCGCCATTATACATCGGTCCCCGTTGAGTCGCGGTTTAGGTGAACAAGAAGAAACCCAACGGGAGACAACAGAATAGAAGAAAAAAGAGAAACTCAGGCCTTGCGGTATTTTTGTCAGCGACTCCTTCTGTTTATTTGTTGATGGAAGTTCAAACCAAGATAGAGCTAGGGCAAGAGTTGTGCTAGTATCACCAGATGGCCGGATGCTGGAACAATCTATTCGTTTAGGGTTTAAAGTCTTAAACAACGAAGCAGAGTATGAAGCACTGATCGCAGAATTGAAGTTGACAGTAGCAACGGAAGCCGACGAGGTGATGGTCTTCTATGACTCCAAATTTTTCGTCAACTAGACAACAGGCGAATACAAAGCCCGAGATGAAAGAATAATGGCCTATGTAAAGGAGGTGGGCAGACTAGTAGCCTTATTCTAGAATTACCGACTACATCAAGTTAGCCGAGATGACAACAGCTACGCTGATGCCTTGGCAAACCTGGACAGTGCAATGTAATAAGGAGAGGCAAGGACAATGATGGTTGACTATTTGTCAGGCCCAAGCATAGTACCACTGAACACAGAGTATGAGGCAATATGTCTAGAGACGGGACCAAGTTGGATGGATGCGATAATAGTATTCTTTAGAGATGGAAAACTACCAGATGATCATAAAGAAGCACACAAGATCAGACTGAAGTCGGCAAGATTCATTCTGACAGCAGAAGGACATCTCTATAGAAGATCTTTTACTGGTCCCCTTTTAAGGTGTGTACATCCTTCACAAGTTAAAGACTTCCTATATGAAATACACGAAGGAGTATGTGGAAGCCACGCTGGGGACAGGTCACTTGCTCATAGGGCCATTACTCAGGGGTACTAGTGGCCCTATATGCAGAAAGATGCTGAAACTTATGTCAGAAAGTGTGAGAAGTGTCAGAGGTTTGCACCTTTGATACACTAACCAGCAGCGGATTTGAACCCAGTGTCCAGCCCTTGGCCATTTGCCCAATGGAGCATGGATCTTGTTGGACAATTGCCTCAAGCGACTAGACAAAGGAAGTTCTTGCTAGTGGCAACAGATTACTTCACCAAGTGGGTAGAAGCTGAACCCCTTGCAAAAATTCGGGACATTGATGTAAAAAACTTCATATAAAAGAACATCATCACCAAGTTTAAGATCCCAAGGGGGATAATAGCAGACAATGATATGCAGTTTGACAGTAAGCCATTCAAGAGCTTCTGTGCAAAGTACAAAATCAAGAACTACTATTCCACTCCAAGCTTCCCTCAAAGTAATGGACAAGTAGAAGTATCCAACAAAACTATCTTGGATGGGAGTAAGAAGAGGCTAGAAGTAGCAAAGGGGAAGTGGGTGGAAGAGTTGCCCAATGTACTTTGGGCATTTCGGATAGAAGATCAACTGAGGAATCCCTATTCGCCATGGTTTATGGCAGAGAAGCAGTTATTCCACTAGAGGTCGGCATCCTAGGGATCAGAACCCAGGAAGTAGAAAATGGGACCAATGAGGCATTCTTGGCTCGAGATCTGGATTTGTTGAAAGAAATAAGGGAGAAAGCAGTAATTCAGCTGGGGGCATACCAGCAGCAGCTTGCTAGGGCTTACAATAAGAAGGTCAACCCACGAGAATTTCAAGTCGGGGACCTCGTCTTGAAAAAGGTCGTTAGCAACAAGAAGGATCCCAAAGAGGGAGAGCTGGGGCCAATTGGGAGGGACCTTATAGAATCATCTCGGTCCTGGCAATAAGGCATATCGGCTTGAAGACAGTGAAGGCAAAGAGTTGCCAAGGCCCTAGAATACTTGCAACCAGAAGTTTTTCTATCACTAGATTTTTTGTTTTTTAAAAGTTTTTTGTTATTAGCCGAAGTAATAATAAAATTTTAGCTCGATTTTTAATTTCAAACTTGTGTAGTACGACTAACTAGTCACTTGGCGATGTTTCTAAGTAAAACATGACGAATAATTTAGACTTATTATATGGCAGAGTTATATTCTACTTGTATATAATAGAGTTGGACTAAGTTGGCAATGTTTCTAAGTGAAACATGAGGAATAACTTAGACTTATTATATGGCATAGTTAAATTATACTTGCATATAATAGAGTTGAACTAAGTTGGCGATGTTTCTAAGTGAAACATGAGGAATAACTTAGACTTATTCTATGACAGAGTTAAATTATACTTGCATAAAATAGAGTTGAACTAAGTTGGCGATGTTTCTAAGTGAAACATGAGGAATAACTTAGACTTATTATATGATAGAGTTAAATTATACTTGCATATAATAGAGTTGAACTAAGTTGGCGATGTTTCTAAGTGAAACATGAGGAATAACTTAGACTTATTATATGACAGAGTTAAATTATACTTGCATATAATAAAGTTGAACTAAGTTGGTGATATTTCTAAGTGAAACATGACGAATAACTTAGACTTATTATATAGTAGAGTTGAATTATACTTGCATATAATAAAGTTGAACTAAGTTGGCGCTGTTTCTAAGTTAAACATGACGAGTAACTTAGACTCATTATATGACAGAGTTGAATTACACTTGCATATATTGGAGTTAAACTAAGTTGAATTAACCTGGATTTGCCATATCGGCAGAGTCAAACACAGATTGAAACTAAGTATATTTGAGTAAGATTAACAGAGGAACCAAGGTTGAGAATCTCAACTAATCTCTATTTGAACATAACTTCGGCAACAAGGTTATAGCCACATGTTTAATGAGAACCTAAGTAAAACTTAAGTTCACATTAGGGGGTAGAGAACTGGAAAATGATGCTTGGGACAACACTTGTTGAAATTTTCAGAAAAATTTATAAATTAAAGTCAAGCCGAGGTGATATTAGAAGAAGTACATACGTGCTTGCCGAGATTACCAGGTTACTAAACTTGGAAAATATGAAAGACTGAGGTCTTGATAGAAAACAAAAAGTAAAGTGGAAAGTTTTAGATAACACTTGTGAAAATATTCTTTACAAATGTTTTTACGTGTTAAAACAAGGTCGAGATAAACAAGTTGGAAGTTATGTCTGAGGTATTTTACTCCGAGGAGACTGTACAGCTAAAAGAATAAAACAGAAGATATGCAAAATATTCTAAGTATGGAAACAGTGAAGCATATAAACATACAAACACTTGAAAGAAGAAGTTATACTTGCATTCAAAAGAAAAAAAGGTGCTTCGGCCTGGAGAAAGATTACTTGTTCAGTTACAAAAAAGGGCACCCCGGCTAAATGTAGAATTAACATTGTTCAAATGAAGTATTACAAGCTAAGAAGGAACAGAACAAGGAAATGAGAAAAAAAAAATTTCTAAGTACTAGACTTGATATGATCGGAGGGTGGTGTTGCAGTCCTCTCAGCTTCAAGTTCAGCATCAATTTCTTGCAAAGTCTTATTGTAACAACCCTCATACTGTCTACCGATTAATGACTGATAATTGGACTGGTTAAAGTACTGAACTGACTGACTGAAGACGGGAACTGAATTGACTGAGTGTGTGTGTTAATTTGTATTCTATCTGTTTGATTGATTATTTGATCTGTTCAAGTTTTTATGTCTAAATTGCAAATTGAAGGCCTTATCGGCGGCCGAATCAGAAATTGATTGATGTTCCATGACCCTCATAATTAATGTGATTTTATGGTGTATTTATCTGAAAACTGATTAGGAATGCTTAAAGTAGATTAAATAAGCTAATTATAGAGTTAGGCTTAATTACCAAATTGCCATTGTTAGTGGGCCTCTTATTATAACATATTAGAGCCTTGTGCACACTTGAAACAAACATTTCCTCAGCCTTGTTTGATGCTTTAGCCAACCATGAGAGGGAGGGAGTGAGAGAAATTGGATTTCATCTTGAATTGCTTGGAACTTGGAGAATTGCTTGCTAATTGAAGTGTAGATTGCTAAATTGAACCTCTAGACTTGCATTCAAGGAACCTAGGTATGAATTTCATCTTTTTGTTTGTCTTTAAGGTGATTCTTGCATGGTTCATGTCATATTGATGGAGTTTAGAGCCAAAACATGGTTTAGATGTTGAATTGCAGCTTGATTGTTGCACGCATGTTGCCATTCTTGAGTTTTGAGGTTGTAAGTCCATATTTCCTCACATGCATGTCCATCCTTTGGTCATCCTCCATGAGTTCATCTTGTTTTTGAAGGGTTGAGCTCTTTTGAAACAGCATTAAAGCTTTGAAAATGATTTAAGATCATGCATGTCATGTTTGGGGATTGTTCTTGGAAAATGGTTTGAAATTGGGTTTGAATAAAACACCATTGGGCTTTGATTTCTCAAATTGAGTTTTGAATCATGTTATTCTATGTGTTTACAAATGTTTTCTGGAAATTTAGCCCAAGAGGTCGAGTTTTGATGCTTTTGAACTTGGGTTGAGCTTGGAGGTGCAATATGGGTTTTCCAGATTTTGCACTTCCACTCGAGCGGGGTAAGTTCCGCTCGAGCGTGGAATCCGAGCATCCAGTATTTCTGCACTGTTTTACAGACTGCTCGAGCGGAGGATTGGGTGCTCGAGCGGAATCATGTGTCTCAAGCTCGAGCGGGCGTCGAGCGTCCGTCGAGCGGAGATTCCATCCATCCAGCACTTTTGACTGTTTTTGCAGAACGCTCGAGCGGGTGATTCTACGCTCGAGCGGGTACCTTTGTCTGCATGTTCGCTCGAGCGGAGTGACTTACGCTCGAGCGTGACCCCTGTTTTCTGAAAAAAAATCTAAAATTGCTTTTTGAGTACATCTTTGCATTCTCATCCCATTCTAGGCATTCTTAGGCCTAGTTTAAGACATCTTAATGAGGACATAGATGTAGAACTCACCGAGGCAAATTAGGTATTAAGTTATGATATTTCCCAACTGTGTAGCTTAGTGTGTTCAATCTGTTAACTGTGTAGGGTTGACGACTGGGGAGACATGCTCTAGCATACTGTAGCCCAAACTCTGTGAGTAACAATTGTGTAAAGATATGTTCAACTGAGAATGTTTTCTGACTGTTTAACGAAACTGTTTCCTGAAGTAATTATTGTTAATCGTTTGAATGTATGTCCTATATTCTGAAATGTATTGTGGCATCCTTAGCAACTGTCGTATACTGTTACTGCTACTGTTACAGAGATCTCTGTCGGTTCCCTCGTGGAACCACTACTGTTTACTGATTGATGGCCATCATTACTATTCGGTCTTTAAGACCTACTATTTACTGCTATGCTAATGGATGTACCACATATAACTGAATAACTGTTCTGACTGAAAGACTGAAGTATTGTTTAATGAACTGCTTTCATTACTGTAAGGACATTTCATTCTTAACCTCTTTACACATTATGTTATTCACTGGGCTTTAGCTCACTGTTTATATATATATGTAGGTGCTCAGCCACCAGATCGGAGCTAGGAGTGTGGGTTAGACTCTAGTTTTGTCAAGCCAGCCTTTGTGCCTCACTGCGAGGTTCCGAGTTGCCATGCTATGGCCTTGGGGTGTTTGTTTTTCCCCCGTCTGTCTCCATACTGTTTGGATTACTGTATAGACTGTCGGCTACTAACTGTACTGTTATCAAGGGATTAGGTCCCTGTACTGTGTGACTGTAAATTTTGTATAGACTGTACTGTTTGTATGTATGAATGCATGAAAAATCTTTTTGGCATACAGACTGTCACAGCTCAATGGACATTATCTATTTACTGTATTGGCTTTCGCCGGGCCCTGAACTTTGTTTACTGTACTACTGTTCTGCAGGCCTTCGGTAATCTCGGATTACTGGCCGGTTACGGTACTAAACCCATAGGGTCGGGTTTGGGTCGTGACAGAGTGGTATCAGAGCGATACCTAACCACGAGTTATACCGCACACACGTGTCCAAATGAGCTATAGGGTGTCCTAGAAAAGTGATTAGGGCATTTCATGAACTTGAAAAGTGTGTGGCTATGTTATGACTGAATACATGTTTGATGTGATAACTGTCTAAACATGCAACTGTTTATGTTACAATTGCTATAACTGTTATAACTGCTTATAGTGAAATGGACAATGCAAATGAACCTGAATCCTCATCTACTGAGGCAAGAATAGAAAGAATGGAAAGAATGATGGAACTGATAACTGCTAGACTTGAACAACAACAGAACCAACAGCCCCCACCTCCGGTACAGCCGGAACCTAATGCGAATGTGAATGATGGGGATATTATTGCTCTCACCCATAAATTCAGCAAGATGAAACCGCCATCCTTTCAGGGAGGATTGGAACCGTTAAAGGCTGAAGCTTGGGTGCTTGAAACAGAAAAACTATTTGAAGTGTTTCCGTGCTCAGAAGCGAATAAAGTATTGTTAGCTACCTTCACCCTACAAGAAGAAGCTAGAATTGTTAGCTACCTTCACTCTACAAGAAGAAGCTAGAAGGTGGTGGATGTTGATCCACGATACAAATACTGTTATGACTTGGGCTCAGTTTAAGGAATCCTTCTTTGAAAAGTATTTCCCTCAGTGTGTCAGGGATAGAAAAGTGACTGAATTTGAACAGCTGAAGCAGGGCACAATGTCCATTGCGGAATATGAAACAAAATTTACCGAACTTGCTAGATATGCACCACACATGGTGGACACTGACTACAAAAAGGCCAGGAAATTTGAAGGCGGCCTTAATGTTGCAATACTTGACCGAATAAATGTTTTGAAACTACCGACTTTTGTGGGTGTTCTCGACCGGGCATTGATGGCCGAGTCGAACATTGCAGCAGTGAAACAATCTGAAACACCAACAACTGAATGGCATGGTAAAAGGCAGGGTTTCAAAGTCAAGAAAGGCAAGCACAACCCGGCCAACAAGAAACAGAATACGGGGTCTACAACTAACCCCAGCCAAGGGAGTGGGTTCATTCCACCCTGCTCTGTATGTGGCAACAAGCACAAAGGGGTTTGTCACAAAATATCCGGAGCCTGTTACAGATGTGGCAAAGTGGGCCACATGGTTAGAGACTGTCCCTCTGCTCCGCAAGTTAGTAGCAAAGCTACGCCAAGCGCAGCAGCGTCAGCTGTAGCACCAAGGCCTAACCCCAAAGCTACCGGGAAAGAGCCCATGAGGCAGGGCCGAGTGTTCACCCTAGTACCGGGAGACGTACAAAATACTGAAACCGTTGTGTCAGGTATCCTCTCTATTTGTACACAAAATGCATATGTATTGATTGATTCGGGGTCTACACATTCTTATGTATCGCATGCTTTCTCACGAAAATTGAATAGACCCTTAGAACCCATGAACTATCTGCTAGCCGTATCATCACCCGTAGGAGGATCCATGACATGTGCTTATATGTACCCCGCATGTGAAATCATTGTTGGGGATATGCATCTGTTTATTGATTTACTACCATTGAACATTGATCATTTTGATGTAATATTGGGGATGGATTGGTTACAAAAATATCATGCCACTATTGATTGTGTGACCAAGCAAGTTGTTTTCCGTCCACCTGGTCTGCCTGAATTCGTGTTTAATGGGAGTGGAGTAGTACCTCCGCCGTATTTGATTTCATCAGTAAAAGCTGTTAAATTAATTAGAAAGGGGTGTAAAGGATATCTGTGTTCTGTGCTGACTGTGTCTACTGATGATAGTGTTAAAACTGATGTGAATTGTATTCCTATAGTCAGGAAATTCCCAGATGTATTTCCAGATGAACTGCCAGGGGATTTGATTGACAGGGAGATTGAATTTACCGTTGATGTGATTCTGGGTACACAGCCGATATCGAAAGCTCCCTACAGAATGGCCCCAACTGAACTGAAGGAGTTAAAAGTGCAATTGCAAGAACTGTTAGACAAGAAGTTCATCAGACCTAGTACCTCACCGTGGGGCGCATCCGTTTTGTTCGTAAAGAAGAAAGACGGCTCATTGAGATTGTGCATTGATTACCGTGAATTGAACAAGGTGACTGTGAAAAATAAATACCCATTGCCACGTATTGATGATTTGTTTGATCAGTTACAGGGTGCACAAGTGTTTTCCAAGATTGATCTCAGATCGGGGTATCACCAACTGAAGGTTAAACCGGAAGACATTGATAAAATTGCTTTTAGAACGAGGTATGGCCATTATGAATTTTTAGTTATGCCATTCGGAGTCACGAATGCCCCTGCTGCTTTTATGGACCTCATGAACAGAATTTTTAAACCATACCTTGATGACTTCATTGTAGTATTCATTGATGACATATTGATTTACTCCAAAAGTATAGAACAACATGAATATCATCTGAGGCTTGCCCTGCAGACCCTAAGAGAACAGAAACTGAATGCTAAACTGTCTAAATATGAATTTTGGCTTGACCATGTTATGTTTTTGGGGCATGTTGTTAGCAAAAATGGAATTTCTGTTGACCCATAGAAAATTGAAGCTGTAGTGAACTGGCCTAGACCAACAAATGTGACTGAAGTCCGAAGCTTTTTGGGATTGGCTGGATATTACAGAAGATTTGTCAAAGATTTCTCCAAAATTGCCCTACCATTGACTCAGTTAACTCAGAAGGGGACATCATTTGACTGGACTGACCAAAGAGAATCTGCTTTCCAGGAGTTGAAAACTCGATTAGTGACTGCACCGGTTCTTACCTTACCTTCAGGTAGGGATGGTTATACTGTATTTAATGATGCTTCTCATAAGGGTTTGGGGTGTGTTTTAATGCAGAATGGGAGAGTTATTGCTTATGCTTCCCGACAGTTGAGACCACATGAAAAGAACTACCCGACCCATGACCTGGAACTTGCTGCGGTGGTGTTTGCACTGAAAATTTGGCGTCACTATCTGTATGGGGCGACATGTGAAGTATACACCGATCACAAGAGCTTAAAATATTTCTTCACACAGAAGGAACTAAATATGAGACAGCGCAGATGGCTAGAACTGATCAAAGACTACGATCTACAGATTCTGTACCATCCGGGAAAAGCCAATACTGTTGCCGATGCATTGAGCCGAAAGTCAATTGCCAACTTAGCTTGTTTGCTTACAGGACAGAAAGAGTTGCTTTGTGACCTTGAAAAATCTGAAATTGGAATTGTTTTATGAGAACAAGGTGGAACCTTAGCTGCTATTTCTGCTCAACCGGCACTGATTGAAGAGATTAAAGAGAAACAGCAACTGGATGATTTCTTGAAGAAGATCATCGAAGAAAGAGAATCTAAACCGAGACCGGGATTCAAATTTGAGTACAATGTACTGAAATTTCAAGAAAGACTGTGTGTACCGAATGATACTGAACTGAAAAGAAAAGTTCTGCAAGAGGGCCACAATTCAAAATTGTCTATCCACCCGGGGAGTACGAAAATGTACCAAGATCTGAAACTGAATTTCTGGTGGCCGGGAATGAAGAGAGAAATTTCTGACTTTGTGTCCAAATGTCTTCATTGCCAACAAGTCAAAGCTGAACGTCGATGACCTGCCGGATTGTTGCAACCCTTACCCATACCAGAGTGGAAATGGGAGCATATCACGATGGATTTTATCGTTGGGTTACCTCGCTCCAGAAAAGGTATGGATTCAATTTGGGTTATTGTTGATAGACTAACCAAATCTGCTCACTTCTTACCTGTCAAGACAATCTATAATGCGGACAAATTGGCTGTTATCTATATTGATGAAATTGTGAGACTGCATGGAGTGCCTGTGTCTATTGTTTCTGACAGGGATTCGAAGTTTACATCGAGGTTTTGGCAAAGCCTACAGACTGCACTGGGTACTGAACTGAGACTGAGTAGTGCCTATCATCCTCAGACAGATGGCCAGTCAGAGAGGACCATCCAAACCCTGGAGGATTTACTAAGAATGTGTGTCCTTGACTTTCTGGGAGATTGGAAAAATCATCTGCCATTAGTTGAATTCGCTTACAACAACAGCTATCACTCGAGTATTGGCATGGCGCCTTTCGAGGCATTGTATGGCAGAAAATGTAGATCTCCGATTTGCTGGGCAGAAGTTGGAGATGGGCCTTTGCTTGGGCCCGAGATTGTTTATGAAACAACTGAGAAAGTGAAACTGATACAACAGAGATTGAAAACTGCACAGAGCAGACAGAAGAGTTATACTGACGTCAGAAGACGAGACAGAGAGTATGAAGTGGGTGATCACGTATTTGTGAAAGTGACACCAATGAAGGGCCAGACTCGTTTTGGAGTCAAAGGCAAGTTAGCGCCAAGATACGTCGGACCGTATGAGATTATTGAGAAAATTAATCCGGTGGCGTATCAAGTTGCGCTCCCTCCTGAAATGGAGCATATGCATAACGTCTTCCACATTTCGATGTTAAGAGATTATCTCCGGGATCCCTTCCATGTAATTGAGCCTACTCGAGTAGTGTTGGGTGATGACCACACTTACGAGGAACGGCCTTTACAGATTGTAAACCGACGGATCAAGAAACTGAGAAACAAAGAGATCCCGCTAGTGAAAGTTGACTGGCAGAACCATGGTGGTGTGTATGCCACTTGGGAAAGGGAAGATGACATGGCTAAAAGATATCCTGAATTGTTTCCACTGAACCCTGTTTTCTTCCAGAATGAAGGTAACTCGAGTTTAGAGGACTAAACTCTTTATAAGGATGGGAGACTGTAACAACCCTCATACTGTCTACCGATTAATGACTGATAATTGGACTGGTCAAAGTACTGAACTGACTGACTGAAGACGGGAACTGAATTGACTGAGTGTGTGTGTGTTAATTTGTATTCTATCTGTTTGATTGATTATTTGATCTGTTCATGTTTTTATGTCTAAATTGCAAATTGAAGGCCTTATCGGCGGCCGAATTAGAAATTGATTGATGTTCCATGACCCTCATAATTAATGTGATTTTATGGTGTATTTATCTGAAAACTGATTAGGAATGCTTAAAGTAGATTAAATAAGCTAATTATAGAGTTGGGCTTAATTACCAAATTGCCATTGTTAGTGGGCCTCTTATTATAACATATTAGAGCCTTGTGCACACTTGAAACAAACATTTCCTCAGCCTTGTTTGATGCTCTAGCCGACCATGAGAGGGAGGGAGTGAGAGAAATTGGATTTCATCTTGAATTGCTTGGAACTTGGAGAATTGCTTGCTAATTGAAGTGTAGATTGCTAAATTGAACCTCTAGACTTGCATTCAAGGAACCTAGGTATGAATTTCATCTTTTTGTTTGTCTTTAAGGTGATTCTTGCATGGTTCATGTCATATTGATGGAGTTTAGAGCCAAAACATGGTTTAGATGTTGAATTGCAGCTTGATTGTTGCATGCATGTTGCCATTCTTGAGTTTTGAGGTTGTAAGTCCATATTTCCTCACATTCATGTCCATCCTTTGGTCATACTCCATGAGTTCATCTTGTTTTTGAAGGGTTGAGCTCTTTTGAAACAGCATTAAAGCTTTGAAAATGATTTAAGATCATGCATGTCATGTTTGGGGATTGTTCTTGGAAAATGATTTGAAATTGGGTTTGAATAAAACACCCTTGGGCTTTGATTTCTCAAATTGAGTTTTGAATCATGTTATTCTATGTGTTTACAAATGTTTTCTGGAAATTTAGCCCAAGAGGTCGAGTTTTGATGCTTTTGAACTTGGGTTGAGCTTGGAGGTGCAATCTGGGTTTTCCAGATTTTGCACTTCCGCTCGAGCGGGGTAAGTTCCGCTCGAGCGTGGAATCCGAGCATCCAGTATTTCTGCACTGTTTTACAGATCGCTCGAGCGGAGGATTGGGCGCTCAAGCGGAATCATGTGTCTCAAGCTCGAGCGGGCGTCGAGCGTCCGTCGAGCGGAGATTCCACCCATCTAGCACTTTTGACTGTTTTTGCAGAACGCTCGAGCGGGTGATTCTACGCTCGAGCGTGTACTTTTGTCTGCATGTCCGCTCGAGCGGAGTGACTTACGCTTGAGCGTGACCCCTGTTTTCTGAAAAAAAATCTGAAATTGCTTTTTGAGTACATCTTTGCATTCTCATCCCATTCTAGGCATTCTTAGGCCTAGTTTAAGACATCTTAATGAGGACATAGATGTAGAACTCACCGAGGCAAATTAGGTATTAAGTTATGATATTTTCCAACTGTGTAGCTTAGTGTGTTCAATCTGTTAACTGTGTAGGGTTGGCGACTGGGGAGACACGCTTTAGCATACTGTAGCCCAAACTCTGTAAGTAACAATTGTGTAAAGATATGTTCAACTGAGAATGTTTTCTGACTGTTTAACGAAACTGTTTCCTGAAGTAATTATTGTTAATCGTTTAAATGTATGTCCTATATTCTGAAATGTATTGTGGCATCCTTAGCAACTGTCGTATACTGTTACTGCTACTGTTACAGAGATCTCTGTCGGTTCCCTCGTGGAACCACTACTGTTTACTGATTGATGGCCATCATTACTGTTCGGTCTTTAAGACCTACTGTTTACTGCTATGCTAATGGATGTGCCACATATAACTGAATAACTGTTCTGACTGAAAGACTGAAGTATTGTTTAATGAACTGCTTTCATTACTGTAAGGACATTTCATTTTTAACCTCTTTACGCATTATGTTATTCACTGGGCTTTAGCTCACTGTTTATATATATATGTAGGTGCTCAGCTACCAGATCGGAGCTAGGAGCGTGGGTTAGACTCCAGTTTTGTCAAGCCAGCCTTTGTGCCTCACTGCGAGGTTCCGAGTTGCCATGCTATGGCCTTGGGGTGTTTGTTTTTCCCCCGTCTGTCTCCATACTGTTTGGATTACTGTATAGACTGTCGGCTACTAACTGTACTGTTATCAAGGGATTAGGTCCCTGTACTGTGTGACTGTAAATTTTGTATAGACTGTATTGTTTGTATGTACGAATGCATGAAAAATCTTTTTGGCATACAGACTGTCACAGCTCAATGGACATTATCTATTTACTGTATTGGCTTCCACCGGGCCCTGAACTCTGTTTTACTGTACTACTGTTCTGCAGGCCTTCGGTAATCTCAGATTACTGGTCGGTTACGGTACTAAACCCATAGGGTCGGGTTTGGGTCGTGACACTTATCCAGACTTTTTTCGGCACAATGGATCTCGGCTTCAGAAGTTGTTGGAGTGGGAGAGACGCCCTTGGATGCCAAGTCATCCTCCTCATCTTGAGTTAAGTCTATTTGCTCGTTAAGGGTAGGAGACTTATTATCAGTGGCAGCCTCCCCATCCTCTTTGTCGGCCTCACTATCATCGGCATCATCTTCGTCTTCGACGTCGGCTTCTTTAGGCTCTGGGGGGAATGGCACTTGGAACTGGCTAATGTCTCGAAAATCAAAATCCATAGCAACATCCAACTTGTTGAAGGCCGCCGTCCAGCCGAGGTAGTAACCTCTGTTGCAAGCCAGGTTGACTTGCTCTTTGTATTTGTCGCGAACGGCGGCTTGCCCCTCTTCAAAGGCCTTTTCGTCGGCCGCCTTCACCTCGGCCTCTTTATTGGCAATAGCCTCCTAAAGCTTGGCCTCCAGATCAGCCACTTTGGCATTGGCAGCTTCGAGGTCGGCTCTTGTTGCCTCGACTTCATCCTTTGCCGCCTTGGCCTTTTCCTTAGCCAGACTCTGAGCTGTTTTGGCGTCCTTGGCCTGGTCCATAAGAGAACAGTTGCTTGCCTCGGCCTAATTGAGCGAGGATAGGAGTTTGGCTGCTTCTTTTGTCTTTTTTGCCAAATCCTTCCTCATTATCTCGGTCTTGGTGGCATAAGAGTGGACATGTTGGATGGCCTGCAAAGAAGTAGCACAAGTTAGCAAAAATTCACTAAGTATGAAAAGATTGCCAAAAGGGTAGGGAGAAGGTTTACTAAGACCGAGTGCTGCATCATGAAAGCAAAATCTTCATACTCATGAAGCTCAGCCATATGGTTTATGTTCTCAGGCAGAAGAACTGTCGTGGACAAGGCCACCCCGACTTCAAGGCTTGCAGCGCTATCACCCGCGGTGAGAGGCCTGTCGTCAAGCATTATCTCGGATGCCTAGACCATGCCTCGGGGATAGCTGCTGCCTTCTTGGTGGTTGGACCTTAGTTTCTTGGCTGGTGGGGCCTCAGATGATGAGTCCTCGACAGTACGCTTCTCGGTGGATGGGGCGCTCTTCTTGGCTTCGGCTAGCTTTGAGATAGGCACAGTGTCCTCAGAATCAATTTGGGTCACTGTGGCCTTTGCCTTGGTCTTCTTCATTCATTTTGGCTTAGGGGTTGGTTGAGGAGGAGAAGATGAAGACTGGACGGTGACAACGCCAGGAATGTTGGTAAACAAATCTTCAACTACTGCAGGTTTGCGTCCCATCTCATCGGCAGTAGCGGCGACTGTGACCCTTGTGTCGAAGTGGGTTGCTGGCAGAGCTGTTGGTGGATTGGCTGGGTTGTACGCCTCAGCACCTCGGCGTTTTCGGCTACGAGTTCTACCAACAGGAGTGTTGGCGGAAGCTCGATGTTGGTGTTAACGCTAGGCTAGTGGAATTAGTTGGGAAGTAGATGTTGATGGCTGCTTTGCTAGGTCAGAGGTTGAGCCTTGGTCAGGCCTTGGTGATGAGGTAGTTGGAGGAGTTGTAGCAAAAAGTGGAGATTTACTCTTCCAAGGGACGTCGGGCAGAGGACTCCGGTAGGTTGGGATGTAGTTGAGGAGAATTGGAGCCTTGCGAAGCTCTAGTGGAAGGTCGAGGATACGGACCAGGTCTTTGCTCGGCGTGTAGTGTCGGCGAAAGTCCTTTTCTGGTTGAGGGAGAGCTGCAAAAAGAGAACATATGTTAGAAACAAAGTAGCAAGAATATGATGATTAAAGAAAGTAAGAGGGACTCTAGGGAGGGAAACTAAGTCCTTACACATATCATCCCTAAAAACCCCACGGTGCAATGGAAAGAGGCGGAGTTTGTCGTCTAACGCGAACTCCCAATTGCCCGAAACAATCAAGTAGTCATCAGTTGCGCCTTTATTAGAGTCTGGGATGTCGACTATTAGCTTGTATTGGGTTGATCTCGGCTTGAGGTAGTATCTATAACCGTCTTTGATTTTAAGGCCATACATCGTGTAGCAGTACTGAATATCAGACAGGGAGATCCTGGTATTTTGCCGACGCTCCAACTCCGCAATTCCGTTTATGATCCTAAAAGAGTTTACAGCTAGTTGCATGGGGTTCAATTTGTAAAAATGGAGGACCTCTCTGAAAAAGGTGTTAAGAGGGAATCCGACTCCTCCCTCGATAATAGAGACAACGGGAAAGGGCATATAGTCCTTCCTCGGCATAATGGAGTCATTCTCTCCAGCCAACCATATTTGAACATCCGTTGGTATAGAAAACTCCTGCCTAAAGTACTCTAGATTAGTAGGGGTGTCTACTCTCCACTTAAACATTCCCATAATGTCGGCTTGGGGTGTATTGGTACACAGTTCAGGTGAAAAAGTTGGGAATAGGTTTGAGAGGACCTCGGCTTAACTCAAAAACAGAAACTAGGGCAAGGGTTTTCAAGATCTAGGAGGAATTCATTTTAATTTTTCCTAAGGATAGGAGTTCTAGAACAAGTCCCAAAGCCTAAGACTATGGAAATAAGAATTAAAGGCAAGAATCTGGAAAATGCAACAGGGAAACAGGGCAAAGAGTATGATTCAGACTCAAGAAGATAGCAGAAAATCAAGAACAGTGATAAACAATCAAAGACATTAAATAAAATGTAAACATGCACAAATCGAAGACAGTGGCAATTTACAAGAACATCAAGTGTATAAACAGTATGTGTGTGCATGTGTATATCCAGAAACAGGTTGGACAGAGGCAAAATTGCAAGCAAAATAAAATTTACAACACATATGAAGATTCAAGAAGATGAATAGATTCACAGTAGCAATGTACAAAACATGATGAAATTCAAAGCCAGTCAAACCATGAAAAGAGGGAAAAACAGTGGCTTACTAGGGAAGATGACGCCGGTATAAGGACGCCGAAGTCCGGCAATAACGGTAGATGTAATAAAAAGGTTGATGCTTCGCCGGAGGAGGTGAACAAAGTGATTGCAGAAAGCTTGAAGAAAGCAACAATGGAGGTTGGGGATTTTATAGAGAGAGAGACTTGAAAACTTGAGCGAAAACACTGGTGCAAAAATGAAGAGTCGAAGAGAGAAAGAAGTGTTTTTGTTAAAGCACGAAAATGCGGCAAAGTTTTATTGAATGTGCCTAAGATGACGTGCCTATCAGGCGGCGCACGCTGAAGTGACGCGACTTGATGGCACGTGTCAGGTACGGATCAATAAGGAAAAGACACGTGGCGAAAACGATTGAGTTACTGTGCGTGACAGCTTATACGTATGTAGAACTTTTAGAGTTCTTGATTTAATGAAGCAGAGACCTAGGCTATGGGGACGATCTTGGATAAAGAACTTGAAAAAACTTGGTTCTTGGTTCTAAGGCATTGATGAAAACAGACTACAAGTCTTGGTCATATGGAGCCGACGAATGATGACCTCGGTAATAAAAGATAGAGCAAGCTTAGCTAACGTGCTACATGGTCAAATGATATAGGTTCCATCACCTCAGAATATCGAGGTAATAGAACCTAGGGGGCAGTTGTGGAGGCATATTTTTGGGAATGACAACACGTGGCCAAGGTGGCACCGAAGTGCCAGCAGAGGTGCCATGTGTCTTGGTCATGACGCCGGGATGATCTCGGCTAGGCCGAGGTTATCTGCGGAGATACCAGAATCCAAGATGAGCATTGGGCCAGAGTCCAAGAGAAGCTAGGCTTCTACAAGGATCATGTTAGTGCTGACTATAAAAGTAAGGCACCCTCATGGGTCTAAGGTACGCTTTTTGTATTCTGGCTAGTGAATTAAGCACTATTTGCTATCTTTAAGAGATAATTGAGTACTGACTTGATCGTCGGAGTGCCCCCGGGTGGAAGAACTACTGCTGGAGCCTTATCTTTCTGTAACAGGTTGTTCAGGCGCAATCTATTCTGTCGGTATTCTCCAGTTGAGTATTTATTTGACAATGTAGTCAGAAAACAACACCCACAAAAATAAATCAAAAAATTAATACTTAAATTGATAAAATTAAAATTTTATTTTGTTATAAGACTCACATCATCAAGTTCTTATTTATTTATTATAACTTTCCCTATATTATATTAGATAGGGCACGTGTAAAAAATTTGACACATTAAAAAATACATAGGGAAAATTACAAATATTTCCCTCGAAGTTTAGCTAAATTACAAATATCCCTCTGAGATTTTGAAAATTACATCCCGCCTCCTGAGGTTTGTATTTTCATAACAATTTGTCCCTTAAGGTTTATATTTCATAACAAATTACCCCCTTATTTGTTATGCAAATATAGTATTCAGGGGAGAATTTGTAATTTCTCAAATCTCAAGAGGTATCTGTAATTTAACCAAACCTCGATGGGGTATATGTAATTTTCCCAAATACCCATACAACTGCCATTTACCTGTGCCTTGATTGACTATAATTACCAAATTGTTGGTAAATCATGAAGAAAGGGTGCTGTAATTATCTATCAACATACCCATCAAAAAGTTTAAAATAAAAAAAAAATTAAAAAAAAAATTATCTATCAACATTACAATTTTTTTAAGCTGAGCTTTCAAGTCAGCTTATTGAAGTCTGAAAACTCAATGATTGGAAGAAATATATTCCCACTTGTATGGGGGTTTTCATAGTTTGAAAATGCCTTGATGAGATAAGCAATGGGAAAAAAGAAGAAGAAAAGTCATGAAATCATCATATAAGATGGATTAAAAACTTGAAAATGAAACTAACAATTAACAAGAAATAAAATAAGCATGTAAATTAAATTTTTAAACAGCCTAATATAAAAAGTCAAAAATTTATTTTCAAAATTTGTCTTTTCACATCATATTTTAATTAAAAAAATAAAAATTCACTGAAAAATTACTTTCCAAATGAGTCTTATAGCTTTGCGCAAAAAATAAAATACTGTTGATTAAAATAAGACTAGCCCATGTAGTTGGATCGATGGGCCTAACCCATAAAGTCACATGTCATTGATATATAAGCCTGGCCCATATAGCTGCATCAATGGGCCTAACCCATAGACTCACATATCATTGGTGTATATATATCTTCATTTCTAATCATAAATAATTGATATGTATATATTTTTTACTCATATTTATTTATAAGAGAAGAGTATATATACATATTTCTTATAAATTAGTTATTGAATAGACAACTTTCTAATAAAATTAGTTTATATTGTTCACACTATTTTTTTATCTATAAATTAAATATTGAGTGAATAGACAATTTTGTCATAAAATTAGTATAAGTTGTTGATACATCATTTTTTCCGTCCTCTTTCGTAACATGATAGTAACTGAGAAAATTAAGAAAGTAAAACATAACAATTTCGTAACACGTACATGTTTTTTTATTAAGATATTTATTTGTAACAGAAGAAAATATGTTTCTACTTGTTACATATAACATATATATAAATAAATCAATTATTGAATAGATAATTTTGTCATAAAAATTGGTATGTTGTTCACATGCATTTTTTTTGGGGTCCTCTTTTAGGGCTTGGGATCCTTTATCCCTATACCCGGTTCTCATCTTCTGTATCAATTTCTCTTAATCTATCACGTGTCTATAGTTAAATCACAGTTATTAAAGTGAATACTTTCTCTTTCTCTATATATATACATCTAGCGAACCAACTCCACTTCCAGCTTCTCCAAGTCATCGCCGTCGGTGAACTATACTTGACATGTCGCCACTGTGCCCACCAACCAAACCTTCGTCTTGCCTCACTCCATCATTATTACTCTACCGTCGTTTGCCCGAGTCTCTCTTTTCTGCTTGTCTTCGTCTTTTTCTAAATACTCATGAACCAAAACATTTACACAGTCTTACAATATCTAAACTATCAGATTGTGCTCGGTGATGAAAATAGAAAATTTCATTTGTATTCATTAGGCTTAAGTTACTGAATCAAAATAAGAGGGTACTTGTTTGGTACTCAATGATGATGGATTTTATATTATTGTTAAATCTAATGCTTATATATTATTTATGATCAATTGGTTGTTCAAATTTTTGATTTTATTGCTGCACTTGTGATTCTTGGAGATTGTTTTTCACTGGAGATGAGATTTAAGATGAGATGAAATTGATGGGAGTTTGTTGGGAACAATGTTGGAAGTCAAATAATGGAATAAGTTCACAAGTTGAGTATAGAGAGAGATTGTGAAAGTTTCACCAAGAGATGAGATTTAACAATAAATACGTGGCAAATTAAGAAAAATTGATACAGAAGATGGGGACAAGATACAAGATAGGATACTAACTTAGGATTGATCACTTACCCAAAAAAAAAAAAAACTTAGGATTGATTTGAAATTTATTGTTTAAATAATTTTTTAATATTTTATGAAAAGATATGTAAAAAAATAAATAAATTAACTTTTTATATTAGTTTTTTAACTTATTTAACCCGTTCTTCTCACCAGCTGGGGGGGCTATATATAATATTACTAGCGCCCCCTGTTGAAATTGTACCCGATAGGCAATTTCATCCGTTGATGGGTGTACGGATGGTGACGTGTAAGGTGGAAATTAAATCCGTACTCACACCAATAGTAATCACTATTTGGTGTGAGTAGTGTGAGTAGACGTGGCCGGATCCTGTCCACCCACGTGTCACGATCGTGGTGGTTTTGCTTGGAGATAAAGCAAAGGTTCACAGAATTCCGCGTGAATGAACAGTAATGGGCGGGAATTCAAATTTTAAATTCCGAATCTCCGTATTTACAGCTGTCTATATATCTGGGTCCAGCCTCAGATATTTGTCGGTGGAGAGAGATATGAGAGATATGCTTTTGTAGTTGAAGAGTTATTATAGTGAGGTGATTTTCTAGTACCTTGTTTCGTCCCTCCTTTTCTTTCTGCCATTTTTGTCGATTTATTTGGTATACAATGTTGTACTCCTTAGAAGAGTATCCCGAGAATTACGGGCAGTTCACTCAAATGTGTGTAGATCGGTTTTTGACGTGGCAACTAGGACTGTGGGAAGAGAGCCGGCGGAGAGCTCCGGTGAAGTTTGTTCCGGTGTACGAAGATCAGAGGGCAAAAATATCAAAGCTAAGGTGTCTGAACAGAAGGGTTAGCAGAGGTAACAGATCCTGTAGAAGTGTTCGTATAAAAGATTTGGAGTTATTTATAAAAAATGAAAGGAATAGGAAGCAGCCATTACCGGACCCCCCTTGCGTACCGGAAGTCAAGGACACCGGCGGCCAGTGGATATAGGCGTAGTTACCGTAGTCGTGCACCTTTTAAGACCCAGTATGTTCGCAGACGGTACGTTCAGAATATTTCCCGATTTATTAAGAAGACTAAGAGGGGAGTAAGGAAATTACAGCTATACGATGAACAATTAAGGGACGTTAAGTTTGATAATAAAGGCGTGGCGAGATTACTTAATGGTATTGAGTTGGGTAATAAGAGATCTGACCGTCAATCAGACGAGATCGTGGTTAAGGGTATCAAATTCATTGGTAATGTTCAATTAGGACAGGATGCTAAGGACGAAGCTGTGGTCTACCACGTGTTGTTTTTTGTCATCAGTGATAATAGTCCGTCAGATTCCGTCCGTATACCTGACAAGATGTTTATTGGAGTTGGCGAGGGTATTCCTGAGACCTGGATTGTTGATCCTGACCAGTCTGACCGTTTTCGGATGCTAAAGAAAATGAGATTCAAGCTCGTTGGTGGCAAGGACAAAGAGTACGTTCGTCACGGAATAGAGGTTGTAAACCGGTTCTTCCCAGTTGATGTTTGGACGGACTACAAAGATACGCTGTTGGGAAATGTTGGAAGCATTCAAAAGGGTGCCATATATTTAGTGGCTGCTACTGTTAGTGGAAAGGAATGCAAAATTACTTTAAGGAGTCAAATGTACTTTAAAACTGTTTAGAATTGTAATTTGATGTATTTTTATTTTTAATGTTCAGGTTAATGGAGGTGGACGATATAAAAACTGGGGTTGTTGAAGGTGTTTCGGCAAGTGATTTCAGTTGTATTGAACTTGCGTTGCCTAATTTATTTTCTCAATTGAGGTTAAGATACAAACAAAAAAGTATTAAGGTTGATAAACCATGCCTGCAAACTGTCATTACCGTCTAACCTCCGATCATAAACATTTAGGAGTTCTAAGAGTTGTTCTTTTGGGCATGGGCATTGTGGGTAGGTGAGGAAGACATTCTTGGCATAAAAACGGAAAGAGGCTTGGCCAGACATTATTTAGCTTATTTAGTGATTAACACTTAACTTACACCGGTGTGAATGTTGTTAGTCGAGGCTTTATATAGGGGGAGATCACACCAGCTGGAGGGGGCGTTCCTGTTGAAATTGTATCCGATAGTCAATTTCATCCGCCGATGGGCGTCGCAACACACAATTTTGAATTAAAAAAAAAGAAAAAGAAACAGAAAGATAAAGGTGTGATTGCCACCATATGGATAAGTATATCCTGCACTAAGGCAAGGAAACCCCAGCCTCCAACTAAGAAAAGCAATTCACTACTAACCAAACACAACCCAATTTTAAAATTCCCCCATGTCCAAACAACCCCTAGGGCAACCCTAATCACCACCACCCCTCTTCTCTAAAACCCTAATTTCACCCTCACTTCTCATTTCCTTCTCACCCCCACCTCTTCTTACCTTCCGCCGTCCCAAACCCTAGAGAGAGAGAGAGAGAGATGGGTCGTGTGATCAGAGCTCAACGTAAGGGTGCTGGGTCCGTATTCAAGTCCCACACCCACCACCGCAAGGGTCCAGCTCGGTTCCGCAGCCTCGACTTCGGCGAGCGCAACGGCTACCTGAAGGGCGTGATCACCGAGATCATCCACGACCCAGGTCGCGGTGCGCCTCTGGCTCGAGTCACGTTCCGCCACCCCTTCCGATTCAAGCACCAGAAGGAGCTCTTCGTCGCCGCCGAAGGCATGTACACTGGCCAGTTCGTTTTCTGCGGAAAGAAAGCCAATCTCATGGTTGGCAATGTTCTTCCTCTCAGATCTATCCCTGAAGGTGCTGTTGTTTGCAACGTTGAACACCATGTCGGTGATCGTGGTGTCTTGGCTAGAGCTTCTGGTGATTACGCTATTGTTATCAGTCATAACCCAGATAATGGTACCTCAAGGTACATTCCAAGATCTGATTTTTATTTACATTTTTGTCTCAATTGATCTGATTTTATAGTTTTGTGTTTTGGGTTTAGGCTAATTTGTAAATATTATTGTGGGTTTATAGGTGATTTCATAACTCTGTTTAACCAATATTTATGCGTTTGTTTTGTATTTTTTTAGTTTTGGTTTATGATTGATGTGTTTAATGATTTTAGGGCTTTCTAATCTAATTTTGCAACTTGTAGTATTGTGAACTTTTTATAGAATTAGTGTTTTACATGATTGATGGGTTTAATGATTTTAGAGATTACTAATCTAATTTTGCAACTTTGAAGTATTGTAGACTTGTTACTGTCAAGTTTCTATATATATATTTTTTATCTGATCAATAGTGTTAGCGATTTGTATAACACATTGATTTGATTTTTTTTTTACTTTGCAAGTTTCTTTGTGATTGAATGGGTGTGTAATTGATATGTATATCTCTATTTGAATATGGGTTTTGTGTATGATTTTAGTTTGTTGAGTTTGTTTGATCATTGTGGTATCTGCATTTGGTGTTCCTCGATACATATATGTTATATATACTCACACATGAAACAAAGGTGGCATCTGAACATTGAGGCTTTGAGGTTCTGCTAGTTTAGATCTTGTCATTTAAATGTCACTTTTGTTGGAAAGATGATGAATGTACTTTGATTATATGCAACAAGAAATTGTAGTATTGGACTTTTTCAGTTGATGGGTGTTTTCATTTGACTTTGATGTAGTGTGATGGATTATACATTCTGCTCAACCATCAAATATGTTTCATCGTGTTTATTTTATGCATTTCATGTTTTGATGTCACTGATTCTAGATAGTCTTTTCTTGAGAGTAAGATGCATGTATTTTGTTCATAGAGCTTCAAATGAATTTTTTAACTCAATTCTTTCCGGGAGTTCATCTTTATTATCAACCCTTCTTCCCTCTATATTGAGGTTTTTGTGATAAATTATTTTACCATGATTTTTTTAAAAAGATTTTTGATTCCCATAATGCGTGTCTTTAAATATCAAATTGAAGGATATTTGGAATGCTAAAAAAATTTCACCCATCAAATGCTAAATACCTAGAATTATCATTCCAGTCCAAGTGACGTTTTTTGTGTTATATTATCAAGATCATAGCATCATTTGGGCTATAAAATGAACCGAACTACTCAACCCTGATGAGTGTTCGCCCCATTAAAAGCTCATTCAAGGTTGGCTCATTATGTACATAAGTGAAACATGAACAGTGAACACATTTTGAAACTTGTTAATTTTTTGAACTCAGTTCAAATTCAGCTTGATAGGCTGAATTCAAGTTACTTGAGATTGTCTATTATGTAGTTGTTTTTATGATCTGGAAATTTCAATGCTTTTATGCCATAATGTTCAGTTTATAAGTGAACGTGTTTTGTTTATTCATTGTGATGATTACCATTTTTCTCAAAAATATTTTAGAGTTTGGAGACAGTTGCATCTGTATCTGAATTTCTGGCTTTGGTTGCTACCTTCCTGTTGGGTTATTATTTACTCACACCATGCTTACTATATATCTGGTCTATTTGCTTGGGTTTATTGAAGTTCTTGATTTGTTCCCACTGGAAAAGCATTCTTAGGGTCCTTTGGTTTGATGTTGTCCTATTGATAGGATCAAACTCCCATCAGGAGCAAAAAAGATTGTGCCCAGTGGGTGTCGGGCCATGATTGGCCAGGTTGCCGGAGGAGGACGTACTGAAAAGCCCATGCTCAAGGCTGGTAACGCATATCACAAGTATCGTGTCAAGAGGAACAGCTGGCCCAAGGTTCGTGGTGTGGCTATGAATCCCGTGGAGCATCCCCATGGTGGTGGTAACCATCAACATATTGGTCATGCCAGCACTGTTCGCCGTGATGCACCACCTGGGCAAAAGGTCGGTCTTATTGCTGCCAGGAGGACTGGTCGTCTCCGTGGACAAGCCGCTGCTACCGCTGCCAAAGCTGATAAGACTACTTAGTGAGATTTTTAAGGATGCTGTGGCTTTTTATTTTTGTTATTTTCTTTCCAGTCTTTTATGATTCAGTTGGATATGGAGTTTTGCAAGGATACATAGTAATTTCTGTTGGGAATCTTAGAATTGTTTTGTTCTGATGAACCCTTTCTTGAATATGGATATTTCTATGTTAATTTGTCCTCATTTTTAATTAAGATGCTTAACATAAGTGAGTTTTAGAGCCCAGTGATAATTGCTTTAGCGGTGAAATTCTGACCCTGGTTTTTTGCTGATCCATGGTGGTTTTGGAGGTCCATGGAAATGAATACTTGCCTTTCGTTTTCAGAAATTGTTTATTTTTAAATGATTAAAATCTAGTTTGGTTGACACTAAAAAAATATTCTTGAATTTAAAAAATATATATTTTTGCACAAAAAAGAGAAGAAGAGAATAACTGACTAGTATTTTTGAATTTTTTTATTGTTTTTTTATCGAATTAATTTTTGGCAAAATTTTTTGGAAATCAAAATTTGAATATTTACCAAACATAATTTAAATTTAAGTGATTTGCCAGCGGAATTTCTGTACAAAAAAAGTCTGCGTGTGTCAACGATGGCAATCTTGAAATAATAAGTCACTTTATTTTTTATTTAAAATGAATAAACATTTATTTGACTCCTCATTTTATGTGAATTTTATGTATAATATTTTTATTTATCATTTTACTTTTTTATTATCATTTTGAAATTTTACTATTTGAAAAAATATCACTCTTGTAAATAATAAAGTTTAACACATAAGTCTTTTATTTGATAAATCTCGAGAAGAACATTTCAAAAATATATCATTTTTTTGGTAACAAATTTTCAAATCAAAAGTTAGGAAAATTAAAATTTAAAATTTGAGTATTGAGCACGTCTTGTACTTCACAGGGCATTTTTTATTTTAAACACAGGACAAAATTTATTGCCTTCATTTTACATAAAAATCTTATAAAAATGTCATTCCAATGAAATTTGGGACAAATATTTATAAATGGGTGAGAATCTTTTTGCATTTGTAAAATGTTTTTGGTGTTTTATATTGAAATATTATTTATAAAAAAATCTTAATATAAAGAATTTCTCCCAAAACATATATTTTTTCTTTTTTCAGGGTAAATAGGAGCATCTCTGTCCAAAATTGTGATTTTTTATGTGATACTTTTTAATAAAAAAAAAAGTTGACATTATTGTGCTCCACCTAAATCTCCATAAGTGAGTGATAAATTGACATGTCTTGAACAATATTAAACTTGGCATAGCAAAAAAAAATGCTAATTAATTTTTTTTTTGAAAATTTTAATGATGATGGCCAACAAAAAGGTTAAAAGAAATTAGATTACAAAATAAAAATCACATATCGAATGGATTATTAATATATATATATTTTTTTGGAAATGTCATATTTATCGAGGTTAATTTTGTTAACGTGTTTAGCTTTTACTTGACCAAAAATAAGAAACATGCTTTTGTTTATTTTTGTTAAAAAACAAAAACAGAAGCCTTGTTTAGTGCACAAAAATGTTTTGAAAACAAATAAAAATATATAAATATATTTGATGAGTTGTTAAAGTTGGATGGATGTAGTGACTGGTAGTAGCGGGTGACGGAATGTCAGTGAAAATAATCTCAAAAGGTAGCCAAAAATTACGACAGTGACCTTCTACTTGCTTGAGAGTCGTTGAAGATTGACTGGAGGTCCCTACCCATTAGCAGTAGTAAGTGGCGATAGTGACTGAAGATGGTAAGTGAAAGGAAAAAATAAAAAAATGAAGACTTTGAAATTGGAAGGCTTCAAAATAAAATTGGAAGTTAATATGCCATCAGTGTCGAAATTGTTATAATGTTAGGATCAACTCTCATTGTGCCTTTGAAATTAGGATATCGTGGGGAACTCTTTGTTGGTCTACTTGCTATGCTGGTGGACTTTTTCAAAGTTGAAGGTTTGTTTATGGTCCTAGTGGTGGTTGCTACTGCTGTGTAGGTTGGTACTGTTTGAAATTGATGTGATGAAACTGTCAGTATTGTTGTCTGTGGTGATGTTCTTGGCTGACTTCTTGTTGTTGGTTGTTAGGTTTTAGTATTTCCTCTTCTTGTTGTTGGTTGTCAGGGTTTAGGATTTAGAAAAGAAAAAACTGGGAATTTTTGTCCTTAAGGCATTAGCACCGTAGGGATCAAGAAAAAAAATGTGACATTGTATCTCCTGTGATGGCCACCTCTAGAGACAATATAGTGTCTGTGATCTACAAGAATAAATTGCAAAGTCACACTAACATTCAATGAAGGAGCATTTAACCAAAAACTAGTTTTAAAATAAGAATCTTAACACCAGTTTTCTTTAGCTTGTCAATTTGGTTTCAATTCAAATGCATGTACTGCTTCCTCTTTGTTTTTTTCTAGCCGAGTAAATTACGTAACCGTGAACACATAATGCACACAACTGGACTTGTGAGCAATATCAGGATAAATGTACCTAATTGGGTATAACATGGTGAGTTTTAAATGGTCTTACAACAAGGTGATTTCACACAGGTTCTTTTTTTTTTCTCCTCTTGTTGCGGTTGGCCTCTTGGCAATCATTGTTCTAGTTTTATTGCTCAACTTCCGCAACCAATTGAGTAATAGTTTTCTATTAAAAACATTAACAGTGTTATCAATTGAACTAAATTGATACAAAATCTATAGTTAAGGGTCAAAATTGAGTCACGTGAAAGTGTTTGAACCAAAAGTACACAAGGGGCAAAACATAGAGACTACAAATATAATTTACCATTTATTTTACTAAAAATATTATATAAAAAAAATCAGTGCATGATTTAGCTTTGATAGTAAAAATAAAAAATGAAATAGTTTGCAGATACATATGTGGTAATTGAAGGAAACTAAATAAAAAGTTTGAACAAATTACATCACATCATTGAGAGAGAAATTACAAACTCATCCAAATAGTGCTTCCCTTCACTTCTCAATAAGGGAGAAATTAAAAATTATAACCTACCTATTATTGAGAAGACCAATAAAGGGATAGTAGAAGATTTTCAAGTTCAAAGTTTTCTTATTCAAATGGGTATTGTATATACGATATGAACAAAAACATGAGTATTTTCATCATATATAACTCATCAAAAGCAACAAAGTACATCATATTAGGTTTTAAACACATGAACAACACATATTAGGATATATGCACAATCGAAAAACTGAATGAACACATAAAAATCCAAACACACCAAAACAAGCTTAAAGCAGGGCACTAAAATAAACTTACACAATTTCAACAATCAAAGAAAACATACCATACGTCTATACAGCATGAAGGTGTTGGCTAGTAATGGTGGTGGCAGCAGCAATTGTGTGGTTTCCAGCAAAAAGAGTGGCCAGTTGTAAGAGAATATGAGGCTGAGAAAGAGAGAATGGGAGACAGCAAACGTAAGGGACAAGGGTGTTATTCCAAAACTCCAAGGGTTCTATTTGGGTGGGAGCTTTTGGGTTACCAAATAAGCATTGGTTGAGTTTTTAGGAAGTTTTAAATTTTTTTTTTAGAAACAAAATATATGATTATTGTAGTAGAGGTGGATTGCCTCCAACCCACAATATGGACCAGACCGTGTTGTTTGGGCCTTTTGGGAGCCATCATGGATCCCGTTTCAATACAAAATCCTTTATTTTGTCATGCGCTTTGTGTATTTTATTCACACAAAAAATTAGATCGATTCGATAATGAATCCAAAATTAATCCAAAATCAAATAATTTACGTGTAAAAATTAATATTATTAAAATAATATAGGTTAAATTAATTTTTGAGTGATACTTTGATGGGGAAAATGATATTTCCTCTTTTACCTGTAATAAAATAATTAAATCTTCATATTAAATTATGTTAGCCTATTTTCAAATAATAATTATACTTTATTATGATATTACTTACATATATAATTTCTTCATAGATTACGGCATGATTTGTATTTTTTAAAATGCTTAATTACACATTCACAGTTTCTCACTTTGTTCTCGATACAGATTCTTTTCACTTTGGTCCAAATTGTAACAAATGTTATACTCCTGTGACGGAAAATGCCCCATGAGTCAAGTTCACCTAAATTTGTACCAAATCCTCCGCTATAGATCACCTCAACATGCAACCCTCCATTATAGAACACTTCCATTTACCGCCTACCATGACCCATCTATCTTGAAGTGCGAAAACAAAGGTCTCCAAGTGATCAAGGTAGGAAAGTTAATTTTAAAAATTCCAAAGTTTCCCTCAGAAGTTAGAAATTGGACCAAAATAAGAAAAGACAAATAATGTAGTGATTAGGGTAGGTACAGCGAGAAACAATATATATCTACAAATGAAAATACAATTTATTATTTTTAAATAGGAGTGACGGTAAAAAGGTAGTGACCGTCTATGAGATAATAGGCAAGGGCTAATACTAGTACGTGCTAGAGTCATAAATGTGTCAAACTGATTCATAAGTGACGTCATCATTTGGACATAAAGATAACATGACACTAGTAGCGGTAATTGTCGATGATGACGGTTGTGTTTCAGTGGACCAACGGACGTGATTAATCAAAGCTTTTATGATTTTTGGGTGGGAAGTCTAAATTCTCCATAATTTGGCTCGATGTTGTGCCAATTGCTGAGATCAACCCAAATCTTCATAATTTTTTTGTGACAAATACAGAAATAGTACCTGGAAATGACAGGAGATGCCTCTTTTGGTTGGATATTTGGATTGGAAATCAAAGGCTTACAGATGTGTTCCCTAGATTGTTCTTGCGGTCTTAAGATAAAATGGAGTCTCTTACAATGATTATGGACATGAGGGCTGATTAAAGTGGCTGGGATCTAGGGTTCAGGACAAGTTTACTAGCCTGAACCCAAAACAATAGGAATTAACAAGGCTTATTACTTTTTTGAATGATGTAACACATCTTAGAGAAGGTGTTGAAGATAAATTAAGATGGAGAGAAGAACCCTCTGGGGAATTCAGTGTTGACTCAATTTGTAAATGGTGTGAATATTCTTAATGCCCAATCATGTTACCTCCTAAGCTGCTCTGGAACAACATTAGTCATCCAAAAGTTCAATTTCTAAGCTGGTTTGCTTGGCAAGGGAGAGTAAAAACTAAGGTATTTCTTCAAAAAATTGGGGTTCTAAATATTAATGCTAATACTACTTGTGTCTTATGTAATGGTTAGGCTGACAATGTGAATCACTTATTCTTGAGTTGTAAACATGTACGATGTTTATGGTCTGCAATGTTAAGTAGTGGGGAGTTCAATAAGAAATACCAAACTCAGTGGAGGGAGTTCTACAATGGTAGGCAGGGTATAGATAGAAGAAATTTTGTAAGAAAATTTAGAGAGCCATTCTACTCACAGTACTTTGGTCCATATGGAAGCAAAGGAATGACTGTATGTTTAATACATCTCATTTTGATATAGAGGAGTTATGTCAACTTGTCAAAACAATGATTGTTTTTCAGGTAAAAAACAACTCACAAGAGATGTACTATTCCATAATCGACTTCATTTCAAATTTAAATTAGGTAAGATTGTGTTTAGGAGGAAGGGGTGCTGTCTGATTTTCTGAATACACCATCACCGTTTCTGTTTGGAATCTGGATATGCTTGTGGGATCAGCACTCATGGCCAGGTTGCTTCAAATGCATTGTGCATACGATTGCTTGAGGTTTTTTTATGCTTCTCTGCTATTGCTCTGCTTGATGCTATGTTGTTCAAGCTTTTATGCGGGGTCATTTTGGATACAATGATCTCATTTGCAAATAGTGTGTAGATTTAGTTGTTTGATATCAGTCCATTTTATTAAATGTTGTTGTGTTTTTTAGGTTTGTTGGTGTGTATATGTAGTTGTTTGATGTGAGGTTTGTTGGTTGTCCATGTTTGTTGATTTCTCACCTTGCGCTGTGCTAGCAAATGATTTGGCTCCCTTTTCGGTGTCAACCTAGACCACACCAATTGAGAATGGCCAACCACACCAACCATGATCAATGGCAATGCAGCAAAATGTGGGAATTCATCTCAACCTTACATCCGCCAAAAAAAAAAAAAAAACACAAATCAGCCCCCATTGGAAGGATCCTCTTTTGAGCTAATAGATCTCTTTATGCAATTCTCTCTTTTAATGCCACCCAACAAAAACACTTCACTTTTGGAGGAGCAACATTTCTCCAAAGTTTAGAGCAATTATGGTTTATCATTAATGAAATGGTGGTGAGTTTTGGGGTGGAGGATAGAACACTGTGGAAACAGATTATTAGATGCAAATATGGTACTGAGGGAGGTGGATGGCTTGTGACGCCCCGGTTCTACACCATTGGTTGCAGTCAAGGGAGAGTCACTAATGAGTCCTATGGTCAATAACCAGTAAGATCCCAGATCGCCAGAGGAGTCAGATTAGCCTCCCTTCTAAGTCCAACTTTCTTAGGCAGCGCACTACCCTTTTGACAGATCTTAAAAGGTATTGACACAAGGTCTCATAAGTAACGATAAGGTTCATACATGTAAATATTAAAGTATAAGTGCATAACAACCACAAATATCCCTAATTTCAAAAGCTTGTTCTAATATCACCGAGTGCTCAACTGGTGACGTCTGAGTCTCGAGGTCGGTCAAAAAAATGGGGTGTCTACAAGGGGGCATACCGAATAATCCGCGTCCGATTCTTGTGGTTGGGAGGATGAAATCTCTTTAGGGGATTTCTAGTTGCTAACAATCTAACTCAACCCTTTATTTATTTATTTGAGTATCATGCTTTATTACTTGATGTTATAATTGTGATTGTGTATTGGACTGGGAAAAAGGGGTGGGGTGTGTGTGTGTTTACTGGGCATTCAAAGCTCACAGCGTATTATGCCAGGTGACGAAGCGGAACTTATAGCAGGAGACGACGAGCCGGAAACCTTCGAAGACTTTTGGCTATCTTAGGAAGGCTAGAAATTTCCTTTTGTTATTTTGTAAGACTCGTGTGAAGATTTAAGCTTCTTTTGGGATGTCATGTTGTGCTCGTTCAGAAGTTTCAGAGTCGCGGCCGTGAGCCCTGCCTCCGGACTTCCGAACTCTCTCATGTGCCTTGTCTCGGTTTGCGAACCAGACTCGTTTTTCTCTGTTTCTTTTCCTGAGGGGAGGGAGAGGTCCCGCAGACCATCTCTCAATGTCCATAGGCTACATTTGGTGGCCGTAGGCCATTTTGCCCATTTCGGAGTCCGGTTCCCGGTTTTCGGAGCCGTCAGGCCGTGTGCCTCGGTTCGGGACCGCCTAACCATCTCCATTTGCTCTAATTTTTGGCATACATCTTATTTCATCCCTTTTGAGGGACACTGGGGGTTGAGAAACCCACTTCGAGGTCGAATACCATTTTCGGTGCTTAACAGCCCATTTTCGGGACCCCGAACTGCGTGTTTTGGCCCCGGAACATTCGTTTTGCAACGGTTTTCGTTCATTTTTGGTAGGTACCTCTGTTTTATCACAGGGAAGGTCACTGAAGGGTGGGAGGCCAGCAATTGTTGCAGCAACTAGTTATTTCTCTTCCGGAGCCTCCCGGCGCCCGTTTTTCGCACTTCCGGGCTAATGTTGAATACCTTAGAGCTAGTGTTGCCAACTTTCAACCACATATCTGTGATGTACACACATGAGAGGCCCCTAAAAGTTCATGGCCAGCCAGTAAGTCAACTTGACCCTTTTGACCCCCTCTTTCCGAGCCATTGTTGAACCCCTTGGACCCACTTTCTTGGAATTTCAACTACATGGTTGTGTTGTACACACATAGGACTACCTCCCCAATAGCTGGCCGGCCAGAAAATCACCTTGACCCTTTTGACCCCTAGCCGGCCGGCTAGGGGGTGTGGCCGGCCGGCCACCTCCAGCAAAAGTATGAGGCCGGCCTGCTTCCTTGCACTGTACCCTTTCCAGCTGTGGGGCAATATCCCCCAGATATTTTCTGTATCCGGGGGATATTTTGTGGGGGAGTTTTGCCCTCCTTCTCCCCCACCTTTACACCCCATTTTGAACCTTTATAACCAGCTGGTGGCCTTCTTCATAAGGGTTAGAAAAATTATCCTTCAAAGCTCCATAAACTCCATCTTCTTCCCTCTCAATTCTTCAAAAAACCCTAAGTCCCTAACCTTCATTCCTTCTACACCACCAAGCTCTACCACCACCACCTCACCTCCAGCAGCAAGGAAGGTTTCTAGAAGGCAAAAGAAGCTGCAAATCCATCAAAGAAGCCACAAAAGCTTGAATCTTCAAGGGTAAGTTACTCTTTTAACCTTTTGACCCTTTTCCTTGATCTATTTCTAAGCCCCATTTCTTTTTGGTTTCAAGCTCCGGCCCTAACTGAAAAGGGCCATATTTTGAGCTCATCTTCACTTCTCATTAAGGGCTCAACCTTGTTTGAGCCCTCCATAATATACTTGCTTCATTGATCATCTTGTATGTCATGATTTTGCATGCTATCTTTGGCCCATGAGCAATCTGTTTTTGAGCATGTTATAAACTGATATAAGGCTTATTTTGAGCCCCTCTTCAACATTGAGGAAGGGCTCAACCTTGTTTGGTGTTTCCATATGTCACTTGTAGTTATATCCCCTATTTGGCCCCATTTTTGCATAAATTAGTAGCCCTCTTTGCTTCTGTTTTTGGACCTTGGTTCGAACTGAAAGTGGTCTTATTTTGGCCTATACTTCATGTTTCATTCACACGTTTTTTCTGTTTGGTGATTATTTTATATACTTCATGTTATAGCACCTTTTGAGCCTTGTTTTGCATCACATTTTTAGCATGTTTGTATACTGATTTGAGGTCTTCCATATACTGTAAATGTTCATAGTTTTGGTCCATCTTCAGTGTTGTAGAAGGAAATTTTTCAGTTTGAGTTTTGCTTATACCACTTGCTTCATTACCCCTCTTTTGGCCCCTATTCTTACATGCTATTTTTCCCTTACTTATACTTGCTGTTTGGCCATGTTTATAACTATGAAAGTGCATCTTTTGGGACTGTCTAGCTTCTGTCTTTGCATTGCATGTCCATATTGTACATGTTTGGCATAGCTATAGGTCATTTCGGGTGCCTAATGTTGCATTTCGAGACATTTCCTTGCATTTCATGTCATTTCGCCTCATCCCGGGGCTGTTTTCCCCTTGTTTTGTTGCTGGAATTCCATTAGCATGCTTGCATATCATTTTTGCCATGTTGCATCACATTTTATCATTGCCTCGGTTTGCGTGCCCGTGTGCACGCATTTCGAGGCACCTCATTTTTATCCGACGGCATCCTATGTGAGTGTGGCTGAGGCTCACTCATGTTGGTATAAGCCCATATCATGTTTCCATATCATTTCATCGCATTCTGCCATTGCCTCGGTTTGCGTGCCCGTGTGCACGCATTTCGAGGCACTTCATTTTCATTTATCGGCATCTTATGTGAGTGTGGCTGAGGCTCTCTCATGTTAGTATAAGTCCATTTGTCATTTTCCATGTCATTTCCATTGCGTATGCACCGCCTCGGTTTGCGTGCCCGTGTGCACGCATTTCGAGGCACCTCATTTTCTGCCATCGGCATCTTATGTGAGTGTGGCTGAGGCTCTCTCATGTTAGTATAAGTCCATTTGTCATTTTTCATGTCATTTGCATTGCGTATGCACCGCCTCGGTTTGCGTGCCCGTGTGCACGCATTTCGAGGCACTTCATTTTCTGCCATCGGCATCTTATGTGAGTGTGGCTGAGGCTCTCTCATGTTAGTATAAGTCCATTTGTCATTTTCCATGTCATTTGCATTGCGTATGCACCGCCTCGGTTTGCGTGCCCGTGTGCACGCATTTCGAGGCACCTCATTTTCTGCCATCGGCATCTTATGTGAGTGTGGCTGAGGCTCTCTCATGTTAGTATAAATCCATTTGTCATTTTCCATGTCATTTGCATTGCGTATGCACCGCCTCGGTTTGCGTGCCCGTGTGCACGCATTTCGAGGCACCTCATTTTCTGCCATCGGCATCTTATGTGAATGTGGCTGAGGCTCTCTCATGTTAGTATAAGCCCATTTGTCATTTCCATGTCATTTCATAATATTTTGTCATCGCCTCGGTTTGCGTGCCCGTGTGCACGCATTTCGAGGCACTCCTTTTTTATCCGTCGGCATCCTATGTGAGTGTGGCTGAGGCTCACTCATGTTGGTATAAGCCCATTTGTCTTTTTTCATATCATCGCCTCGGTTTGCGTGCCCGCGTGCACGTATTTCGAGACACATATCATCGCCTCGGTTTGCGTGCCCGCGTGCACGTATTTCGAGACACCTATCATCGCCTCGGTTTGCGTACCCGCGTGCACGTATTTCGAGGCACCTTATTTTCAGTACATTCTGTCATTTTCTCGGTTTGCGTGCCCGTGTGCACGCATTTCGAGACATCTCATTTTCATAGCATTGTATATGTTAGGATTGCATCTTAGTTGCATTTCACGCATATCATGCATATTGCATCGTGTCCGGAATATGAGTTAGCCCGGGCACGAGAAACGAGGTACATTTCGTACTCCGAGTGACGGAATGTGTCTCAATTCCCCAGTCACCGACACTCCGGATTATCCATGATGGAGTTAGGTTTTAGCTGTAGTTTCATGTGCATTCATCCTATATTGAGTTGTGCATTTCGATTCCTCGGCCATCATGCCTCGGTATGCGTGATTGGTGGCACGAGGATCGAGACATGCATATATCTGTGCAAATACATTGCTATGCCCCTTTCCTGCTCTCTGTTGCAGCAAAATGAAGAATCAACAACCTTTGGGGGGGGCTTGGCACGCATTCCAAGAACAGGTGTAAACAGAGGCTAATTGGGGCATTCCGGTGGATTTCCGCGCAAGACAATCCGGACATGCATCATCCATCAGAAGCAAGGCAGTCCCTGGCATGCACGCCAGTTTTATTTGCTTTCTTAGTTAATTTGTTAATTAATTAGGATTTTGTAATATTTTGGACTGTAATATTCTTTTATTCGGGACTGTAATATTTGGACTGTATATTTATTCGGACCCTCTGCGCGAGGGCAATGTTGTAATAAGTGTGCGTGAGTGTGTTGTATGTCTTCCAACCCCACGTCTTTCTCCCTTTTATTTATCCGCTTTTGATGGTTAGATTAGGGCATGTTTAAATTAGCATACAGTATGACAGCATGTCTGCATCATTCATATGTATTGCATGCACCGGGCTCGGCGCATCATACTAACTGCATTGTACTTTCAATTCCAAATTGAATACATGTTAGCTGTAGCATTTCATATGCCATGTTTAGAATAGCCGAGCCTGCTATAGTTGCATTTTGCATGTGTTGCATTAGGCATTTTTGTATACTTAGGATCATGCATGATTTCTAATGTAATTTCCATTTTGGCTTGGAGTACTCGGTAAGTTTTATGCTTTAGCATCCTTGCATGCGTGTGAGTGACTGCCATGAATAGCATGCTTACCATGAGGCTATATGCTTATGTGATATAACTGCCTGAATGCCTGTGGGTGAAGGTTGGGTTATTTGAATTGGAATAATTCATTAAATGTGTGTTTTAAGCCCACTAGATAGTGGCAAAATCATGTTTTCTAAGCCCACCTGAGGGTGGCAAATCCACGTCTTAGCCTACTTGCGAGTAGCATCATCAAACTATTTTCAAATAAACAAGCATGAAATGTTTTGTTCCAATTCGGACGACCCAGTCTATACTTATATGCTGTGTGCATCACATAGTAACCTAGGCTAATAACCGGAATAAGGACACACAATGTTTTCAAAAATTGATATCATGGTTAGTAGAGGCCGGTCTATGACCGGGCGAGCGGGGGTGCTCACGAAGTGACCTTCCCCAATCGTACCCAAGTTCCCGAGCCGAGGCAACTTTGGTGATGACGGACACGTGGCCTTTTGGCACCGAGTCAGGGTTTCCTAAATTTCCCAAAATAAAATATTTAGGTGGCGACTCTGTATCTGGCAAAGCAGTCCATGTTTGGCACTTCTTTCAAAAATCTGTTTTTCTCAAAAACGATTTGCCGGATTTGGACTCTTTGGTTCAGACTTAGAACCGTGACTACGAAAGTCGAGTCTGAGCTGTAGTGAGGTCCCCCGCGGGCTTGTTACACCCCTCTTTTGCTGCTTTGTTGCAGACCTAACCTCAGATGCCTACCAACGGTTATGTACCATGTAGCGCCAACCGCAGGGCCTCAAAAGAGACGGTAAAATAGGGCCTTGCCCGAAATCCCTCCTTACACCAAACCACCTAGGGTCCGAATACAACCGCTCCGTTCAAGGGTTCCGAAAAAAACCACTTGCGCAGGACTTTAACTTTTCAAATAGGGAACGCATCCCAACAATCCATATATCACATTTCTCATCTTTACATTATTCAAGAGCTCGAAAACCCAATACCCTCCCCAATAGGTTTCCCGTTAAATTAAATGTTTTAAATCAAGTTAATCCAACTTACAAGACAATAATATCCGCATGAACATGCATCCATAAAGCGAGGAAGATAAATAACATAACCATAATACACATAATAACATGCCAAGATATGCTCATATGTAAGTAGGCAATTTCATGAATTCAAGGGCATAAAACATCCATACAAAACACAGTTTCCAGATTTAATGTCACATGAAGATTGAGATAAAAGGACTATTTTAAATCTTCCACCGGACTCAGTCTCCCTATGGTTCATAGAGAATTTGATCTAGTTTCTAGAACACTTTTCGGAAATGGGATTGGTTTTCCAGATTTTAAGTTATTTAGAAAATATTCCAGTGCTGTCCAGAATCTGTCCAGATCCGTCGACCGTTACGAAAATTTGATTTTCTTGCAAACCGCTTGATGTTTTTCGATGAAACCAATTTTAGTTGAAATCTAACATCTTAAGGAAGGTTTTGACATAAAATATAGGTCCAAAATAATTTTGTACATTTTCTAGAATTTCTGGAAGTGGGCTGCAAAAACAGGTTCTAGGGTACTTTGCCCAAAACAGGAAGATTTATGAAAAAGGGGTTCCACCAAGGGAAAGTTTCATTTCTTTGGTGAAGAAAATATGCCAACTATCACATGTTTAACTCAGAAAATTTGTTTGAAAGAGTGCTCTTGAAAAGTTGAGAGATTGGTACAAAAAGAAGATGGTTTTGTGCCAAAATGGGGAAAATACAAGAGAGATGGAATCAATACTCAACCCTTAGCATTTTTAACATAATAATTTAGTAATAACAGATCTGAAAACATTATTTAGAACCTTTAGAAACATGCATTAGAAAAAGGAAATGAAAGAGAAGGTTGTGTTTGTGGCGTACCTATTACGCTTTGCACAAGAAGCTCTCTTCTTCCTCCTTCTTCTCCTCTAGACTTCTCTTTCTTTCTCTCCTCCCTCTCTCTAACCAAAATGTGTGTGTGAGTGAGTGTGTTGTGTGTGTTTGCAAGCTAGGGGGTGTGTTGGTATTTATAGACAAACCTTTAAGGCAAAAAGTCCTAAAAGTCCCTTAGTTGGATATGGATGGAAAGGTTAGGATTTGTTTGAATTCTAAAGGAATGGAAGGGATTTTGGGAGGCTTGTTCATTGGTTTAGGCAACTCCTAATTGTAATGAGACTAGTTCTTGGATTTTGCATCCTAGGTCTAGGTCACTAGGTTGTGTTTTCCTAGAAGTTCATGATGGTGGCTCTTGAAAATTGGCTCCTCCTTGGGGAAGTGTGATGGGGTTATTATTTAAATCATTTTAGGTTCTAGGCACACTCCTCTAGGTGTATATATATAATAAGATTGATGGTACTTCAAGGTACAAGGTACAAGTACTAGTTTTTTGGGCAAGTTTTGAATTTAAATAAAGAGTGAGGGCTTGGAGTTAAATACATGTAACTTAGGTAGAATTAAATTAGGTTAGGGAACTTATTCTGGTTAGGGAAATTCCTGTTTCGATAAAAATAAAAATAGTAATGCTAACCGTCAATATTCGAATTAATTCAAGTAAACGAGGGGCTTTAAGAAAATAATTCAAACATTAGGGTTTTTAAAGTGAATACATATTTCAGGGGCTTCACATGGCTACCATCATTGGTGGCTTCAGGAAACATGTCACTTGTTTGGGGAGATGTTTTGTCTTTGCCAAACTCCAATTCTGCACTGGTTGATTTCTTTGTATCCAATATAAGAATTCAAATTGGGGATGGCTGCAGGGTTCAATTCTAGCTGGACAAATGGTTTAGATCATTTAGTTTGGACTCATACATAGCCAGATCCTGAGTAAGCTTTGAATTCACCTCAGCCAGCTGTACCCTCTCTTTTTCAAATTGGCGTGACATGTTTTGCAGCTCTTCAATGATGCCTTCTAGACCCTTCAATTTAAAGAGGGTCTATTCAAGCTCAACTTTTTGATTTTCTGTGACACCAATTGTTTCATGAGCTTGTTCTTCGTACATTTTTATCTTTCCTTGAAGTTCATTTAGCTTTGCGTCTAAGTCCTTCACTTCTAGACCTCTTTGACTAAATTTCTGAATGGTTTCATGTAACTTTCTTTCATTCTCTGAAACCCGTGCTTCAACTTCTAAATTAAGTTTAGATGCTTTCGAGTGCTAATCAGTTAATTTAGTAATAGTATTCATGTGATAAATCAGTTGCACAGAAGTGGCTTCCTTTTCAGTATGAGTTGAGTTCAATAATTGTTCAAGTTCATTAACCTTGTTTTCAAGCTGTGTATTTCTCTCAACTAACAGTTCATTCTCTGAGAAAAACTTTGCAGCTTTCTATTCTGCCTCCTAAATCTTTCTTTTGAGTGGATGAATTTCCTAGACTTTTCAGGTTGTCTATAGATAAGGGGGATCATCAAGGATGTTTGTGCAAAATAGGGGCACTTCTGGGGACTACAACTTCAATTCCAGAAGACAACTTCTTGCTTGGGAGGAGGAAGAGGTTTCTAGGTTGCAGATTATTCTCATTACTCTTTCAAACCTGACACAGAATTGCCCTGATTCACTCAGGTAGGGGCCAACTTCATCAGGTCATTACACTCTGACAGCATCTACGAAATGTGGTGAAGCACAACAGGGGCTTAGGCTACCTATTTCTAAGCTATTATAGGGTAATATGGCTCCATAAGGCTCAATTTTTTTGCTGGTGGGATGTCCAATGGGCTACACCTGCAAAATTACAATCAACATGTAATATTATGATTCATTAGTAAAAGTTATGACATTTTGTTAATCTTATTATGATTGTGGGGAAAAAAGTTATGGTTATGATTCATTATTAAAAGTTACGATTTGTACTACCAAAAGTTATGATTTGTCATGGTGAATCATTATAAAAAATGTTACGATTCAAATGTTATGATAATTAATTAGAAATAACTATACTTGTTATGAGTTGTCATTATATTGTTACGATTTATAGTGTCTTTGTTATGACACTTTGGTGAATATTATAACATTGTTATGATTCATTGTAGTATTGTTATGATATTTGAAAAAAGTTATGATTCTTTCTGTAACCTGTTACATGACCGGTTTAGCAGATCACTTTTTATGATGTGGCATGATGTGGACCACACAATAAGTGCGTATCATATGCCCTTTTACAAGGTGCACATTGTAGACTTTCCCATTAGTTAAAGATCAACTAATACCAATAAAAATATAATTTTAATACACATTTTATATATATTTTTAAATATTTCAATACACATATTATACCTATACAAAATAAAAGGGTGTTTACTGATCATATTATTTATGTCTACTACTTAAACATGAAAACAGTTAGAAAAATAAATGAGGGAATGAAAAATTACGGACAAATGCTCATGAGGGGAAGCTATTCTTAATATAACAAATAATGTAAATTTCAACCCCTTTTTTTCCTTAAAGAAAAAAAAAAGAAAAAAAAAAGATTAATCTTCATTGTTATCCCTGCAAGGAAATTAAAATAGAATTCAACAAGAAGACAATCAAGTTGAATAAAGTGACACTGACGTTTTACGTTCAGAATCCTAAACATAAATTTTAACATAGAATTCTATCACCTTCATACGTTGTCACTAGGAGTTATTACAAAACTATCAATTTTTAACAAAGAATCTAAAAGCAAAACTTGGAGATGATATATACGTCACGGATTTTTTATTTGGGAAATGCCCAGAACAATTTGAAAATTGTCACTGTGAAAAAACTATTTAGATTTTCAAAATTTCTAGTGTTCATCTTCTTCTTTTCTCAATCACATGCATTTGCACACATGTCGTATATGCACCAGTCGCTAGTTTCAATAAAACAAAGATGGTTAGAAAAAATGGGAGAAAATACTTTTTAAAAATGTCAATTCAACTATGAATTAAAAGCAAAACTTGCATAGCAAAATTTTCTTTGATCCTATTCATGGTCATGCCCTGTGTCTGAAGTCTCACTATATTGTGTGAGTTGCCACAACCTTTCACTTGCTATCATGGACTCAAAACTGAGCAACAATCAACTAAAACAGAAATCAAAAGATGTCAATGCAACCAACTTCCTAACAATAAATATAAATCTCTTGCCACAAAATTTGGACAAAGAATCCCAATGCCTAGTTAATTTTGATCAGCCCTTCCACTGAGAAGACAGAAGTCCTGGAAGCTGCAGTCTATTGTTTAGTGCACCTATTTCATGCATGTGCTTGGTGTACTAAGTAGCAATCAACATGATAATAACAAAAAGCAGAGCACAAGGCAAGACAGGTTAAGAGAAAGAGTGGTAGAACTCGTTCATCTCCGTGCTCATTTATTCAATTTCATCAATTCAATCATGCTCAACTTCACAATGGTCATGATGATTGGGACAGCAGGTGGAGCTTATAGGGGGCATGTTGCGAATGTTGACGTCAAGGGGAAGCAACAGGTATTCAATATCAAGTTCTTTGAAAATTTTAATCATCTCTTCTACCACAAGGGCTCTCCTAAACCACCTCCCCTGCATGTCTTGGTGGTTCATTCGATGCCTCAGCCACACTGATATCTTCAGCTTGTTTAACTCCTCCAGGTTCATCGGTACCACAGTTGGTGAAGGATACCAGTGGTCCTTCTTGCTTTCAATATAACTGAATAAGCAACCATGAGAAATAATCAATAAATTCATATTTATCAGAATTATTACATACCCAATCTCAATGCGTTGTCACTGCAATTTCATGAATGTTTTAACAGTTGCCAAAATTATGGTCGTGTCAATTGAAGAAATCTTCCATGAAATTCAAATTATCAATAATTGCTCTTCATTTCTAAAATAAATCTTACTCTTACTATGCATATTACATAATCAAAACCGCACTCACACAAGCAGAAAGCATGATACTAAAAGAAAAAGAGAGAGAAAGTTAAAGAGGAGGGAAAAGATTGTCTTTCGATACCTTATTATTCTTTGCCTAATGATAGTAATCTTCTCTATTGGAGTTGCAATATGGACACACAATTCAATTGTATCGCCCATGTCTGGACTACGATAATAGTTACTGATGGGCGTCATAGAAAGAGTGCTATTCGGATATATAATCTTCTAGTTGCCAAATCTTAGAAAAACGGTAGTCAAGATATTCATCTCTTCAACTATCATCTTATAGTTTAGGCACAATGCACGCCAAAAGTCAAAACCGAACAAATAGATATGGAAAAGAAAACACGTTATACGCACAATTTTAAATAAAATATGATTATCATACCTGAACATCATCAATCTCACACCGATCACCTACATCAAATGGGTGCATCACAAATAAAAACATGATGGCTTCAAATACTGTCTTGCAAGAGTTTCCAAATATAAATGCCACAACAATGATTTGAGAACTCATGAAAGTAAAAATTTGCTTGTTGCAATTCCTAGTATGAGGAGACAAACAACCGCTATAATGATGCCAACTAGTACATTCACCATCTAATGAAGTTTGTTGACAGCGGTTTTTGTATTATTAAGTGTCAAGGCAAGCGCTCTTCGTTCTCTAAAAGCATTAACCTAAAAGAATCAAGCGTAACACATTACCATATTCACATGATAATTTTAAAAGCAAAACACTATGTAAACTGATGACAATGCTCCTTGCTTAAAAAAAAAAAAAAAAAACCTCCACTTTTACAAAATTTATTAATCACACAACAGTAAAACTAAATAAAGCAAAAAAAATATTAAACAATACACAAATAAATGCACCATCTATTGCTGAGCTCTTACCACCCAGTTCTTCAGAGAAGTCTTGCTTATTTTTTCACTTTCAGATGAGCCTCCCAAAAGGCTCATGGTCTTCAAAGCCTCGTCTTCTAGCATGAAACCCTGCAGGTCTTCTAGGTAGATGAATCTACCAGATAAAAACATTCAAGATCCTCAATGATGTGGAACTGACGTGAATTAGACCAATAACAAATCTTCACTCAACAAAAAGACTTTGTCCAATTGAAATTCACATCATTGGATAAGACATAATTGTGTCATTTCTTACCTTAATTCTTGAATTTTTAAGTTATGCCAACATTAACAATTACTCTTTTCACTCCCTTTTTTAATTTTTTTTGATCAACTCTTTTTGCTCCATTGCAGTGTTGAAAACCAAGCACATACAACAGTTCCATACATAATTCTTTTGCGCTGTCTAGATTCAACTTAATCTTATTAAACTCTAATCTAATAACTGAATTGACACATGCAAACTTGCAGTTATTATGTTGATGATACAAACTTACGGTTATTGTGATTAACATGAAGATACGGTTCCTGATAGAATGAAAGGGGCTATAAAAGATTCATCTAGCCAACCAAACAGTCCAGACAAAGCTTTGTAAAAGTTTGGTTTGTAGAGATTGCATTCATACTAACAAATTTTGCGATAGTTAATGTGAATTAATGGTTCTATCTCAATCTGGCTTAAACAATCCACTCATGAGGTTAAAACATATGCAAAAATGGAACCCAATAAGTTGAAAACATAATATCAAAGAAACAAATAACATACTTTGACGCCCTCCTAGCCACATTTTGGAAGATCTTGCTCGCTGCAACTTCGCCTCCAATTCGCTTCTAATCTGCGTGGTAGACTCATCACCATTTGTCGATTCTAGTATTTGCTCATCCAGAGTCGACAACACCCCATGACGAACAATTTTAATCAATCTCTTCATATTCCAAGCAGAGATATTATTAGGATTCAACTTATGCAAGTGATCAATTAGTATCCCCTCACCTTGCTTTTTGGAAGATGACCTAGAAAACATTTGGCTTGAAGTTCTCTGCGGTTTTTGAAGCTTCCAAACCTTAGCCATTGTCCTTTCCTCGTCATCCTGAATGTTCTTAATTTCAATCAAAGGTGGACCAGACAGCTTTTCAGTCACAAATTGATTAAACAATGACTTCTGAATTCGATCAAAGAAGGTGCTGACATGAAATGAAGACACGAGAACCTTAACCACGAGGGTCTTCACTAACCATAACAATGCACCAACCAAGAAACAAACCAAATCCATATTCACAAACAGAAGGAACTTAATGTTTGTCTCTCTCTCAACCCTTTTATCAAACAGATAATGCCAAGCAATCAAAACCATACCCAACCAAATACAATTCTGAACCAGCTTCCTCACTCTATACACGAAATACAGAACCCTTTTTCAATACTATCCTTATATACTTGTATCTTGTAACATTTTCGACACTATCCTAAAAACAAAAACCATCTTAATGAGTCAAATTTTATCCTGTGTTTTTTTCCCTTCACAATTATTGTATTTTTAAATTAAGTTTTGTAAAGGAGAATGCTTGATAAAAGTCATTTCGATACATTTGAGATTTTGTCTCCAAATGTGTATTTACACGGTGAAAGCACAAAAGCACTTTATGATTTTAAAGGACTTCTTAGATGAACATATACCAAACATTCATTTTCTCTAAAAAGTCAAGTTTTATGAAGTTCTTCTATAGAGTTGAATAGGAAATGCCACGAGAATACAAGGATCAAACTTTTCAAGAGCGAGTGAATTAGAAAGGTAACAAGCATATTAATCACCACCTTTTCTTTTCTTTTTTTGAAGGTGGTGTGAACTAAACTTCATTATTCCTGTCCTAAGTCCTAACTACCCAAGTTTACCTTGTCGTACACTAGAAGAAGTCAGCAAAGTGTGTATATTGAGGTTGCGCTAATTAAATATATAGGCTTTGTTTGGATTTCTATGTGATTAGTCTAACCAACACGTATCTAAAAAATGCTCAAAACAAACAAAATGCAAGAGCAAAACTTCAAATAAAGATGCATACATGACTTGTGCTTCAAAGATAGAAAAAAGAAAACAAGGTAAATAACAACACTAGAGAAATGAATGATTATGAGATAATATTCATTGAAATAGCAAACAATTGTGCATACAGCACTACCGTCACTTGTTTCATCAAAATTGCAATTAAATTGATTGCTTTCATATACACAAGGAATATTGGAGACCATATAAAGAAGAAAAAAAAAGTTCAGCATTATTAAGCAATTGACAACAAAAAAATTACGAAAAATCTTGATTTTTCCTTCCTTCTCTGCATTTCATTGTTGGTGTGTGAACATATCATCTTAACACATGCCAAACTTGATCTTCTTGTGTTGTGGTGGTATATGGAACTTTGGCTCTCTGGGTATAATGCAATGCTTCATCGTCCTGAAAATAACCCGAAACAAACAAGGGACATCGTTATGTTTACACCACTTATGCCAGTCAAATGATGCATTAGAAAACTTCTGGATTTGAGGTTTATTTTACAAAATTGGAGATCCAAACAACACCTGATCAATAAAATGTGCTGGAAAAGTTGAACCTACAGTAAGTGACACTGAGGAGAAAAAAATGTATATAAAAAAAGAAGAAAGAAAGCAATGTATACAAACTACATATTGCTTTTTAAGAATCGTTTGAAGGAGAGGGTCTATTTGAAGTCTTTAGTATGAGAAGTTATCTGGCAAGTTCAGCTTGCCGCGCCCACCAAAATAGACATGATATCTTCTTGTATGGAAAATAGAAACAAGTGGATCATATGTTTTTCTAATATTGAAAAGACACACCATGTGTCCTATAGGCCAAACCTACTAGATAATTTCTTTATTCAGTAGGTTTTTTGGTTATCCATATTCAAATGGAAAGCCATGTATAGCAAAAGAAGTTTTTAAAAATTCTGGATTTTATCTGTACCTTCTAGGGATGAAAGTCCTGTCGAAATAGGGCATGAGTTGAGCTCTTGGAATGAGCTCCTTTCTTAGTCTCCTGATTTCCTCTTCTTCTGCTAACTACAGGAGCAAAATCCAGCATGCACACATCTATCAGTAAACTACCAAGACTAATATCACCAAAACACACCCATAAGGTTTTTTCTATCATGTACCTTTTGCTGTCTTTCTCTTTTCTCCCTGTACTGTTCAATAAGGCTCATCTTGTCAGCCAGCTAATATGCAATCACAGAAGCAAAATTAAACGGTAATTCAATAAAGGGAATTTCATTATTGCCATGTAATATGCGCGAGAACGTGGAATCATGTAGATTCAGTGAATGATAAAGACTTTAGTAATGACACAATGCCTACTCTATATGTGATAGGTGAGTGCAGTTATGGTCATTATGTCCAAAACAACTGATTAATACATGAAAACCCTGAGTAAAAATATTTAAAGAAAGTTAAAAATGCATCTATTGGTCAAACTCAGCACGCTTCACAGCCCTCACATCGCTATGCAACACCAAATCAACCGGTCTTGTGATTTCTTTGACGACAGGTTTTACTAAGCACTGTAATACCATTGACCCACATCAATTCAAATGAACTTGGGAGAGTCCAGACATGCATATTAGGCTTATTACTTAAATTGTCGACTACGAGCATTTGGTAAAGCATGGCATAAAATAATTTAACCTGGCATTTTTGCACCGCAAAAGAATATATATATATATATATATAAATCCAGTAAGTTGCCATTTGGACATTCCCAATAACATTTCATTTTTTTCGAAAGTCGATAGCATTTGAAATTAAATGGAATTACCTCTGGCTCATCTGTTGTCCATGGGAGACCTTGTGCAATTGGTATCCGTTGCTTTTCCTCCTCCATCATCATTTGTTGTAATTTCTTGACGAATTCTTCCTCCTTGAATCTTCCCCTTTGCTGCAATAAAAATCAATCACCAAAATTAACATGATTTCAAGTAAACTGAGGCAAAGACAGAAGGATTTAAAAGCAAAAGTCAATTTCACAAAACCATAAACACACACCTCTGTGCGAAGCTTGAAGGGCTTTACTTTTGATCTAGCATTTCCTTTTCGATTTCCATTGCTTGGTTTGGGTTTTATTTTCTCACTGGAATTCAACCGTGAAGATTTACTGATTAAATTCTTGATTGGGTGATGCTTATTTGATGGAATGCCACAGCAATTGATTTGTCCCCAATCCTTGATTCTGTTGTTTTTTGAGACCGATCGTGGAAACTTTGGAGAAGATGTTTTGTTTGTATTCCCCTCGCCAACACGAGAAAATACAGAAATTAATTGTCGGGAAGAACTTTGATAGGACCTAAATGCCATACATTTAGCCATTCTCATTTAATTGACTACAATTAGAAAACACCTCAACAAAATTTACAATACAGCAAAGGTGAAGTACTTACAAATGGCTTATTTTGAACCAGTTATCATCACTGCAATGTAACAGAAGAAGATTACATTTGGATTCAAGATGTGGAGTCTTACAATTGACTTACAAGAAATGACTTTACAAGAAAACATGGAGGAACCATTTTTAGAACCAGTTGTAAAGAAACTCACTTGTCTTTGTATCCCGACGTGGCTTCTAGATCGAGATCTACCCACATGGGAGCTTCGATTTCATCCTATATGTGTGAAAATCAGCAGTAATATAACACCAGACTCTCTTGGAAATTAATACAAACACAAAAGACACATTTTAGATTCTCACAATTATTGGATTCAAAACAAGACAAAATGCAAAGTAGACATGATGAATATTTAAAACAAAAAGGAAGAGAGATGAAGGGGGAAAAATTATTGAAGGCTGGAAAAGAAAGAGGAAAAAGGGGGTCAATAGTATGAGATAAAAAAAGCAACATATTCAAAGCAATAATTAATCCCGAGAAGATCAAAACCCATCTTTAAACATGAACCCAAACAGACCAAGATCAAGAATCCATAACATATTGAAGTGAATATACCATTCCCAGATCAAAAAATAACCAATCAACAGGAAAAGAAAGAAAAAAAAACCTATAAATTTTTTTTCTTCAAAATCATAAGAAACACTAGTGAGTTCAATCATTTCCAAGATTCAAACCAACCAATAATCAATGCGGGTTGAGATTAGCGAATCAACACGTAAACCATGAAGAAAATGAAGAACTAGAAATTACCTGAAAAGCCCACTGATCGACTGGTTCAAGAACACTCTTCCTCGGAGGAGCAACTACTGTATCTCTGTTTTCGGCGATTTCTGGGTCTTGTGTCTACATATCCAACATGTTAGACTATCAAATGCTAGACAAACTTGTAACTTATAAGTAATAAATTATAATACTCATAACATAGAATTATATTCCGAAGTTATATATTCAGCTGGCATGGGCATTTCTCACCCTTGCATTTTATTTTTAATGTTTACATTAATGTTGTGCTTAGAGAAGAACACAGCTGCCAGAATTATAGATTATAATAGTATCAAACAATCATTAACCAAAAGAACATTAAGAATAATCATGATGAAATTGTAAAGGTTTTCCAAAGATCATAGCACAATTAACGAGAATCTCTAGACTAATTAAAATTTTAAAAAAAGATAAAAATAATATGCACAGAAGCATCTGGAAAGTGAATTGCCTTGCTAAATCGTACTGACATAAAATCAGCCATGAATGAAAGAATTTTTTATTGTGAGAAGATTTTCAAATGATTTGAGGAGCATTTGAATGATAAATAACACAAGTTCATTTTCCCATATAATCAACATTTGCAATGCATGAAAGTAAATGGAAAGGATGTCTTACACCCATCTATTGTACATGTGCACTTCACATCTAACAAGCCCCTGCCTCACCAGGTGCACCTTTTGTCTTTCATATCTCTGTCTGTGAAAACAAAAATGCATGTCCCCATCCAACCAAATACAAGTGCCTCACAGAATCGAGAGAAGGAGCAGCAATAAAAGCATACAACTAAAAAGAGGTTGACTAAAATTTCAAAACCAGTGAGAATATCCATCCAAGAAAACAGGTCTTTTTTTTTGTTTTCTAATCTCTTTTTTTTTTTGGTAAGCAAGCAATTATGAAGCTTCAGGTGGTTTTTAAATAGATTTACTAAAGGACATCACAATTTTGACAAGAGAACCTTGAGGCGTACATCAGGAAATTCATCTTTCAGAAGGGAAAGGAATATTGACAGAAGCTGCTCAATTGTTGCATCCTGCATTAACCACCGAACCAAAGTTTAAAAGTTAGCTGCAGTCAGTGCAGCATTAACAAAACTGCATTTTTATATAAATAAGAAATCAGAATATATTGCACAAACAAAACCACCCACACTTCAGCAATCGCGTACACAATATTTTGTTCCCCACAAAAAAAAAAAACAAAAAAAAATACTAAATGATAGACCACAAAGAATTTTGAGGTAATACATGAGAAATTTAACAAACTTCATAACACTCAAAACATAAATGCCAACCTACAAATGTAGATATTTATAGCAATAAAATAAAACCGCAAACTCAAAAGATGAACAGATTAAAACACACAACTGCAAGTGTGATGGAAGATGAAATTTACTCAACCATATCTGTTTCATATAAATATAAGTCAAAGGCGATGGTGATATCAACAATTTAAATCCACCAAATGCCAATCTATAAAATGTAGTTAGATAAAGACAAACCTTCTGAGATTTTGATCAGAGGGTGCCACAAGTACATATAAAATCAAAATAAAAAGGAAAAAACCTCAGATGTTTGTACCAAGTGCTGTTTGGTAATATAAAAAACATTCAATGTTGCTAAATCTATAGATAGTGTCAATGAAGAACAAAATATCATTTTGTAAGGGGGAAAAAAGTAAGGAATAATAAAATATTGAACCATCTTTGTAGAATGACAACAACATCCAAGTCAAGGCACTAATTAATCACTTCAGCAACCCTACAAGTGGTCAGACTGACCTGGAACCAAGTAGGCAAGTACAAAATAAAGCAACACAAAAACATACATATTGGTGAAAGGTTTCTAATGCTTTAGTAAAACAATGCCCTCCCCATTATTTGCAGCTGGCAGCACATTTACTACAACTAAAAGATTTAAATCGTTTCTCACAATTAGTTTCTCCGACAAAATTTAATCAACATGGCCATTAAAAAAATCCAAAGTATGCATCGTTATATTTTACCTTTGCATGCACAAATTAGAAACTAATGAATGCCTCCCTAACCGGAGTTAATGAATAAGACTTTCTACAGGAAATTCTTACCTTTCCTAAGATAGGAGCCATTCCCATTATAACTGAAGCCAAAGCAGAGCGAACATGCTGAGAAGAATCTGACGACAATTCCTACAAAATGTTGTTGCCAAGTGATAAGACACAAGACATTAATGGCACAATGGGTAAGGAGTAGGTCCACAAACAAACAAGAAAAATTTCGTATGCATGATCATTTGTGCATGTGAAAACAGAGAGAGGGAGAGATATGCACCTTTACACAGGGAACAATGTGCTGAATAGCAAGTTCGGGATTAAGAATCTTTTAAAACTTGGTGACTTTGCCAGCAGCTGCTATACGTACTTCAGCTTCATTATCTCTGTAAACTCAAAAAAATATACAGAATATGCAGCGGATTAAAATGATCAGATTATACCTTCTTGATGATAGAACCTTCTTGGATAAATCACGTGCTTCCAGGAAACTTCTTGATGAACCAACCCAGCAGTGGAGTGATATCACAGATGGAATATCACCCACACTAACCACAGTGTCAAAGACTTGATCGTTGTGTATTTTTGGGAGAGAGTCAGAATGTGGGTAGAAAAACAGACTACGTTGTTTTTCCTCTTTCACAGATTACCCATAACCATATCAGATATTTAATATATTATAATATCTATCCATATCAGTTAAGATACAGATAATATCTAATATATATTATATCTATCTATATCAGTTCAAACTGATAACGTCTGTTTCAAGAGTGGTTATCCTAAATAGGTTTGATTTCAAAATCAAAACCTATTTGGATAAGGATCAAATGTTAAATTTAAATGGTCATGCCACATGGGCGCCCATTACTAACATCTCCCACTCGCACATGAGTTGGCATGACACTGCCACATCTCTATCTCAATCTCCCCAAAAACGAACAATCTCATACTAGCCAATGCACCGTGCGACCGCTGAGAACACCTGCAAGTGGGAGCTCTATACTAGAAACTCAACATGAGTCAGTATAGAGACATCAACCCAAAAAGAACAGAAATAGTGTCTCATGTACCCAGACCCATCTAGCTACATCAGTCCAAAAACATCTCTAATCCCTCAAAGAGCATGTTTGACTCTCCTAGGTCCCGCATTATATTCACACCCAATCAGCATCCTATTAAAGAGCGATGTGAGTTGTCGACAGTGAATATAGAGCAGAGATGTAGAACTAGATGATCTTCCCTTCACCCTCATATCATTCAATTTGAAATTGACCGCTTTCCCAGTAATGTCCCTTAAAGCCGAATCATACATGACCGCAGGCAACATACCAAAGTAGCTGAACATCAACTCCTCATCTTATGACATAGTCAAAGGTCACAAAAAGGCACAAAGTGAAGTCATTTAGGAAAAAATGACTTTTAGGACTCACACGGTGAAGAAGCAAGGATCCATTCTTTCACCTCGCTAACGGGTCGATAAGCACATGCAGTATGAATGCATGTTATAGTGGAGTTACTCTTCTAAAGAGTGATGTTAAACTCACACACCATACAGATCTTAGTCTAGTCGCTCTTAAGCGCACGAGTCGCTTCCTAGCGTCTAACTCGAATTCTCTATTTGCTCGCCTCTCAGGCATCAAATGAGATCTCGCATCTGGCTATCCATAACAGACATATCATGGAAAAGTGGGTACTCTCATATCCATGGCCGGTCTCTAACAAGACCTCATCTTGGCTCCAACCAAGGCGACATAGCTAGTGGATAATTTTAGCTTCTAGTCTCATCCTTACTCGCTACCCAGCGCTAAGGGCGATTGCTCGTGTGAGTGAGCCAATCTTGCCTGCTAACATCAATTTAATTGTTTTGTGTATGCTAATTCACAAACCATTACTAAAAGTAGTAAACATAAATGTGTGATAGAAACAAGTATGAATACTAATGGCATTAATATCCCCAAAAAAAGAGTTCAACTGAATACACATAAAAAATCACCACCTACGTAGTCCTAAAGCCCTAACATGAGTAAGATAAGCATCTCTAGCAATGGGCTTAGTCAAAGGGTCCGCAACCATGCGACTTGTAGGGATGTGCTCCAGGATCACTTCTTTCTGCGCCAAAATATCTCTGATAAAATTAAACCTCACATCAATGTGTTTGGTTCTGCCATGGTATTTAGGATCCTTAGCGTAAGCGAGTGCAGCCATGCTGTCACAATGGATAGTCACAGGATCTGAAGTGTGTGTGACAACATCCAAATGCTGAAGGAATCTCCTCAACCACACGGCTTCCTGAACGACAGATGAACAAGCCACAAACTCAGCCTCCATGGTCGATAAGGCGATGCAGGATTGCTTCTTACTGCTCCAAGAAATAGCACCATCGCTAAGCATGAAAGCATATCCTGAAGTAGACTTACGCTCATCTAGGTCTCCTCCCCAGTCAGCATCACAATAGCCAACTAGATGTAGATCTGAACTCTGGTAGCAAAGTGTGTAATCTGCAGTTCCTCTAAGATATCGTAATATCCTCTTAACTGCTTTCCAATGAGCTGGTCCTGGGTTGGATTGGTAACGACTCACCAATCCGACTGCATAACAAATGTCAGGACGTGTACACATCATAGCATACATTAAGCTTCCAACAGCATTTGCATAGGGAACACGGGCCATCTTTTCATTTTCTTCTTGAGTCTTAGGACCCATATCAAGGCTTAGGATCTCGCCTTTTGCAACAGGAGTGTCAATGGGTTTGCAGCTCTGCATCTGGAACCGCTCTAGAATAGTCTTAATGTAAGTCTCTTGAGACAAACCAAGAAGTCTCCTAGAGCGATCCCTAAGGATCTTAACACCGAGCACATAACTCGCCTCACCCATGTCCTTCATTTCAAATGTAGAGAACAACCACATTTTAGTGGCGACAATCATCTCCTTGTCATTTCCAGCCAATAATATGTCATCTACATATAATGACAATATCAGAAAAATGTCCTTGGACCGCTTAACGTACACACAGTGATCTTCATCAATCATCGTAAACCCATTTGAAACAATGGCTCGATGAAATCTCAGATTCCACTGTCTGGATGATTGCTTTAAGCCATAAATAGATCGTTGAAGCTTGCAAACTTTGCGCTCCTGACCTACTGCCACAAAGCCTTCTGGTTGATCCATATAGATCTCTTCATCCAATTCTCCATTGAGAAATGCAGTTTTAACGTCCATCTGATATAGCTCTAAGTCCAACTGAGCTACTATGGCCAGGATTAGGCGAATAGAGGCAAACCTTACAACTGGTGAAAAAGTTTCCTCATAGTCCACACCCTCTCGTTGGGTGTAACCTTTCGCCACTAGGCGAGCCTTATACCTTTCTATGGAACCATCCGCCTTGCGCTTGATTTTGAGAACCCATTTGTTCCCGATAGTCTTGCGCCCTAGCGGCAAATCAACCAAGTCCCAGACATGATTTTTCTTCATAGACTCTATTTCTTCTTCCATTGCAGTACTCCATTCTTTACTAGCAGGGGATGAGAGAGCCTCTTTGAGATTCTTAGGCTCCATCTCATCACTCGGAGCAATCATGAATGCTTCCCCTTCAATCTCAAAACGACGACGGGGTATAGCTCCACGTTTGCTTCTACGTAGTTGAGAATCCTGAGAATCCTCATCCATTGGATCTAATCCATGGGTAGGTAGATCGCTCCCACTGTCCCTAGGAGCTTGAGGAATTATTTCCTCATTCTCTACTAAGCTACTAGGTGCGCCTTCAAGTAGATCCTCCATCTCGTAGAATTCTACTTCTCTGGTTACCTCACCTCTGCTAGGGAAATCCTCCTCTAGGAAATCCACATCTCGCGACTCAATTTCAGTCACACTTCTATCCGGATGCTCCCCAACAAACACATAGCCCTTAGAATGCTCACTATAGCGAATGAAGATACACTTCTTTCCTCTAGGGCCCAACTTCCCAAACTTATGAGAAGCGTTGTGTATGTAAGCTGCCGAACCCCAAGGCCGCAAATTGCCCAAATCAGGCTTTTTGCCAGTCCACATCTCATATGGGGTGGAAGGAACTGATTTGGAGGGCACACGGTTAAGGACGTAGGCAGCAGTCAACAAAGCATCTCCCCAATAAGAAATTGGAAGATTAGCTTGCGCCATCATTGATCTAACCATGTCAAGCAATGTGCGATTCCTTCTCTCCGCTACACCATTTTGTTGCGGAGTCCTAGGAATTGTCAATTGCCTGATAACTCCTTTTTCCTCACAGAGCACTTTAAATTGCTCAGATAGATACTCACGTCCTCGGTCAGTCCTTAGAGCTTTAATGCTCTTGTCTAATTGATTCTCAACCTCATTAACATACCGTCTAAAGCAATCCAATGCTTCTGACTTGTGAGAAATCAGATAAACATGACCAAAACGTGTGCAATCATCTATAAATGTGATGAAATAGGGGGCTCCATGCCTTGCCCTCACATTCATTGGTCCACATATATCAGAATGAATAAGTTGCAATGGGATAGATGCCCTTATGGCTTTCCCAAATGGTTTTCTTGTTGCCTTTCCAGCAAGACAGTGCTCACAAGTAGGCAAAGTGACTCTAGCGAGTGGGCCTAAAAGACCTTCTCTAGCCAATCTAGTCATCCTGTCTTGCCCTATGTGGCCTAATCTAGCATGCCATCTCATAGAATCATTATCACAAAAAGATGCAATATTAGAAATAGAGCCATTGGCATTTTTATTGATACTAGAATCATCCACATCCAAAACTAAAAAACCATCTGAAAGATAACCAAAACCATAAAAAATTGTTCCCAAATAAATGCTAACACCATTATTCTCAAAACAAAAGCTAAAACCAAGGCTCATCATGCTAATAACTGAAACTAAGTTTCGCCGAATATCCGGAGCATAAAGAACATCATGAAGATACAAGGTGCGCCCTCGTCGCATTTCCAGCTTGAATGTGCCTATGCCAAGCACCTCCACACTGGACTCGTTCCCCATGTAAACTTTTCTGCTCCCAGCAGGTACTCGACGATACTCAACGAACCCTACTCTGTCCCTCGCGATGTGGTCTGTTGCTCCGGAGTCTACAACCCAAAAATGAGGAGAATGAGCAATTAATGCTTGACTAGACACAAAGCATTGAATGCGAGAAATTAAGTAAGGGAGTACCTTCTTCTGCTCAGGGCAATCCCGAGCGAAGTGTCCTTCTTTGTTACAGTTAAAGCATGTCAATTTAGCCTTTGCCTTCTTACCACCTCTCTTGCCCCTACGCTTGAAATTTCTAGCGCCATTGGGCTTAAGCGCAGCCGCTGCTTGCTTCTTGGGGGCACCTTTTGCTTTTCCACGTTTGAACTGAGAAGTCCTACGTGAGCTTGACTCAACCACCATAGCAGAACCATCAGACTTAGCCGCCTCAAGGCGCTCAGCCTCTAGCTCCAAATGACGCGATATGTCTTCGAATGTTTTCACACTCTCATTATGCATCATGTTCTGCTTCATCTGCTCCCAAGAATTTGGCAGAGAGCGTATCACAGCCTGTACTTGCTGCTCTTAAGTCAAATTATGCCCAGCAGCCGCAAGCTCACGTATCATGGCTGACATGACTCTCAAATGCTGCTTCATCGAGTGATGCGCCCTTTTCTGATATGAGTCAAACTTCATAGTCAGCCCACGTAGCTTTGCCAAAGAGGTAATACCAAACTTTTGCTTGAGAGCTTCCCACATCTCAAATGCAGTCGGGCAATGCTCAAACTCACTAATCAAGTCGTTGTGCATGCTGCTTAACATAGTAAAGCGCGCACATCGATCTTTGTTACGCCAAGTCTGAAAGGCTTCAAGATCACGACGATGTTGAGCTGTATTGCCCTGCTCTGGCTCAACCATCACTTGTTCAAGTGTGGTCAACACCTCTTGCTCATTGAGGAGGTATTGGATCTTACGGCGCCATATGTCATAATTGTCGCCATCCAATTTCTCTCCCTTAGTTAAGTCTGCCACCACTGACTTAGCAGCCATTTCTACATACAGAGTAAATAAAATGCGCAGGGGATATTAATGATAGCAACACAAAACAAAATATTTTGCAGCAAAAAGAATCTAAATTAAATAATGATAATTTTACACATGTCTCAAGATCGAAAATTTGCTATGCTCGTAATCATCTCTTGCGCCTCTAGTGATAATTATCAAAATTTAATTTCATTCCATGCGCAAAAAATAATCAAACAATCTCCCACTATCTATGGCATATACAAAGCATGATAAATTCCATACAATAGCATCTCAATATAAATTTGCAAACAACTCATGCTATATTTATTTAATGATGGAATTCAAATAAATAAATAAATAAATAATCATGCTTTAATTGCAACATATTAAAAAACCAAAAAAAATTGTATTTAATATGCAGATTATGCCATAATTAAAGTGTACATCATTTTTTGAAATTTTCTGGAATTTTCTGAAATTTTCTGGAATTTTAAATAACTAATTAAACACACATAAAATTAGAAATAAAAAATCCAGAAACTAGTAAACAGAAACAATATTCAGATTATGCCATAATTAAAATGTACATTGTTCTGAAATATTCTGAAATTTTTCTGAAATATTCTGGAATTTTAAATGACTAATAAATACACATAAAATTAGAAATAAAAAATCCAGAAACTGATAAAATGAGACAATATTACCAGTAAATCATAAAACCTTTCAGAAGCCTACAATAAATATTTCAGCCCCAGAAAATTATTTATGCAATACCAGAATCATTTTAAAGCATAAAAAATGAATTATTAACACAGGAAAAATAATTTATATTTTCTGAAAATTTTCAAAATTTTACAGAATGTAGAAAAATTAATTCTGAGTCTAACAGTATAAGCCACGCATAAAACAAATATGTAATGAATTAATTATGATCATTTAACGCAGTTCAGAATTAAAAACAAAACAAACAGTGCCTAATCGCCAGCAGCCAAGCCAGCCGAGGAAAACGGCGCGGCTCAGCACGCGGCTCGGCTCGAGGCTCGGCTCACGGCTCGGCTCACGGCTCAGCGCGCGGCTCGGCTCGCGGCTCGGCTCGCGGCTCAGCGCGCGGCTCGGCTCGCGGCTCAGCCCACGGCGCGCGTGCGTGGCGCGGAGGGCCCGCGCGTGACTGCGCCGCTGACGCGCGCGTGAGAGCGCGTGCAAGCGCGTCGGGTGAGCAGCTGGCGCGTGGAGGCGCGTGGCTGCGCGTGGAGGCGCGTGGAAACGGTCCACTGCGTCAGGTGGCGCGTGCAGGCCACGCGCCGCCTTCCAGGGTGTTTTCTGGTCCGATTTTTGTACTGCCGGACTCCTTTTTTCAAAATAAAACTATTTATGATATGAAAAAAGGTATTAATGAACATAAAAAAAATATTTTTATGCTCCTAATCAGAAAAAAAATTTTTTCTACAAATATTCATGTGTATAATATATACATATTCATATAAAAGTATACACATGAGGAAAACACGAAAATATCCATTAACAGGCTCTGATACCAATGTAAACTCAAAAAAATATACAGAATATGCAGCGGATTAAAATGATCAGATTATACCTTCTTGATGATAGAACCTTCTTGGATAAATCACGTGCTTCCAGGAAACTTCTTGATGAACCAACCCAGCAGTGGAGTGATATCACAGATGGAATATCACCCACACTAACCACAGTGTCAAAGACTTGATCGTTGTGTATTTTTGGGAGAGAGTCAGAATGTGGGTAGAAAAACAGACTACGTTGTTTTTCCTCTTTCACAGATTACCCATAACCATATCAGATATTTAATATATTATAATATCTATCCATATCAGTTAAGATACAGATAATATCTAATATATATTATATCTATCTATATCAGTTCAAACTGATAACGTCTGTTTCAAGAGTGGTTATCCTAAATAGGTTTGATTTCAAAATCAAAACCTATTTGGATAAGGATCAAATGTTAAATTTAAATGGTCATGCCACATGGGCGCCCATTACTAACAATCTCGAAGTAAGCACATATATGCAAGAACCAAATCCATCCTTAAATAGTAATATGATCACATCAATTAAACATTTCGAAAAAAAAAAAGAGCAAGGAGAGCCACTACTGAAACACCAAGACATAAATAAGACTCAAACTTAAAGAAAACAGGCAAAACACTACATATATGTACGTGTCTATGTTATTAGTGATAAACAAGACCAATAATATAAGTATACATAGCTATTAAATTCTTTCAAGACTGCCCAAGATGGTACATGATCACATCGTGAGTAGAATAAAATGTAAGTGAAGTCAACCTGACAAAACAGAATGAGAGCTATGTGTAGCCAACATAAGGAAATATTTACAATAGATAAAATACCTGGTAGGTTCAGGCCCCATAGCTTCACAAAGTTCGTATAACTGATTTGCGACCATGTAGCGGACACACCAAGACTTAACATCATAACCAAGGTGTGAAGAGGAGCCCACACTGGATTATTTCTCATCCATCTGATCTGAGTCCTGCGGTATCGCAAGAAGCTTCTCGAAGGCCTTAACCAAATGCATCACTCTTCCAGACCCAGGTTCAGGCACACTCTCTCTTGCTTCTTCCAACAATTTCGCTCTCCTTCTCTTGATATTCAAACTACCTATTTCAGATGGCAAAAGCCCACTGGTGCGATTAACTGTTTGACTAGATACATTCAACAACTTCCGATGTTGTTGCTCACCACTTTCAAATGTAATCATGCTTGCTGATTTGCTCTCAACTTCCTTAATTGCTGCAGGAATCGAACACATTTGACATAGGAAATTAATAACAGTGAATGAAATGAAAATTACAGGCAAATAGCAATATACTAATACCCACAAGCAGATACTAATATACTATCTAATCACAGAGGAGAACCTGAAAGTCGAAAGCTATCGCAAATAAGAACCAAGAATAACATCATCGTCTGAAGAAATGTCGAAAGAAGCATCATCTTCTGAAGGAACATCGAAACACCGCAAATAAGAAGCAAGAAGATCATCTTAAACAATAAGAAATTCTCCATAGCGTATGAATATTGTACGTGTATGCGAGTATATAAATTCCACTGAATACTGTACGTGTATGCGAGTATATATATATGCATTTAGATATATAAATATATATATATATATATAGAGAGAGAGAGAGAGAGAGACATTGCAAAGAGGAATTTCGAATTTCAGGATCAATGAATAAGGAAAGAGAGAGAGAGAGAGAGATTGCAGAGAGGAATTCCGAATTTCAAGATCAATGAATAAGGAACGAGTTAATTTTTTTAGTATTTGATTTTAAATTAAGGAATTACCGAATTTCAAGATCAATGAATAAGGAATGAGTTAAATTTTGGAAAAATTACTCATAAATCCCATTTCGGTAAAGGTTGCTCTAGTTAGTCCTAAGTGTTTTTTCTTAAACCATTTAGTCCTTTTTATTTTTGGTATAATATATATTTTTGATATATTGTATATGGAATTTACATTTTTACCCATATTGATTTTATTTTGTAGGTCTCCCAATCTCTCCACCACCCAAATCCCAAATTCTTTCCCCGACGAACCCAACTCTGCCTTCTACGACCACCTCATCGACGGCGCTGGCCGCCAAAAGGACTTCGCCACCGTCCTCAGCCTCCTCAACAAGCGTTCACGAGACGGTTTCTTCAACACCACCAACACCTTCAATTTCATCTCCAGCGACCTCTCCCAAACCCTAGTCTCTCTCGACAGAGGCTTCACCAGAAAGAGTGCCTTTGACGCACTCGTATCTCGTCTCTCCCGCTTGGGCCGACCTCTCCATCCTCGACGACCTCTCCCAAACCCTAGCCTCTCTCGACAGAGGCTTCACCAGAAAGAGCGCCTTCGACGCACTCGTCTCTCGCCTCTCCCGCTTGGGCTGCCCCGACGAAGCCCTCCGCGCGACGATGGCGATGATGTTTAATGTTCACAATGTTGATGATTAATGTTTGATGATGTTTGATGTTCACAATGTTTGGTGAATAATGTTAAAGATATAGTTGATATTGATGTTCATGATGTTTGATGATCAATGTTGATGATGTTGATGATGTTTGATGAATAATGTTGATGATGTTTGATGTTCACAATGTTGGTGATATAGTAAGCTTGATGATGATTAATGATGATGATGATGTAGTTGATATTGATGTTGTTGATGTTTGATGATGTTCACAATGTTTGATGATGTAGTTGGTGTTTGGTGATGTTGATGATGATGTTGATGATGTTTGATGACGTTGCTGATGTTTGATGATGTAGTTGATGTTGTTGATGTAGTTAATGTTGTTGATGTTTAGAAAGGAGGGAAATCATAAAAAGGCCTATAGTAAGCTTTTTGGGTAATTTTGTCATTACAACATTAGTAAAAATTTACATTTGCCCTCCATCAAAAAATATTACGTGTTAAATAAATGGGTATATACGTAATTAACATTCAAATAGGACTTATTAGTCTATAAAATAAAAGGTAGGACCAAATGGTTTAACAAATTAAGATTTGGGATTTATTGGTGTTTTGTCCTTAAATTTTTTAGTATTTGATTTTAAATTAAGGAATTAGTAACTATTTGATTAAAGAATTAGTTAATTAAGGAATGTTTTACTATTAGTTACTATTTTTTTTTTGGTAAACACTATTAGTTACTATTTGATTAAGGAATTTTTTACTATTTAATTAAGGAATTAGTTAAATTTTTTACTATTTGATTTTAAATGAGTAAAAATTTGTTTTGATATGGGTTATTCCAATCTTTCATTAAATTTCATCAAAAGTTTTTAAAAAATTACTTGTTCATCTTAAATTTTATTATTCTCTCCATCCCACTCAAAATATAAGTCTTTTTTAAAAAAAATTAAGGAATAAAATAATATAAATTTGTTATTTTATCTTCTTTTTTTTAAATTTATTAAGGGAAAATTAGTCTAGGGTCCCTCTCCCACTTTTTGTAATGGAAGAGATCCACAAAATTATTTTTTAATGTCTAAGGTCCCTAAACATATCACAGAGAAATTTAACCTTACCAAACCCTTCCCGATCACAGACACACCCCAGAAGTCAAAAAAATCCTCAATGAATAATCAATGCCGGCAACCAACTACACCTTAAGAGATGTACTCACCATCGGTAAACATGAAGAGCCACGCTTCATCTTCATCCACCTAAACACAACCAGCCATGATCAGTGAACCCCCAGAACAGGGGAAAAAAAACCTTGAAGCTTAGCCACACCTATGTCTCTCTCTCTGCCATGTATCTGCTTCGCAATTTAGAGCTTCGAGAAAAGACAATTTGTCCAGGATGCACTATCTATTAGTGGAGACCACAGATCCATATCCATAGCCAGCAGATATGAGGGTGAGAGTCTAAGGACCAAAAGTTGCATATCCAAGTACAGATCCTATAGAAGCTAAGATATAAGCATAGCCAAGACCAGTAAAGCCAGTAGCTTTAGATCGAGAGCCGGAATAGTACCCTACAGGACAATACCCTACGGGACAAAATGCTACAGGACTTCCTTAGTTACATATCAAGTTCCGGCTCCAAGAGGTGAAGATCCAAACCAGAGATGGATCAACCCAATTTTCTCTGAAGTAGAACACTAAAAAATCAGAGAATTTCTCTGGACCAAACCAGAGAATTTCTCTGGATCAACCCAATTTTCTCTGCAGAGTACTAGTTCAACCCAGAGAATTTCTCTGGACCAAATCAGAGAATTTCTCAGGACTAACCTAATTTTCTCTGCAGAGCACTAGTTCAACCCAGAGAATTTCTTTAGACCAACCTAATTTTCTTTGAAGCAGAGCACTAGTTTAATCTAGAGAAAATTTAGTCCAAATCAGAGAATTTCTCTGGACCAACCCAATTTTCTCTGAAAACAGAGCACTAGTCCTTATCGTTGTCCAGAGAAATTTGAAATTTTCTCTGTGATGTATCCAGAGAAATTTGGAATTTTCTCTGCGATTGGTCTAGAGAAATTCTCTGGATCGAATTTTCTCTGGATCGAATTTTCTCTGAATTGATGTTGAAGGACCTTAGACATTATAAAAATATTGAGTGTCCTTTATGCTATAAAATCATAATACCAAGGACCTTAAAAAAAAACCCCATTTATTAACAACATAAAAGTGCAATTATGATAATTGATATTTCCTAAAAAATGTATTGTACTATCAAAAGAGTAATTTTGAAAAATTATTTTTTTTAAATGTAATAATTTTATTACTAAAAAAAATTAAATTCTCCAAATAGACTATTATTTTGGGACGGAATCAAATTAAAAGGAAAAAACTTATTGAAAATTTAGTGTCTGTTTGGGATAGTCTATAAAAAACAAAAGGCCAAAAAATTACTAAAAAAGTATCCAAAAAAAAAAAAATACAAGCAAAAATTGTACCCTTCAGTTATAGTACAAGCTCATGTGTGGGGGCCCGTGGGATACTTTTCATATATCTTATGAAAAAACTTAGATATATATTTATCGAACTTGAGGGTACTGTTGGGCCCGTGAGGGGCCACCACGAGTCCCGTTTCGATAATCCGAACCGTTCAATGTGTAGAAATTGTCGAGTAATATATGTCTGTAAAAAATCACGTTGATCGGATATCGATAGCTATGTGATCAAATTAGATTTTTTTCAGCCGTTTATTTTTTATCGTACATTTTTTTACAAAACTGATTTGATCACATAGCTATCGATATCCGATCAACGTGATTTTTTACAGCCATATAGAACTCGACGAGTTCTACACATTGATCGGTTCGAATTATCGAAACAAGTCCCGTGAGTACCCTCCAGTTCAATGAATATATATAAGGAAGCTTCATCCTATATATATATATATATATATCTTCTGAAGGCACCATCTCATTTCAAAGCAATCCGTACTTGTTCCTTAGAGCATCAATGTCAGTACGCATAGGGCATAGGGGTACTACGGTAATTTTGCTATTTTATACAATATTTTAATACACATTTTTTCGTAAAAAATCAAAAAGTTATCTCAAACAACCATATTTTTTTCTCTACTTTTTTATCCAAAAAGTCAAAAAGTGCACTTATATAGTTCATCCCAAACAATTAATGAAAGATTTGGTTCATCCTTAATTTGACAAAAAAATTGGCTGTGTCTGGAGAAGCTCTCTAAACACATTTTCACCAATTGATTTCAGTATGGTATTTGTTTTGAGTTTTCAAATTATAAATTCCACACCCATTTTTGAAAACTCCTTTCTAGGTGGGAAAATTTGGCTAACCCAGTGTCTGGCCGATTGATCGGAACAGTGTTCGGTTTGTTTGTTTTTTTTTTTTTTTTGCACCTGTTATTTTTATATTTTAAATAAAAAATATTTCTAGAATTTTTAAATTTTTTTTATGAGCTTTTAATAGGATTTTGGGTTATGTGTTTGGTTATGAGTTTTAAGTTTTTGAATTAAATATATATCACATTATTCGTTTCAAACTCAATTCAAAACTCTTTTCAAAACTCATAACCAAATAAATTTTTCACACTCAAATTATAATTCCAAAACTCAGAAACTCAAAATACACCTCTATTCTCAAATCATATTTAGAAAATTCTACCAAACGCTACGATGATTTTTTTCCCTTTTTTTTTTGACAAAATAAATTATTTTATTTAGAAAAATCACAAAATCAAGAGAGTAATTCCCCTTAAAACTCCATGTCCACCATAGTTTTTTAAAAATTGACTGTTGTGCCTCCTTACAACAGTGACTATAGGGGTGTAAAAATGGTCTGCAGCCTATCGGCGGCCCGAAGCCCGCCCACGGCCTGAGATGGGCTCGGCCCGTTTAGGCCCTCTTGGGCCTAGGCCTGAGCCCAGCTCGAGCCCCTAGGCTAGGGCCTGGGCTATCATTTTGAAGCCCGGCCCTGCCCGTGGCCCAGCCCATCGACCCGCTTAAGGCCTGGCCCGAAGCCCAGGCCGCCTAAGGTCCAGTGTATTTTTTAGTGGAAAATAATAAGCGTTTGGTAAAAAAAAATTTTAAAATTTTTTAAAAAAAGACCAGGCTTGCCCAACCTCCTTTTCGGGCCACCTAACATTGCTCGAGGCTCGGCCCATTGGCTCGTCCAAGGCCCAAATACCTCTGGGCCTGGGCTTATTTTTTGGCTCATGGCCCGGCCCGGCCCGAGCCAAATTTTGGCAGGAGCCCTCGAGGCTCAACATGGACCGGACGGGGCCAGATTTACATCCCTAAGTGACTATCATGTTTTGTGACTATTATGCGGCTATAAGAACTTATTTTGTGACTCGTTTTAATAATTTGAATCATTTTTTTAAAATACAAATAATAGAATATATTTGTAAAAAATTAAATTAATTGGATATCATTAACTCTTTCATCCACTCACATTTGTATTCAGTTTTATAATTCAAATCACATTTGTCATTTATTGTTTAGATGCAAATGCAATTCGATGAAATAGTTAACGATATCCAATCAATATGATTGTTTGCAAATATGTTCTAGTCAATATATTCTAAAAAATGAACGGTTTGGATTATCAAAACGGGTCCTAAAATGGGTCCATATATCTCCACAACAGTTATTGTTGTGCCTCCCGCATAGCAGTCACCTCTTCTCCTAATTTTCAAGACTATATTTTGCAAGTCTTGTGGGACCTTATGATGGTGATTTGAATGGTTTATATGGTAGGTTTTCAAGAGAAAAACATATGTGCAAAAAAAATCAATTTGATCGAAGATCAATTGACACACTAATTAATCTTGTTTTGTTTTATAAAATTGATAGTAAATATAATTTTATTTAGGGTGATCTAAATAAATATACATTTTAATTTTTTATGAAAAGATGTGTAGAAAAATAGAGAGGTGATGTAATTCAAATAAGTGCACTTATGTAAATAAGTGCACTTATATTGTAGATGCCAAACAATTCATTTTATAAAATAAAATACAATAAATTAATGGGGCATTTACATGCAAGTTCCATTTTGTAAACTTATAATCCATTAAGTCCTCTATAAAATTATTTGCTCCTTCAAATCCCATTAATTTTTAATAGGCCAATTTACCCTTCCAAGACCTCCTTGCCAACCAGACACACACACACACACACACACTCTCTCTCTCTCTCTCTCTCTCTCTCTCTCCTCCCCACAGACCCAGTCTCTAGTCTCCCCCATATGACTTCTCCTTCCCCTCCGTCCAGAGCGTCGTCGGCTCCAGCGCCGACCTCGACCACGTCAACCTCACTGCCCAGAGCTTGGAGTGGCTTGACGGTTCCACCGAAAACGAACTGAAACAAGTTCGAGAAAGCTCCGCGAGACTTGTCGGGGGATCTAGAGGCGGAAGAAGCATCGTCGTCGGAGACCTAGGGCTTTGACATCGCCAATCTTGTTGAAGATCAGGAGCAGGATCGAATCGGGCAAGAGATCGAAATGGTCGATCTCGTCCGATGATGATGAAGTGTAGGGTTCTGGGTAGACTTTGGTAGTCAGATCTGGACGAACAGAAGACATTTGAACCAATATATATATATATATAGTTAATTATGTATACACAACTATATAGACACAGAGAGAGAGAGAGAGAGAGAGAGTGATGGGATTTGGGATAGTAATTGTGATGCCAAATTGAGAACCTTCTCAATTTATAATATTCTCAATTTTAATCATAAAAAAATTGAGAAAATTCTCAAAATTGATAATTATAAATTTTTTAGTTTTGATAGTTTTGATAATATTTTCAATTCATACTAGAAAAAAAATTGAGAAATTTCCCAATTGTGATAATTATAAATTGAGAACATTCTCAGTTTTGAAATTATGAACATTCTCAGTTTTGGGATTAAAGAGTAAAACGTCTTTTTACCTGTGCATGGGACTTATTGGTTCAAAAATTGTTTGATAGGACCTAAGCTACCACCAAATATGTAGATAGGACTTTTAGGTAATTAACTCTAAATTAGGTAAATTTATTGTTGTCTGATTAAACTATTCTTTTATATATATGAGCAATGTTAGGTGGCCCGAAAAGGAGGTTGGCTCAAATGGCTCGAATTTTATCTTGCCGATCGTCCGACGAGGAAGCTGACAACCGCAGTCGACAAAGGTGATCTAGTCGTCCAGGCGAACGACCGGCCAACACCCATTTGGGCTATTTGAGCCGCTCCTTTTCAGGCCACCAAGCATTTTTGTATATATATATATATATATATATATATTAAACTTATAAAATAAAGTACTCAAATCATTCTGATGAGACCACAAAACTGTCTTAACAGTTACGAAAGAAATTGAGCATGGAGAAAAACGAGCACCCTAAAGTCAAAACACCAAATTTTGTGTGTTTGGTTTACTTTGGAACCGTGAGTTTAATTAAAAAATTTAAAAACCTATAATTAAATATACAATTCAAAAGTTAATTTAAAAATTATTTTTAAAATTCATAATTAAACACACAATTTAAAATTCAATTCAAAATTATTTTCAAAATTCATAAATAAACAGTTTTCAAAACTCTTTTTAAAATTCTATTTATAAAAAAAAAATCTTTTTTTTTATAATTTTGTTCTTTAAAATTATTTTTTATTTTTTAGTTTTTCAAAAAAAATATTTTGTGATTGGCCAAATAATTTGTTATGATTTAGATATATATGGGCGGTTCAAAAACAATTTAAATTTTAAAAAATATATATATTTTAAAAAAAGTAAAAAATATTTAAAAAATTAAAATAGTTAAAAAATAAAATAAAAAATAAAAATTATATATTTAAAATAAAAATAAAATTTTCTTAAACATTTTTAAATATTTAAAAAAAATAGATCTTAAAAATTTCGAAATACAACTCAAAACTTAAAATACAATTTTAAATTTTTTTTAAAACTCAAAATTCTTTTCAAAATTCATAATCAAACAAATTTTTTCTTTTTAAAACTCAAAATATAACTTGAAATTCAAAACATAACTATATAATCAAATTATGATTCTAAAATTAAATCAAACGAAACCGAGCTCTAATTCCTGAATTCTCTATAAATGAGGGTTCTATGAGTATAATCATGTGTTTTTGCCGAGAAAAGATGAGAGGTTACAGTCAAATCAAAATTCATTCTGGAGCACTAAAAAAGGTAGTGAAATCAATATATATATATATATATATATTTTAGATTCAGTTTATAGATGTGTCAAGAAAATTATTAATTGATATTTAGAAAATATTTAATTATCTATATTTTTGACATATCACTAAGTTTATAAAGTAAATTTAATTTTTGAACCTGAATAACAATGTTAATTAAAATAATATACTCTCTTCATCCCAAAATAATAGTCTCAAAAAATCTAACTTTTTTGATACTATAATTATTGCACTTTAAAAATATTAATTTTTTAAAATTACTCTTTGATATTATATTTTTTTAAGAATATCAATTGTCATAATTGTACTTTTTATATTGTTAATGAATTTAAAAGAACATCAAAATACGAAATTCATATTATTTTAGTTATTGATTTTTGAAAAGGAACTAATATTTTAGAATAATAAAAAATAGAATAAGTAACTAATATTTTGGGACGAAAAGAGTATTATCTTTGAATTTATGCTTTTAGATGAACCTAAAAGATCATATTTAAGACACAATTCCCAATTATTAAAACAATCATTCACTACTATTACAATACAAAAATGCTTGGGACCCCATGACTCCCAAAATGATGTGAACCAATCATGTATTTTTGTTTTTTATATATTTTTTTTCTTACTGAACCAATCACAAGTAAGTGGGGATTGTGAAATTGTGTTTTTTTGGGATCTGTAACATTGCTGATTATAATATTCAAAGACAAATGTTAAAGAATGTTCTTGCATAATATTATGATGGTGACACTTTCTTAAACATAATTAATGAGATATATACATCATTAGTAAAATATCACTCTTAAAATGTTAGTTCAAATATGAATTAAAACAAAAACAAAAAGAAAGTTTCATAGCAAAATTCTCTTTTATCCTATGCATGGTCATGCCAAAGTTTCACTACACAACCTTCCACTTGCTATCATGGACTCAAAAATTGAACAAGAATCAGCAAATACAAAATTCAAAAGACCTCAATGCCAACTTCATAAAAGGAATATACAATCTCATGTCACAAGATTTGTACAAAGATTACCAATGCCTTAGTAAATTTTGCCCAGCCCTTCCAGAGAGAAGGCGAAACTCTTGGAGGCTGTATAGCTGGTTCATGCATGTACATGGTGTACTAAATAGAAATTGAGCATGGTAAACACAAAAAGGAAAATACAAGCCATATAAAGATAGGATAAGAGAAAAAAAACAAAAAACTACACAAGAATAAGGCGAGGTAATGGAAATTCTCTCTCCCACCCGCATAATGTGATTGCTCACTTATCAGAGGCTGTCCAGTTAGAAGAAACTTGTTCAAGATCATCAAATTCTATCATGCTCAACTTCATAATGGTCATGATGATTGGGACAGCAAGTGGAGCTTATAGGGGGCATGTTGCGGATGTTGATGTCAAGGGGAAGCAAGCGGTATTCCATATCAAGTTCTTTGAAAATTTTAATCATCTCTTTTGTCACGAAGGCTCTCCTTAACCACTTCTTACCCATGTCTTGGTGGTTCATACGATGCGTCAACCACACTGATAGTTTCAGATCGTTTAACCCCACCAGGTCCATCGGTACCACCAACAACGAAGGATACCAGTGGTCCTTCTTGCTTTCAACATAACTACACATGCAGCCACGAGGATTAATCAATCAAATTCATATTTATTAGAATTATTGCATTCTCAATCTCAATGCATTGTCACTGCAATTTCATTAACGTTCTAACAGTTGCCAAGACTATGGCGCTGTCAATCGAAGAAATGTTCATGAAACTCAAAATATTAGTAATTGCTCCTCATTTCTAAAGTTTTTGGTCTTTATTTGATTTTGGCTCAGGAATTCATCGAAGTGCCCTGACTCTGACCTTAAGCTTGAGAAACCAACGGGGCAAAATTTTTACCTTTTAGATCCATCTAAACTAAGGCCTCGTTTGGGAACATACTATTTTAGTAATTTTTTGATTTTTTGGCTAAAATATAAGGTAAAAAAATTAGTATTTTAGAATGACTTTTTGATTTTTTACCAAAAGATGTGTAAAAATTAGAGAGAAAAGGGAATCATTGACTTTTTTTATATAGGTTATAGGCTTTTTTATTTTCAATAATGATTTAGAGCTCTAAATAATAAGCTCTAAATCCACCACTAGTGAGGTGAAAATGAAACAAAAACAAGGCACAGCACACACTGTGGCAGTGGGTGGAACCCATTGCCACATCATTAGTGGTAACTCTAATTAGTGGTTTCAAGCATTATTGTTTGATTTTTTTAGTAATTTTTTGACTTTTAGGCTAAAAGTGTTGCATGTCAAACGAGGCCTAAGTCTAGTCTAGACGGAGCGAAAAAGTAAAATAGTTAGACAACCTCGTTTGGGAACAGGCTATTTTAACAACTTTTTAGCTTTTTGGCTAAAATATGGGGTAAGAAAAATTAGTATGTTTGGAATAAATTTTTGATTTTTTACGAAAAGATGTGCAAAAAGTAAAGAGAAAAAGAAATCTTTGACTTTTTGGTATAAATTATAGACTTTTTGATTTTTTAGAGACTTTTTGACTCTTAGGCTAAAACTTTGCTAAAGATCAAAATCAGCCTAAAAATACAAAATTTATAAGCTGCAACCAAAAGAGATCTTACTCTTACTATTCATATTATGTGATCAAAACCGCACTTGCACTAGTAAAAAGCATAATACTAAAAGGAAGAAGAAAAAGAGAGCATACTGAAAGAGAGAGGGGAGATTGCCTTTCTATACCTTATTATTCTTTGCCTAATGATAGCAATCTTCTCTATTGGAGTTGCAATATGGACACAGAAATCAATTGAATCGCCCATGTCTGGACTACGATAGTAGTTACTGATAGGCTTTGTAGAAAGAATGCTATTCGGATATTTAATCTTTTGGTTGTCTAATCTCAGAAAAACGGCAGTCAAGATATTCATCTCTTCAACTACCATCTGAAAGTCAAGGCATAGTACATATCAAAAGTCAAAATGGAATAAAGGGAAATGTAAAAGAAGGGGCATAAGCACGATTTCAAACAAAATATGATTATCACACCTGAACTCCATCAATCTCACACTGATCAACTACATCATATGGGTGCATCACAAACAAAAAGACAATGGCTTCAAATACAGTCTTGCAAGAGTTTCCAAATATGAATGCCACAACAACGATCTGAGAGCTTATGAGGAATAGAAATCTGCTGGTTGCAATTCCTAGTATGAAGAGAGAAACAACCGCTATAACGATGACAACTAATACATTCACCATATGATGAAGTTTGTTGACAGCGGTTTTTGTATCATTGAGTGTCAAGGCAAGCGCTCTTCGTTCTCTAAAAGCATTAACCTAAAAGAATCAGGCATAACACATTATCATATTTGCACGATAGTTTTAAAAGCAAACAATATGTAAACTGATGACAATACTCCTTGTTAAAATAAATAAATGAAACACTTTTACACAATTAATTAATCACAACAGTAAAACTATAAATAAAGAAGAAAATAATTTTACACAAATAAATGCACCATCTATTGCCAAGTTCCTACCACCCAGTTCTTCAGAGAAGACTGGCTTATTTTTTCACTTTCAGGTGAGCCTCTCAAAAGACTCATGGTCTTCAAAGCCTCATCTTCTAACATAATACACAGCACATCTTCTAGGTAGATGAACCTGCCAGAAAAAAAAATATTCAAGATCCTCTATGATGTGGAACTAAATCTTCACTCAACAAAAGGACTTTGTCATACTAAAATTCACATCATCGGAAAAGTTTTGCCAACATTAACAATTAATATTCTTCCAAAATTGCTATCAGAATTTGAACTTCTTCGTAACTCTAATTATGTGGCCCTTCTTATCATCCTTTATTGTCATTGGTTCGTTCTTCAAAGTGGTCATTACTTTGAGAAAGCTCACCCCTGCCTTTAGTCAAGAAAACCCTTTTTTACATCTTTCAACAAATCAATTGTTAATACTATAACCTTCGGTGTTCTTTTGACAACAAACCGCTCCATTACAAATGAACCAGAATCAATTTTAACCAGGATGGTCCTGATCATGGCTATGACATATATTAGTAGTGCGAAAACATAATTGAAGAATTGATCACAATGGTCTAGACCATGAATCATTGAATTATGGAGCTTTATAGCGTGTCAAGAATTATGTGCCATGGAGTAACCAAAAGAAAAGAAAAGAAAGGTCAAGTGCAAGAAAACAAAAGAAACCTAAAATCTCTTATCTCAATAGCATAGTCTGTGAAACCATTACATAAAAGGCCTATTTATAGGCATCCACGGAAATTCTTATTAAAAGTTGCAAAAAGTAAAACTACAATTTTTAAAACATAATAAAACAATCAAACTTAATAAATATAAAGTAATGCAACCCCACTTGAATGGGAGCCTCGTGCATTGGGTCACACTTTTTTATCTAATTCCTTCATCCATCACTAACTAGAGAAAGGGACAGAAAACAAAAAAAGTTGTTATTCTTTCCATGAACATTCTTCGTAAGTTTGAGGAAATCATCAAACAAGAGTACCACTGTGGGCGACAGAGAGAGAAAAATAATATAAAGCATCACTCAGTTCTTTAAATGATGCAATCACCTTTATTTTATATACTGTAATGTTTGCAAGGTGCATTTCATACCTTCAACCATCAGCATGGTGTCTATAAAAAACTGACGGTATGCATCTCAATCTCCTGTACGGGGCAAGGATAAAAGGAATCCAACTGTTTCAAAAATCATTCCATGCCGAGAGCTGAAACATATATGTCAATTTTCCAACAACCAGTGATAAAAAAATAAAAAGATGCTGAAACATGTACTCAACAGAAAATGAAGAAAGAAATATGAAAAACAAGCAAGAATAGTATCAAGAAGTGGTAACGTGCATTTTTTGCACAAACATTGTTTGTTTTGTAATAAAAAATTCAAACCACATATCTTTTTTTTTTATATTTAAACACAGGCTAAAGATTTACAACTAATAGTCATTTGATAGTTACTATTCACATAGCATTTTGTAACCATAAATTAACATCCAGCCACCCACAATTAAAATATTGTTGAAAATATGTACAGAGGCCAACACACCCAACCACAGTGCCAAAAATGTAATAAATGCTGCTCGGACGATATCAAAGCTATCTCAGGTGTAATGCATCATCTGTTCATTCTTTTTTCTTATTGAGGAGGTTGAAACCTTAATTGTAAGAACTGGATGCAGGGATGAGCATGGGATGGCGAGGGCACATAGGAAACATATAAGGTTGGAAGCAACTTGGAGAGTGTTTATGTAGTTTATATATAAATATACTGTAAGAATTTCTTTTCTTAGTTGGGGCATAATGTGCTGTCACTCTACAAAATATACAAAATCCATAACTTAATAGTGGATACCTTCGGCCATCTGCAGTCCTTACTCAAATTTGAATAAAACATTGAGTTTCTTTTATATGAACCACTCCCAATGGGCAAACTTAGATTTAAGCAATAATTTCAGTAAAAGCTTCACTAATGGCAGATTGATTAATTTAAAACCCACAAAATAGCGTAGAAATTTTTGAGTAAAGATTTGAGTCTCCTTTGATTTGGGTAAAAATTTGAGAAAAACTCAATTTGTTATAAATTTGGGTCAAGCAATGGAGGATGTTTTAAGTGACTTTTACCGAAATTTGAGTCAAGCATTGGAGATGCCCTTACAACTCCAAACATTACACAAAAGTCAAATAACATAAAACTCCATAAAGAAACATAAAAGACAAACATTCTTTCATTAATAACCAAAGAAGCATCAAACTTGCAAACAATACACTAGAAAATTACACAATTTCATGACAGCACACTAAAGAGAATACTGGTTAACCACACTCACCGAAATGCGGGCTCGACGAAGAATGGCAGTATGCGACCAATAAGAGGTAGGACTGCGGTAGCCCTACCATGGAAGAAAACTCCGGGGAAATTCTTTGCTGTGTGAGTCAATGGCTTCAATACCGTGATGACCTCTCTCTCATTGGCTACACACCAAGAAAAGCAACGATGAATCTGAGAATTTATTGAACAGAGGGGTTTTAGAGAGAGAGAGAGAGACCTGAAGAAGAGGGGACGACATAGGCATGAAGGAGATTGGGAAGAACAGCGCGAAATCTAATCTCGAGAGCATCATCGTCTCCGATGTTGGGAGGTGTTGATGATGAAGCTGCTATGCGTTCGCGAAGCTGGTGAACTAGGCTTGAGAGGTTTGCCATGGCCTCTCTCTCTCTCTCTCTCTCTCTCTCTCTCTCTCTCTCTCACTCCCCTCATTTTTCGAATTTTACTTCACTCACTCACTTACTTGACTGCAATTGATGAGTCACCACCGCTTGTTCTCCACTCGTATCCAACTCGGACAATTCTCCCTTATTTTATTTTGGACCCTTATAAATTGAGATTTCCTTCTCCTTATACCCTAACAGTGGGAACAAAATTTATTTATATATCAATAAGATGTGCACATCATATACACATTTATTTTAAGCCATTAGATTTTTACAAATTAATTTCAACCACTGAATAATTTGATTAGAAATCTTGAGTATCTTTTCAACCGATTACGATTTTTACAAATTTCTTCACTGATTGTTCTCTTTCAGCTGAGCTCTTCACGTTGTTTTCCCAAAGCCCCCTCTGTTTTTGAGACCCCAACTCCGACACTCTTCTTCGCCCTCGAAGACCATCTCGCGAACACGACCTGCCATTGACTTTACCTCAAGGTATGTCTCTCTCTCTCTCCCTCTCTGCAACTTTTTTCTCTTCCCTTTTCTCCATCTCCATTCTATAAAACCCTAGACCGCAATCCCTTTCTTTGAAACTGCCCCTTTCACGTTTATGAACTCACTGGGTTGGTTTATAAAATTAGGAAAATATTAAGTTTAGGTCTTTTATGTTTGTTTGCTTTGGTAGTTGTTTTGATTCCCTTCTTCGAAATCCCCTTTTGTTAACCCCTATTTCCTGTATCGATTCTTGTTTCCCATTCTTCAAAATGTCCCTTTCACGTTTGTGAACTCACTTGGAGTGGTTGGATTCTAAATTTAGAAAAATATAATATGAATAGCTTTTGTTTGTAATGTTTGTTTGATTTGGTAGTTGTTTTGACTCCATATATATAGATATATCTTGAAATTTTGGTTGAGTTTGTGAAATCTGATGTGTGGGTAATTGAATTTTGTACTCATGTAATTGATACGAGACTGTAATTATTTATTTATTGAAATCTGTTTATGTTTATAATTCTTTGTTTCTTCTTATGTTATACTTCTGGTAATGGTGCTTTTGGGTTATCATTAAATATAATATTCCCCTTCTGGATTAGTAGTTGCATATTTTACCTATACATTTGAGGATTTTTATTGATTGATATACAATTCTTCTCATGATTGGATGTTGTTGGTGCATTATCTATGCACATATTATTTTAATATTAATTTTATATTTTTTTGGAATTCCATCAGATTGAGTAGGTTCTTATTAACATTCAACTCAATATAATACATAATGAATGGTAAAACCAGTGATTTTTTGTATAAGTTTAGGGGGGAAAAATTCATTCTTTATTATACCAACAGATGCCCATCATAACCAATGTATAATATTAAAAAATCCAATGGCTTTATGTTGTCTAAGAAGAAGAGTAAGAGTAAGAGATAAAGGATTTATAGAATAGTGATACACGTCAAATCACATTACTAGAGAAAAGAAATTGAACAGATAACAAAATAAAATCAAACCAATTTATGGATTTCTTTAAGTGTTCAAATTGAGAAGCTTGAAGGAAAAGAGAATTTATTGAGGGCTTGAATAACTTGATCTCAATCAAAATTTCAAAATAATCTCTCAAATAAGAGATTGAAGTTGTATCTTTGTAAGCCTTGATCCGTAGAGCGTACTTGATGTGAGATAACGTGGAGGGATCAACACGTGGTTGAAATGCTTAATGATTCAAAGTATTGAGAGTTTTTGGCAATAATTAAATTAGCATTTAATTAATTTACATTTCTAGAAAAAATAATTGTCAAATTCTCTAGTGATATATTTACCTGCCTTTCTAGCATACACTTTATTTTGATCGGTTGCTTATCTAGCATACACTTGAAGTCATGTCTAGGATGACTCTTGTCCATTCTTCATTTACAAAAGTGTTCCAATTCTTTGTATACACTACTTTTATTGAGGGCTTCCTACATTTATGAAATTATATTGTTTGCAATAATCTTTTGATACTGGAATTTAAAGTAATGATGTTTGTATAGCATATGCTTTTTAATAACGAATGCATAAGAAGGCAATTTAAATGTTTTACCTGAAAAATTAGTTTTCCTTACAAGCTGTTGGATCCTTGACTAGGATTTGTTTTAGAACCTATTTTGCAAAATATTAGAATTATTGCGATCCCGGTTGTCCCTTTACTGTTCTGTTGCGTTTCGGACTTGGGTTTCGTGATGTTGGTGGTTGTATACCTTGTTGTTATCCTTTAATTCCGCTTGATTGAGTTTTAGGATGTATTGGGCAGAGTTGCTACAGGTTGGTTAGGCTTTGGTTTCAATTCTTTGTTGCCCAGTTTTTAGGAGGTCCGCTCGAGCGGGTCTTCTTGCGCTCGAGCGGAGATTGCACGCTCCCAGTATTTTGGTGCTCTGCAGAACTTCTGCAAGCATGTTTTTCACGCTCGAGCGGGTTTCTTTACACTCGAGCGGTGGCGCTCGAGCGGGTATTCTGGCGCTCGAGCGGGTAGTACTTTTTGGTGTCAGTTCTGGGAGGGGGAAATCTACGCTCGAGCGGACTGGTTTTCATGCTCGAGCGGATGTACTTTATTCCTGTGTCTTGGCGCTCGAGCGGGCCTTCTTGCGCTCGAGCGTACCTAGTTTTTTGTTCTTGACGCTCGAGCGTTATGTTCTCCGCTCGAGCGGGAATGTCGTATATCAGTTGGCAGCTGGGCATTTTAAAATCACTTTTTACATTCTCTCTCTCTCTCTCTGACTTTCTAAAAAGATATTTTGAGAGCTCTTCTCTCTAGAAACTCCCTTCTTTCTAGGGTTTGATCTAGTTAGAGTGTTTCCCTTCCCTTCGGCCTTTGTAAGAGTTGGGTTGATCGTCGAGGGCTACATTTTGATCCGAGGATATTGAGTTTTGGAGCACGTTGATTTTCTTCATCTTCTTTCCTTGAGGTCCGAATTTGAGGTAGGGATTCCTACTCACTCTTATGGTCTTTGACATAGATTTTTGATTGTTTTGATAAAGTGTTGAAGTTGGGTAATTTTGGGACTTAGGGTTTCAAAATGCTAAAAGAGGGTTTTGTTATTTTGATTCAAAAAATGTGTATTATGAGTTTCAAAATAATGATATTGTTGTTGGTTGTTGATATATAGACCACTGGGTCAATATTGGGAAATGGAGTAGAAAACCCTAATTGGTTGTATAAATTAATTGGTATGATTAATTTGGGAAAATTGTAGTTATATGGAATTGAGTTGGACATAAAGAAATTTGCTCATTATATAGTAGAATTGTGAAGTTGGATTTGTTAATCGCTCACTTTTGAAAACATTGATATTTTATCTGTTGGAGCTTTTATTATCTGTTTAGAAATAATTGCTTGGACTACCGGTGGAGGGTAGTTTTGATTGTTGTAGACAATGCATGATGATTAGGCAAACTAAAACTAATCAATTGGGCATGTCATAGAGTATGACGGTTGATAGAATACATTAACGTTATGTATTGATTGATTGTGTATATGACCTATGTGTATATACGTTGTGTGTGTGGGAGGAGATAGGGAATGTACTCCACGGTTTAGGGGAAGATAGGGGATGGACCTCTAAACCGGATGTTGTTTGGGAGGAGATAGGGGATGGACTCCACTGATACAGCTCATATGCTTGTCAGTTAATGTGTTGATACAGCTCATATGCTTATCTTTGAAAGTGTTGATATAGCTAATATGCATATCTGTTGAAATATGGATACAGCTTGTATGTGTAGACACCCCATTTTTGACCGACCTTGAGACTCAGACGTCACCAGTTGAGCACTTGGTGATATTGCATAATGTGCTCGTTCAGAAGTTTCAGAGTCGCGGCTGCGAGCCCCGCCTCCGGACTTCCGGACCTTCTTCGGTGCCTTGCCTTGGTTTGCGAACCAGACTCGGTTTTCTCTATTTCTTTTCCTGAGGGGAGGGAGAGGTCCCGTAGACCATCTCTCAGTGGCCGTGGGCTACATTTGGTGGCCGTAGGCCATTTTGCCCATTTCGGAGCCCGGTTCCCGGTTTTCGGAGCCGTCAGGCCGTGTGCCTCGGTTCGGGACCGCCTAACCATCTCCGTTTGCTCTTATTTTTGGCATACTTCCTATTTGCTCCCTTTTGAGGGACACTGGGGTCCCAGAAACCCACTTCATGGCCGAACGCCACTTTCGGTGTTTAACAGCCCATTTTCGGGATCCCGAACTGCGCGTTTTGGCCCCCGAACATTCGTTTTGCAACGGTTTTCGTTCATTTTTGGAAGGTACCTCTGTTTTATCACAGGGAAGGTCACTGAAGGGTGGGAGGCCAGCAATTGTTGCAGCAACCAGTTATCTCTCCTCTGGAGCCTCCCGGCGCCCGTTTTTCCAACTTCCGGGCTAATGTTGAATACCTTGGAGTTAATGTTGCCAACTTTCAACCACATATCTGTGATCTACACACATGGGAGGCCCCTAAAAGTTGGTGGCCGGCCATTAAGGTTACCTAACCCTTTTGACCCCTTTCTTCCGGGCTAATGTTGAACCCCTTGGGCCCACATTCTTGAACTTTCAACCACATATCTGTGATCTACACACATGAGAGGCCCCTAAAAGTTCATGGCCGGCCAGTAATTCAACTTGACCCTTTTGACCCCCTCTTTCCGAGCTAATGTTGAACCCCTTGGACCCACTTTCTCCAACTTTCAACCACATGGTTGTGTTGTACACACATAGGAGTACCTCCCCAGTTGCTGGCCGGCCAGAAAATCTCATTGAACCTTTTGACCCCTAGCCGGCCGGCTAGGGGGTGTGGCCGGCCGGCCACCTGCAGCAAAAGTATTAGGCCGGCCGTGTTCCTTGCACTGTGCACTTTACAGCTGTGGGGCAATATCCCCCAGATATTATCTGTATCCGGGGGATATTTTGTGGGGGAGTTTTGCTCTCCTTTTCCCCCACCTTTACACCCCCTTTTGGACCCTTATAACCAGCTGGTGGCCTCCTTTGTTGGGGTTAGAAAACTTCATCTTCAAGCTTCCATACTCAACTCCATCTTCATCCCTCTCAATTCTTCAAAAAACCCTAAGTCCTTAACCATCATTCCTTCTACACCACCAAGCTCTACCACCACCATCTCATTTCCAGAAACAAGGAAGGATTCTTGAAGGCCAAAGCAGCTGCAAATTCATTCAAGAAGCAACAAAAGTTTGAGTCTTCAAGGGTAAGTAATACTTTTACCCTTTTGACCCTTTTTCTTGATCTATTTGTAAGCCCCACTTCCTTTTTGTTTCAAGCTTCGGCCCTAACTGAAAAGGGCCCTATTTTGAGCTCATCTTCACCTTTCATTAAGGGCTCAACCCTGTTTGAGCCCTCCATGACACACTTGCTTCATTGATCCTCTTGTATGTCACAATCTTGCATGCTATTTTTGACCCATGAGAAATTTATTTTCGAGCATGTTGTAAACTGATATTAGGCTTATTTTGAGCCCCTCTTCAACATTGAAGAAGGGCTCAACACCATTTGGGATTTCCATGTTATACCTACCTTTATACTCCTCTTTTCTTCCCCATTCTTGCATGCAATGGCAGCCTACCATACTTTTGTTTTTGGCCATTTTACAGTTCTGAAAAAGTTCTTATTTTGGTCCATACTTCATGTTTCATTTAGGTCCTTTCATGGTTTGGGGCCTCCATAGGTCACTTCATGTTATATCCCTCTTTTATTCCCCATTCTTGCATGTTTAGTTAGCCTACCATACTTTTGTTTTTGGCCATTTTACAGTTCTGGAAAAGTGCTTATTTTGGTCCATTCTACATATTTTATTAAGGGTCTTTGGCTGTTTGGTGATTATTTTGCATACCTCATGTTATAGCCACTTTTGAGCCTAATTTTGCATCACATTTCTATCATGTTTGTATACTGATTTGAGGTCTGCCATATACTGTACATTCATATTTTTGGTCCCTCTTCAATGTTGTAGAAGGAAATTTTTCAGTTTGAGTTTTGCTTATACCACTTGCTTCATTACCCCTCTTTTGGCCCCTATTCTTGCATGCTATTTTTGCCATACCTATGCTTGCTGTTTGGCCATGTTTATAACTGTGAAAGTGCATCTTTTGGGACTGTCTAGCTTCTGTCTTTGCATTGCATGTCCATGTTGTGCATGTTTGGCATAGCTATAGGCCATTTCGGGTGCCTAATTCGCATTTCGGGACAATTACATGCATTTGGTATCATTTCGCCTCATTTCGGGACTGTTTTCCCCCATATTTTACTGTTGAAATTCCATTAGAATGATTGCATGTCATTTCCATGTCATTTCATTGCATTTTGGCATCGCCTCGGTTTGCGTGCCCGTGTGCACGCATTTCGAGGCACCTCTTTTTATCTGCCAGCATCCTATGTGAGTGTGGCTGAGGCTCACTCATGTTGGTATAAGCCCATTTGTCATTTCCATGTCATTTCATCACATTCCGCCATTGCCTCGGTTTGCGTGCCCGTGTGCACGCATTTCGAGGCACCTCATTTTTATCTGCCGGCATCCTATGTGAGTGTGGCTGAGGCTCACTCATGTTGGTTTAAGCCCATTTGTCATTTTCATGTCATTTCATTGCGTATGTCATCGCCTCAGTTTGCGTGCCCGTGTGCACGCATTTCGAGGCATCTCATTTTCATTGCATTTGTCATTGCCTCGGTTTGCGTGCCCGTGTGCACGCATTTCGAGGCATCTCATTTTCATTGCATTTGTCATCGCCTCGGTTTGCGTGCCCGTGTGCACGCGTTTCGAGGCATCTCATTTTCATTGCATTTACCATTGCCTCGGTTTGCGTACCCGTGTGCACGCGTTTCGAGGCATCTCAATTTCATTGCATTTACCATTGCCTCGGTTTGCGTGCCCGTGTGCACGCATTTCGAGGCATCTCATTTTCATTGCATTTACCATCGCCTCGGTTTGCGTGCCCGTGTGCACGCACTTCGAGGCATCTCATTTTCATTGTATTTACCATTGCCTCGGTTTGCGTGCCCGTGTGCACGCACTTCGAGGCACCTCATTTTCATAACATTTTACCATTGCCTCGGTTTGCGTGCCCGTGTGCACGCATTTCGAGGCATCTTATTTTCATCATATTCTGCATTGCCTCGGTTTGCGTGCCCGTGCGCACGCATTTCGAGGCCTCTCATTTTCGTAGCATAATGCATATTAGGTTGTATCTTAGACAGCATTCTGTCATTTCAAGACATCTCATTTTCATAGCATTGTGTATGTTAGGATTGCATCTTAGTTGCATTTCACGCATATCATGCATATTGCATCATGTCCGGAATAGGAGTTAGCCCGGGCACGGGAAACGAGGTACATTTCGTACTCCGAGTGACAGAATGTGTCTCAATTCCTCCAGTCACCGACACTCCAGATTGTCCATGATGGAGTTAGGTTTTAGCTGTAGTTTCATGTGCATTCATCCTATATTGAGTTGTGCATTTCGACTCCTCGGCCATCATGCCTCGGTATGCGTGATTGGTGGCACGAGGATCGAGACATGCATATATCTGTGCAAATACATTGCTATGCCCCTTTCCTGCTCTCTGTTGCAGCAAAATCAGGAATCAACAACTTTTTGGGGCTTGGCACGCATTTCAAGAACAGATGTAAACAGAGGCTAATTGGGGCATTCCGGTGGATTTCCGCGCAAGACAATCCGGACATGCATCATCCATCAGAAGCAAGGCAGTCCCTGGCTTGCACGCCAGTTTTATTTGCTTTCTTAGTTAATTCATTAATTAATTAGGATTTTGTAATATTTCGGACTGTAATATTCTTTTATTCGGGACTGTAATATTTGGACTGTATTATTTATTCGGACCCTCTGCGCGAGGGCATAACTGTAATAAGTGTGCGTGAGTGTGATGTATGTCTTCCAACCCCACGTCTTTCTTCCCTTTTATTTATCCGCTTATGATGGTTAGATTAGGGCATATTTAAATTAGCATACAGTATGACAGCATGCTTGCATCATTCATCTGTATTACATGCACCGGGCTCGGCGCATCATACTAACTGCATTGTACCTTCAATTTCAAAGTTGAATACATGATAGTTGTAACATTTCATATGCCATCTTAGAATAGCCGAGCCTGTTATAATCGCATTTTGCATGTGTTGCATTAGGCATTTCTGTATAGTTAGGATCATGCATGATTTCTAATGAAGTTTCTATTTTGGCTTGGAGTACTCGGTAAGCTTTATGCTTTAGCATCCTTGCACGTGTGTGAGTGACTGCCATGAATAGCATGCTTACCATGAGGCTATGTGCTTATGTGATATAACTGCCTGAATGCCTGTGGGTGAAGGTTGGGTTATCTAAATTGGAATAAATCATCAAATGTTTCAAGCCTACCTGCGGGTAGCAAACCATTTTCAAAAACAAGCATGAAATGTTTTGTTCCAATTTGGGCGACCCGGTCTATACTTGTATGCTGTGAGCATCACATAGTAAACTAGGCTAATAACCGGAATAAGAACATACAATGTTTTCAAAAATTGATATCATGATTAGTAGAGGCCGGTCTATGACCGGGCGAGCGGGGGTGCTCACGAAGTGACCTTCCCCAATCGTACCCAAGTTCCCGAGCCGAGGCAACTTTGGTGATGACGGACACGTGGCCTCTTGGCACCGAGTCAGGGTTTCCTAAATTTTCCAAAATAAAATATTTAGGTGGCGACTCTGTATCTGGCAAAGCAGTCCATATTTGGCACTACTTTTTCAAAAAATCAGTTTCTCAAAATGATTTGCCGGATTTGGACTCTTTGGTTCAGATTAGGAACCGTGACATTTCAAGAGTCCGAGCTGTAGTGACCCCAAATGAACAGAACGGGAGCTTAACCCTCTCGGGGCGTTCGGGGGACGTCTACAATTTCTGGCGACTCTGCTGGGGATTTAGAGAACTTGACTCGAACTCGTGATATCTGTTTTTGACTACACTTGTGTGTTTCTTTGCATTGCATTTGCATTGGTGCGCCTAGGACACCGTGTTTGCCATCTGCTATTCCTGAACGGTTTGCCGGAGGCTTGTCTTGTCAAGACATGACCATAAGGCTGACCGGTTGTGGGCTCTGCCAGTATGGGAACACAAACCCCGGTTTTACCGGGGCACCCTCTTTGACCATTCGACCTAGTGCATATTCGGATCCATAGTGACCATTCCAAATTAGGACAGGTTGCTTACCCGTTTATAGGTTGTTTGAAACCGCTGTGTGCGTAATGAAACCCTACCTCCTGACACAATAGGACAGGGAAACCCTACCCCAACATAGGGGTGTTTTGGCTCTCACTTATCTGTTATGTGCTTTAGAGTGCGTCTCTACAGGAATGCATGTATCAGTATATGAGTTTGGGCATCAAGCCTGCGGGCATCAGTTCAGTATTGACAGTATCAAGCCTGCGGGCTTCAATTCAGTATTGTCAGTATCAAGCCTGCGGGCATCAGTTCAGTATATGGGTTTGAATATCAAGCCTGCGGGCATCAGTTCAGTATTGTCAGTATCAGGCCTGCGGGCATCAGATCAGTATATGAGTACAAGTATCAGGCTTGCGGGCATCAGTTTAGTACATGAGTTTCAACATTAGGCCTGCGGGCATCAGTTCAGTATTATGGGTATCAGGCCTGCGGGCATCAGCCAGTATTTGCGAACGAGTTTTCTGCGGATATCAGATTCTGTTTCAAGGAACAGTGATACAGTAATAATAATCAGTGTTTGAGGACAGTGTGTATTCAGCTTATTGACTGTGTGTTGATTATGCCCGACTGTGTGTCATGCATTTTATTTTAAGCTGTTATGCTGCCCGTTTATCTGTTTATTTATTTCCTTTTCGCTTTATTTATCTTTTGCTAGGTCAGTTTTTAGCACGATTGCTTCCAACCCAGCAGGTATTCCCCAAGCACTTTGGACACGAGGTCGTCGACTCCATCGATCTGAGGATCTAATCGACGGACAGCCGGTGTTCCATTCTCTACCCCCTGTTGCCAGAAGGAAGCCAAAAAGGCGCAGTGTGTCAGAACAGAGGTTGTCACAGCAGTGGGTTACTTCATCAGAGGACTATAGGACTGAGGTCTCAATTACTGCTGCAGAAATAGACATACCAGTTAGACAGATGGATCAGCAAAATACGTCAGGGATGGAGGCTTTAATGCGCCAGATGCAGGAGAGCATGAGACAGATGCATGATGATGCCACCCGTCAATCGGAGTTTTCCAAACAGCAGGCCACGATCATGGCCCAACAGGCCGAACTAATCGCCAGATTGCAACAGCAGAATACAGCGTCTGCTTCACATCAAATTCCTCATCCGGCAGGGGCTCCATTACCTGAGCAGGCACCTGCTGTTCAGAACGCTCCTCCAAACACCCAGAATACTCTACCGACTGTCCAAAATGTACAAGAGGACACGAATCTTCCAACGGGGCCAGCTCCACCCCCGCTTCCGCCACAACTGTCCAAGGTCCATACATCCAATCACCCGGACTCTCCATTCGAGGTCGAGGTTGATCATACAGCTCTGAAATTGAGCAAATTAGAGAAGCTCTTTAAGAAATCCCAAGGGGTCAAGGCTATGCCGGATATCGGAGATGGATATACCGAGGAGGCCGTAACACTCCCCGATAGGTTCAAAATGCCACAAATCGACCGTTTTGACGGGACCGGCGACCCCATGGTCCATATCCGACTGTTTGCGGATGTCTTGCGGCCAATGGGCCTTACACGACCACAGAAGCTCTCACTATTCGGCCGAACCTTGTCGGGTGTGGCCTCCCATTGGTACGCAAGATTACAAGATGAAGTGAAGAAGAATTGGGATGAAATGGCTGAGGCCTTTGTCACACAATATTCATACAACACTCAGATCGAGATCACAACCCGCGATCTTGAAACGACAAGGCAAGAACCCAAGGAATCTTTCTCGGACTTTGTGATCCGATGGAGGGCGAAGGTGTCAACAATGACTTTAAGGCCCATAGACAAAGATCAAATCCGGATGATTGTGCGCAATCTCCACCCAAAACTGATGCTGAGAATGATTGTAGTCCCCTTCCCTACTTTCGCAGATTTACATGATATGGGGGTGCAAATCGAAGACGCAATGAAACAAGGTCTGTTTGACCACGACAGGGAACAACCGAGGAGGGCCTTTAACCATAACAACAATGCGGGCCCGAGTGGCGCTGCAAATACGAGAGCCTCGGAAGTTGGTATGGTCACCACCACTCCCCCTCCCCCTCCAAGGCCCATGACTGCCACACCCTTCTCCGGCGCGTCCGGAAGCAACACACAAGCCACCAACAGATTCCAACCGCGAGGCCAAAGAACCTTTACCCCACTATATATGCCTCTGACCAAAGTTCTGGGAATACTGATCAGAAAGAATCATTTAAAACCCCTGGAACCAAAGCCATTACCGAATCCACTCCCCCCCTCATACGACCCATCAAAATACTGTGCATACCACCAACAACACGGTCATGACACCGACCGTTGTTACAGATTGCGTCATGAGATCCAAGATCTTATTGACAAACAAGTGATCGCACCTCCTGATAAACCCAATGTCACCACCAACCCTCTCCCACCACATAACCAAGCTCCTCCTCCGAAAAGAATTAACTTTATCCAGACTGGGGTCGCATCTTACGATCCTAGCATCTATATTACACCCACCCACCTACCCAAGCCGGAGGTGTTCCTCCCCGATTGCACTGATTTCTTGTGCATGGTGGACATCTCCAAAACCCAACCAGAACCGGTAGTGGTGACCGTCGAAGACGGAGCAGGGCAGGTTTTGGGAGGAAATGAGATTGTTGAATCTGAAACTGGGCAGAATTTTGCTGGGGGAGCCTATGATCCAAGCAAGCACATCCTAACAACGAGCCGAATTGGGCTAAGTGTAGAATTGCCAGAGACAGGAGAACTATGCATGATCCGGGGGGATGGATCTGGGCTATGGACAGATGAGCTGACAGCCGTAGAGGAGGACTTTGCTAACTTGCAATTTCTCGACGACCAGGAACTGGGGGATGCGTCGATTAACTGGTATGATTATGAGGGATCAGAGGAGGCCACGGGATGGCTCGAAGATCAACCGGATGCAGTGGGGGAAGCCCAACCAGAACAGAGCTCGGCAGGGGCGGAAATATCAGTTGTGGCCGGAACGGCCGAAAGTCAAGTTGTATCACCGGAGAGCGTCGGTGTTAAGAATTCCGCTCGGGACATGGGCATTATAGATATGGGAACTGTTGAACAAACAGCTGTACTGACGCAGCTAGAACAAGAAAAGTTTGAGGAGGCTGAGAGAATTAGAAAAGCTAAAGGCCCTGAGGGGACTGAAAGTGCTGTGTGCACGAAGACAGACAATGCTGCGAGCATATGGACAGAGAGCACTGAGAGTGCGAGTGGACCGGAGCCAGACAGGTGTCTGTTGGCTGCCAGCGGAATGTGGTGGGAAGATGACGACTTGTGTCTTGCCCACACCGATGAAGACTGGGGAAGTGGCCAGCCGGATGATACTTGGTATCTTGATGAAGTGGACCATATGACAAGAAGTGGGCGGTACTTCAAGCCCCCACACCTGGACCAACCCGAGGCATCCGGGAAAGATAGAGAAGCGGAGAGACAGAAGGAGAAGCAGATTGAAGATGAAGCTGTGCTGAAACAATTAAAGAAAATACAAGCAGACATCTCCATCTAGGGACTGCTAATGGCATCACGAGTACACAGAGAGGCTGTTCTATCTGCTATGGACAAGTCCAAACTCTCCATAGACACCACGCCTGAACAGCTGGTTGGGCTGGTTTTTCCGGGAGGAGGTTCCCCGGCATTAACCTTTTCGGACAAGGAGCTACCGCCTGAGGGCACAAGTCATAACAAACCTCTCTATATTTCTGTGGAATGTAGAGATAAGTGGATACCGGTGGTACTTGTTGATACCGGGTCTGCGATTAATGTCTGCCCAACCAGAACGGCATATGCGATCGGGTTGAAGCCCGTGGACTTCGTCCTAACCACCCAAGTGATCAGAGCATATGACAATACCAGCAGAGAAGTGATGGGGACTGTTAAAATTCAAACCAAGGTTGGTCCAGGACAACACAACATCGAATTTCATATCTTGGACGTTCCCGCAACCTTTAACTTACTTTTGGGGCGACCGTGGTTGCACCAGGTCAAAGCAGTCTCTTCCACTCTACATCAAATGCTAAAGTACCCCCACGGGAAAGGGGTAGCAATCGTTTTTGGGAATTCATCCATCCATCCGCCGCCGGAGGTGTCTACACCCGTCTTGGAGATCGAGCACGGCACGGAGGATGTGTTTTTGTCGGGGTTCACTTTGGCCGAGGCTCAAGTGGTGCAGAATGTCATGGCTGCGAATGAGGGCATGTATGTTAGTGCACAATCCATATACCTCATGAACAAGCTAAAGCATACCCCTGGGATGGGATTAGGGAGAAGCGGCCGGAAGGGCGTCTCAGTTTTGGCCGAAGTGCCACACAACCCTCACGCCTTTGGATTGGGTTATCTGCCCACCAAAGAGGATTGGGTAAGGAAAGGAAAAGAAATGGCCGGAAGGGCCAGAGCAAAGAAGGCCGGGAAGCCATTTGATTTAATGCACAGGCCCATCTGGGGTACCCTAAACGGACGCTTCGTCCGGGAGGGGGAAGATTTTCCATTCTGCGGCTTCCCGGAGCCATGGCTAAACGCGGAGGGGACGCGCGTGCCTGGCTTTGAAATCTTCTTCGACATACAATTATCTGGGGATGACGTTGCCGAAGCGCAGACAGAGCCACCAACTGAGGTTAAGCAATGTGAAACAGTGGATCCTGAGAGCACAGAGCTTGAAATGGGGGTAGCACTGGCGAGTCTACTATCAGATCCTCCGGTCGGCCAAGAGTGCTTGGGGGATAACTCTTCGGTTTCTGTGATTGAAGATGAAATAGCTGCGGGCTTCCCAGCGCCGATCTTGGATGCATCTATCGCACCTTCTCTCATCTGGCAATATGAAGAAGGCTTTTTATCTAGCAGTTCCGGGTCAGGTAGTGAGCTGGAATCTGATTCTACCGAATCTTGTGCGTCGGAATCAGATTCCAGCTCGACTGAGTCTGAGTCCGGTATTCCTGGGAGTGATAACCCGGATGCCACAGTCCTGTCTAGGTCGTCTTTTTCATTTTCTTTTGAGTCTGTTGTAACAGAAGAATCTGACGGCTTGGAAGTATTTAATGAGAATGATGTGGATGTGGTTTCCGAGTATTTTTCTGTGCCTTTGATTTATTGCTTAAATCAGGATTTTCAAAATTTTGATGAAAACAGCGAGGAAGAAATTCCCCCAGTTTTGCAACGATTAATTGATCAAGAGCAGGAAAGATTTGTTAAACCTTTAATGGATGAAATCACTACTGTGAATGTTGGTACTGAGAAGGACCCGCGGCTGGTCCAGATCGGGTCCACGTTGTCTTCAGAGGAGCGCGAGCGCTTAGTCGCTTTATTAAAAGATTTCAAAGATGTTTTCACGTGGTCCTATGAAGACATGCCTGGAATCGATCCTGAGATTGTACAGCACCGGATCCCTCTTGATCCCGAGGCCCGCCCTGTCAAACAGAAACTCAGAAGGATTCGCCCGGACTGGGCTCTCAAAATTAAGGAAGAGGTCACCAAGCAAATTGACGCAGGGTTCCTGCTGGTATCTGAATATCCAACTTGGTTGGCCAACATAGTTCCGGTGCCAAAGAAGGACGGCAGAATTCGGGTCTGTGTAGACTTCAGAGATTTGAACAGGGCCAGTCCGAAGGACGACTTCCCCTTGCCGCACATTGATGAATTGGTGGACTTCACGGCAGGACACGCCTTGCTTTCGTTTATGGATGGTTTCTCAGGCTATAATCAGATAGTGATGGCACCCGAAGACCAGGAGAAGACTGCGTTCACTACCCCGTGGGGTACATATTGTTATAGAGTGATGCCATTCGGGTTGAAAAATGCTGGAGCTACGTATCAACGGGCAGCGACTACAATATTGCATGATATGATCCATAAAGAGGTCGAGGTGTACGTGGACGACATGATTGTCAAGTCCAAAGATAGAGAGGGCCACTATACCGCCTTACAAAAATTCTTTCAAAGGATCAAAGAGTTTCGGCTGCGACTGAATCCCCAGAAATGCACGTTTGGTGTTACAGCAGGGAAGATGCTAGGGTTTCTGATTACACAAAGGGGCATCGAGGTCGACCCTTCCAAAATCAAGGCCATCTTAGAAATGCCACCACCAAGGACTGAAAAGGAGGTGCGAGGCTTTCTGGGTAAAGTGCAATTCATAAGACGGTTTATTTCTAAATTAACCTTGACTTGTGAACCACTTTTTGGTCTCCTGAAGAAAGGAAAGAAATTCCAGTGGGACGGCCGATGTCAAGCAGCTTTTGAGCAGATCAAAGAGTATCTACAGAACCCGCCCGTGTTGTCGCCGCCAGAGCCGGGGAGACCGTTGATACTGTATCTTTCGGTAACTGAGACTACCATGGGCTGCATGCTTGCGCAGGAGTCAGAAGACAAATTGGAAAGAGCCATCTACTATCTGAGCAAAAAGATGCTGGATTACGAGACCCGCTATACACCGCTGGAGAAGGCTTGTTTGGCCTTGGTATAGGCAACCAGGAAGCTGCGGCACTACCTGTTAGCTCACTCAGTAATGTTGGTTTCGCGTTTGGATCCCATCAAATATCTTTTCGAAAAACCAGCACTTACGGGTAGGCTAGCTCGTTGGCTGCTGTTGCTCTCCGAATTTGATTTGAAGTATGTAACGCGCAAGTCAGTAAAAGGGAGAGCGGTAGCGGAGTTCCTTGCCGACCACCCGGTTGAGGGGGATGAAGCGGTTGAGTATCTATTCCCAGATGAAGCCATTCTGCACGTCGAAGATGAAACTTGGACGATGTACTTCGACGGAGCGTCAAACCAGTATGGGTATGGAATAGGGGTGTTGCTGATAGCGCCTGACGATTCCCGCATCCCTTTAGCATTCAAGCTCCGGTTCAAGGTTTCCAACAATGAAGCAGAGTATGAAGCATGTATTGCTGGCCTGGAAGCAGCCCTGGAACTAGGGGCAAGACGATTGGACGTCATTGGGGACTCGAACCTTGTTGTGTCTCAAGCGAAAGGAGATTGGAAAGTCAAGGAGGAAAGGATGATAATCTACCACCAAACCTTGGATCTGCTAATTCCTCGGTTTGAGAAGCTGAATTTCACCCACCTTGTAAGAGAGAACAACAGGTTTGCAGATTCATTAGCAACTCTATCTTCTATGATAGACATCCCGTCCGGAGTCCGGATGCGTCCAGTCATTATTGATCAGAAGTTTGCGCCAGCATACGAGTCGATTTCCGCCATAGATGAGGTTCAAGACGGCAACCCCTGGTATTACGACATCTGGAACTTCTTGGAAAAGGAGACATACCCACTAGGGGCAAATGCCAAAGATAAGAGGGCTGTCAGAAGAATGGCTGCTCAGTTTATCATCTGCGGGGGAAAGCTGTACAAAAGGGGTCATCTGGGAATGCATAAGCTCTGTGTCGAAGCTGAAGAGTCAAAACGCCTGATGGAAGCCATCCATGGGGAGGAGTGCGGTGCACACATGAATGGAGTAATGCTGGCCAGAAAGATCCTCAGACAGGGCTACTACTGGTCAACCATGGAGGAGGATTATATTAGCTTTGTTCGGCGATGCCACAAGTGTCAAATCCATGCAAATCGCATGAACATCCCACCGTCAAAACTGTACAACATGACTTCGCCGTGGCCTTTTTCAGTCTGAGGAATTGATGTAATCGGAGCTGTTACCCCGAAGGGGTCAAACGGGCATGAGTTTATCCTGGTAGCGATAGATTATTTTACAAAGTGGGTCGAGGCCCAATCATACGCGGTGTTGAAGGCGTCGCACGTCGCAAAGTTCATCAGAAACAACATCATCTGTCGCTACGGGGTGCCAAACGAGATAATTTCAGATAATGGTTCCCATTTCAAGAAAGAAGTGGTAGACTTGTTGGAGAAATACAATGTGGCTTTCCATAAGTCATCTACATACAGGCCGCAGACCAACGGAGCGGTTGAGGCCGCCAACAAGAATATCAAGCATATACTACAGAAGATGGTGGAAACCTATTGGGATTGGCCAGACAAGTTGCCATTTGCTTTGTGGGGCTACAGGACTTCAATCAGAACTTCTACTGGAGCAACTCCATATTCATTGGTCTATGGAATGGAGGCTGTTCTACCCATTGAGATTGAGGTTCCGTCATTGCGAGTATTGGCTGAATGCCAGATAGCCGAAGCAGATTGGCAGCAAAGCAGATTCGAAGAACTCATGCTCTTTGATGAAAGAAGACTGAAAGCACTGTACCACATCCAAGGCTATCAACGTAGAATTGCCCAGGCTTTCAACAAGAAGGTTAAGTCCAAGAATCTGAAAGAAGGAGATTTGGTGCTCAAAGACAACCGAGCTCCCATCCACGACCCAAGGGGCAAGTTCAAACCCAATTGGACTGGTCCTTACATCATCAAAGCTATCTGGTCAGGTGGAGCTGTGGTTCTGATGGATCTAGATGGCTTGGAGTTCTCACAACCGATCAATATGGACAAGTTGAAGAAATACTATCCTTGAGAGGCTCGCTAGGCCGAAAACCCGAAAGGGCGACCTAGGCAAAAGTCAGAGCACAAAAAATTAGAAAATATAAAAACTGAGCTCGCAAGGTTGAAAACCCGCAAAGGGCGGCCTTGGCAAAAGTTAGAGCGCAAACGGAGAGTGAAAATACTCGAGTGAACCTTAGCCTGAACTACGTAAGGCTTGATTCCCATCTTTGGGATACGTAGGCAACTTTACCTCGAAGTTCAGCCATAAACTTTTCCCCGATCAACCCTGTCCATTTTGATCATCTCAGTCATCTTTATCCATCAGCATTTATCGTGATCTCCGGTACAGTGCTGTTCAGACTAGGGGCAACTTTCCGTTACCGCGACGGTGCAAAGTCACTCAGACTAGGGGCAACTTTCCGTTGCTTTGGAGTGCCGCATTGTTCTTCAGACTAGGGGCAACTTTCCAGTTGCAGGGATCTGGGGTTGTGCATCTCAGTGACAGATCTCCGGTGTGTCCAGTTCTGATTCACATCGAAAATAGTTTTGAAAAGTTTTAATAAAAGTTGACTTTGTTCAAATCAATCTTTTTACGACTAAGACCATTTTTGGACCCTAAACGGAAAATTTTCAGTACCACAACTTTCAATTTCATTGATTTCAAAACTGAGTTCTCCTGCTCTTGCATTACAATCAAGGTTGCTTTTTAGTACATTCATAATGAAAACTTGAAAATGCTAAATAAGCAATAAATTTGGGGCATAGTTGAATCAAGTATCTCTGCGTCCCCTCCCAGAGCTGGATGGAGCATTTGATGCCAAGCTAGGCCCGACCTGTGCCTCTTCATTGAGCCAATCCAAGCACTCATCGGATAAAGTACAATTGAAAGTTGAAGCAGGGGCCAAGAGCTCTCTAGTCCTCCATGCCGTGGCATATCGGGCGAGCTGTACGCCCCGGACCGGAAAAGCAGCTGGGTACTCAATCCCCTCCGGTGGACAGGTCTGATCATGACCAAATTGACGCAGGAACCGGAACGGAAAATAGAATACGCAGTGGGTCAGACCAACCAATTGGATCCCAATCAGCCGAGACATACTATAACTCATTGCCGGGAGGTTGAGCCAAGGACAACGCCAAGCAATGCTGTCTACATACAAATTGCACATCCAATCAAACCACCACCTTTCGTCAAGAGCATTGACTAGGCGCTGCCGAAAGAAGTAGCCTCGAGCTGAATAAGCCGGGCAAGAGTCCACAACCTGCAACTTATCCATTAACCATACCTAGGGGAGGGATGGAAAATGAGAGAATAAAGAACAGAGAGATGTACGATGAGAGAAAAGTGAGACAAGGGTTTTGTGAGAAAAAAAGAAAAATGAGCCTGAGGGTCGAGTGATGTGAGCAAATATATATGTAAGGTCGGGTGGGAAACATTACCTGCAGTAGCAGTGGACTCCCAGCAAACCTAGTCGCCTCTCGGCGATAGACAGAATCTAAGCCCATCAGTGTCTCGGCCAAGGTCATGGCAATACAGCTCTTTCCTTCCCTCAAACCTTGGGCGACTTCAATCAGGCGAATACTAGCCCCGCCGAAGCCCGAGGAAAGCAGAAAGTGAGACAGCAAACATAAGCAGAGGGCGTGTTGCCGGAAACCCTGCCAATAATGGTTGCTACGGTCACCAGCGTCGGAAAAATGATGGATCAAGCCGAGGATGTCCAGTTCCCCACTGCAGATCATAGATCGAGCATCATGCGCCGTGAGCCCACACATCCGCCCTAAAGCCTGAGCGTGGCCAAAACGGAGCTGGGGCGAGATCACTTCAGAGCATTCAGACTCCATCAAAACCTGAAAATCTTCGAAAGTGGGGCACATCTCTTGGCCGCCAAAGCTAAAAATGTGCGTCACTGGATTCCAGAACCTTGCCGCGGCATGGAGGAAAGGAAGATGTAGCGAAGTACGGCTCAGCGTGAATAGTGCATTCAAGCCGAAACCCCGGAAATTCAACTTTTCCGAGCCATCTAGAGAAGAGATCCAAGATGTGATATTTTCTGCAAGATACGCCTCCATCTTTGTCTAAAACTAAGATGAAGTGAATGTTCCCGAAGTTGAGGCTTTTATAGAAGGAAAAACACTATTCACGGGGACACATGTCAAAAATCTGGAGGCTGCAGGACTGAATGGCCGGCCAGCCACCTTTTCTGGCTGGCCAGCCATTTGCTTTTTGCAGAAATGGCCGGCCAGCTGTCTCTCTCCATAAAAATGGCCGGCCGGCTCCCAGGAATGGCTGGCAATGCTGCAGTGTATCTCCTTGGCCCTGTTTTACCCTTCGAGGGAGAGTTCCAAGCATTTCCATGCAACGGGAGAGTCAAAGGCCTCCGTTTCGGATGCGTTCCGGTGCCCAGATCGTCAGAAGTACACTTCGTTGTTGTTGAGTTTTGTTTATCGAGTTGTTGTTTTACTTATCGAGTTGTTTGTCGAGCGGACGTGTTTTGTGTTTTTTTTTTAAGTCATTGCTCTCTGTTTAAGCAATTTTTGTTAAAGTCTTGTTTATTTGCGTTGTTGCATTTTGTTTATCGAGTTGTAAACTTGCTAAAGATTCTGTTATATCTTAGTAAGTTGAGTTGCTTAGTTTGTTGCGTCGGTTCACTACCTGACTTGGTGATTACACGATGCGCATTACCATTCAATTTCATTTTTGTGCAAAATAAATTGATGCGATACGATGCTAAAAGTTAAAGTACAAACACTTTTTTCAAAAGCTATTTCATTTCATCATGCTTTACAACAAACAAAGGTACAAGTTTTACAAAAAATAAAACTGCCTAACAATGTGCAAAGTGCTACAAACTACTAGCAAAAAGAAAAATAAAGCAGGAAATAATAACATCAAAGTCCTCGGGAGCGGGAACGAGAAGCACGCCTCGTCCTCTTTTGCGGGACAATCTCCACAGCATCATCATCATCCGAGTCAGCGCCGTCATCCTCAGGATTCCCCTCAGCTTCCTCCTCCTCCTCCCCGGCAGACGTTTCGGACTGACGATCTGTGGCCTCCTCCTCCTCCTCCTCCTCATCAGGCTCCACCTCTACAACGTGAGCCCTGCGTCTGCGGACAGGCCCTCCTCGAGCTCCTCGAAAAGGCCTAGAAGGCCCGGCTCCTCGGGAAGGCCGAGATGGCCCCGCTCCATGGAAAGGCCCAGATGGCCCAGCTCCCCAAGGAGGCCCAGGCGGCCTGGCCTGCGGCTGACCGGACCATGAAGGCATCTGAAAACAAAGAGTTCAATTCAAATACATCAGTCCAAATATGTACATCAGATGCAGATGCAAGCAAAGGCTACATGAAGTGGGTGCATGTAAATACAGTGTACAAGTGGGGTGTGTGTCAGATGTGCTCTACACAAGTAGTCTGTCGATGCAGTAGAAATCAGCATGTCATCAGAAGTATGATAAATGCCAGAAAACTGAAGGGTACCTGGATGCCCGCGACAGACAACTGTGCCTCTCTCCGCAGGACCATGCCCTCGAGTGTGGCCACCAGTCCAACCACCTCCTCCATGTATCCTCGCGATGGCTGCAAAAATGAGCTCATAATCATCAGTGAACAGAAGAGTATCTAAACATCTGAATGATGAATGAAAAGAAGTGGAGCATACCGGCGGTGAGTCCGGATCAATGGCGTATCGATCACTGGGCATCGGAGGCTCTAGTGGAATCGGAGTCGAAAAGCTAGCCCCATACTGCCACGCCATCAACTCAGTAGGCATATCTGGCCATCCGGGATGAGGATGAACCGACGGAGCCGGAGGAACCGGTCTACTCCCACCTCTAGATGTACCAGCCCTGCTAGTAGAAGGGGCGTCTGCAGCCCGAGCCCGAGCCTGGCCCGAGGATGACATACCGGCAGGCCTCATCATCGGGATACGAGCTTCCGTCAATGGAGGCATCAAGTATATGTGACGGTAAGTGGCGTAGTCCCCCTCCTCAATATGCAGTAAAGCATCAGTACCCAGCATGGCGCCGACTACCTCCGAGTAAGAGAGTCTGTCAGCAGTCCGCATACTGGCTGGAGGTACTGCGGGAATATCCTGAGAAAGATACCCCCATACCTGGCGCAGAAAGCGTTCACCCAGGAACCACACCCTGCCAACCGGCCCTTCAAGCAGGGCCCTATATTGGGAGATATCCGACGCTCCGGTATACTGAAGACGGAGGCCGTCACCTAGGGACACCCAGGGCTGCCATGTAATCTGCGGATGATGAATGCATAAACCAATCAGAAATCGAGAATATACAAAGCAAATCAAAGATGAGAATGAAAAGAACTGAAAGTTCTGAAGTACCTCTGAATGTCGCACCGTGTCGAAATACTGTCGCAGGCGAAGGAGGATCTCTCGAGGTCTCGGCCGGTGCGGGCCCTCAAATATCAATGAATATGGGGTCACGGGAATCCCTACCACCTCCAGCTCTGGGGCTAATGATGGGAAGTATACATAGACCCATAACTGAGAAAAGCAATGCAGAATGTAAGTACGAAATGCTGAGAGCAAAATACAGACTGTAAAAGTGCGCTGTGTGTGCAATGTACAAGTAATGAGAAGCAGAAATGTAAATCAAGGGGACAGAAAGTACCTCCCAGACTCTCCAGTAGCTGCCAAGTAAGTCGCCCCGCCCGCGGGAGGTCGCGCTCATATAAAAGTAAAGGGTAGCCAGGCCGGTGCCACCCCAGTCATAACGATGGACCTGTGATAGGTCAACCAGAGCGCTCAGCAGGTATAGCCCAATGGTGTTCCCTCTGTCGGCGAACAGGGTAGTCCCGAAGAGGAACATCAGGAAACCACGGGCATACTGCTCTGTCTCCTCGGGAGTCTCAGGCACCATCTCCGCCCGCCGGAAATGGGAAGAGAACCAAGTGTATCGGACTCTCCCAGAGACCCTGTCAACAGGTGGGCGAGCCCCCAATAAATACATCCAGGCGGCCTCCCACTCGCCCATATCCTCGTCGTAGGGGATGGACCAACCTCCGACGTCTAAACCGGTCAATACAGCAAAGTCAAAAGGGGTCATGGTCATATCCCCGGTAGCAGAGAAATGAAAGGAGTTGGTGGTGTCCCACCATCTCTCTACCAATGCTGCCATCAGCGTCCTCCTGGCAGGACAACGTGACAACCCGACGCAGAAGGGCCCGAACCCTGCCAAGTCGACTAAGTCTCGAACACCCTCCGGGAGCTCGGCATACCAATCCCGCGCAATGGTGGAACCATATCCCCGCACACTGCGGGAGCAAACCTACATTCAGAATGAATACATGTGTCAATAATGAGATGAAATGGGCTGTGTGCCAATGAAATGAAATGGGCTGTGTGCCAATGAAATGAAATGGGCTGTGTGCCAATGAGATGAAATGGGCTGTGTGCCAATGAGATGAAATGGGCTGTGTGCCAATGAGATGAAATGGGCTGTGTGCCAATGAAATGAAATGGGCTGTGTACCAATGAGATGAAATGGGCTGTGTGCCAATAAGATAAAGTGGGTTGTATACCGATGAAGTGAAATAAGCTACATGCAAATCTACCTGGGCTGCGTGTTCAGAAAATTTGAAATTTGGGCTGCGTGTTCAACTTTCAGTTAAATTGTGGGCTGCGTGTTCACTATCTATCTGGGCTGCGTGTTCAGAAAATTTGAAATTTGGGCTGCGTGTTCACTATCTACCTGGGCTGCGTGTTCAAAAAATTTGAAATTTGGGCTGCGTGTTCAACTTTCAGTTAAATTGTGGGCTGCGTGTTCACCATCTACCTGGGCTGCGTGTTCAGAGAATTTGAAATTTGGGCTGCGTGTTCAACTTTCAGTTAAATTGTGGGCTGCGTGTTCACTATCTATCTGGGCTGCGTGTTCAGAAAATTTGAAATTTGGGCTGCGTGTTCAACTTTCAGTTAAATTGTGGGCTACGTGTTCACTATCTACCTGGGCTGCGTGTTCAGAAAATTTGAAATTTGGGCTGCGTGTTCAACTTTCAGTTAAATTGTGGGCTGCGTGTTCACCATCTACCTGGGCTGCGTGTTCAGAGAATTTGAAATTTGGGCTGCGTGTTCAACTTTCAGTTAAATTGTGGGCTGCGTGTTCACTATCTATATGGGCTGCGTGTTCAGAAAATTTGAAATTTGGGTTGCGTGTTCAACTTTCAGTTAAATTGTGGGCTGTGTGTTCACTATCTATCTGGGCTGCGTGTTCAGAAAATTTGAAATTTGGGCTGCGTGTTTAACTTTCAGTTAAATTGTGGGCTGCGTGTTCACTATCTATCTGGGCTGCGTGTTTAGAAAATTTGAAATTTGGGCTGCGTGTTCAACTTTCAGTTAAATTGTGGGCTGCGTGTTCACTATCTACCTGGGCTGCGTGTTCAGAAAATTTGAAGTTTGGGCTGCGTGTTCAACTTTCAGTTAAATTGTGGGCTGCGTGTTCACTATCTACCTGGGCTGCGTGTTCAGAAAATTTGAAGTTTGGGCTGCGTGTTCAACTTTCAGATAAATTGTGGGCTGTGTGTTCACTATCTATCTGGGCTGCGTGTTCAGAAAATTTAAAGTTTGGGCTGCGTGTTCAAATTTCAACTAGTGTGGGCTGCGTGTTCACTATCTAATCTGGGCTGCGTGTTCAGAAAATTTAAATTGTGGGTTGTGTGTTCACTTTCGGATTTGGGCTGTGTGTTCGACAAATCAGTGTTTAAGTCGTGTGTTCTAATGTGGGTTGTGTGTTCGCAATTAATTAATGAGCTGAAAGTTCAGAAATTCGAATGTTGAAATTACATATTCAGGATGTAAGCAAGTACTGTGTCATAAGCTAAACTGCGTGTTCAAGCATGGCAAAGGTGCGAAATGTAAAATACAAAAGATGAGGTAAAAACCTCTCGGGCCTCGTGAGAGAGATGCTGCTCTGGCTCTCTGAGAAGCAGATCCCCGGGTGCTCGCTCGTCAAAACTGGTAAAGTGACGGAAGACAGCGCGCGGAAGGACGTGTGCTGGCGGACGGTACCTCCCGGGAATGAAAGGTCGGGTCCTCGGAGGTAGAGTCATGGGATCGAAATCATCTCCGGCACCCGGAAAACCTCCGCCAAGAGGAGAATTGCCCGCCATTTCTAAAGAATCTGCAAAAGGGAGCAAAAATGAGCAAAATGAGCGAAAAATGGAAAAAGTCAATAAAAGTCAACTCTCGGGAAATGAAAAGTCAACAAAAGTCAACTCTCGAGAAAATATTCCAAATATTAAGATAGACTTACCTCAAGTGGTGAAAATGCAAAAAGAAGCTCCGAAGCCGGAATTTAATCGCTTCAAAGTGCTTGAAACTGAGTGTTTTGGCGGAAACAATTTGCACGGGGCGTTGGAAAACGCGCGTGAAACTCAAATCTGGAGAGGAAAGTGTTGAAAGAGGCAAGAAATAAAGGGACCTCGGCTGCCTTTTATAAGCCTCAAGCCTTGGTTGAAGAAGCATGCAAAAAGGAGGGAAAACGACCAAAATAGCCCCGGAAAAAGCACATGGCCGGCCGGCCCCTATTCCTAGCCGGCCAGCTATCTGCTTTTTGCAGAAATGGCCGGCCAGCTATTAGCTTTATTGGAAAACGGTTGGCCACCCCCCCTTGGGAAGATAAATGGCCGGCCATGTTCCTCACATGCTCACCTAGCTCTCTGCAAATTTTGAGGAAGATCGGAGTTCCCGGGACCTGAAAAAGTTCAAGAAAAGTACACTTCCGGTCGCGAAATGATCCGCCGGGACTTCGGCTTCAAGTTCTGACATGTGTCTCATCATCATTCATCGAAATCAAAGTGTATCCTTTTTGAATGAGTTGTAACCTTTCAGAGAAGTGGATTGGAGGCCGCGATTGAGTTACCTTCGCCGAAACACGCTTTTCCGCACTCGTTGTTTCATGGCAAATGAACACCCTGATTTATGCTCGTTTTGTACTATCGTGCGCATAACTTGCATTCTCATGAGCATACTCACATTGTCACGTACATTTCTTGTTATTGGCATGCCTCTGTGTTTGAGCATGCGTTGTCACGCATATTCCATTCTTGCATTGCGATGCATCCACTTACCGACGCTGCGTGTGTCGAACTTTCGAAATCACATTAAATATATGTTGTTACCATATTGTGCTCGTTGAGTTTCTCTCTTTTGCAGGCACGATATTGTATGTACGGTTCAATTGAGGCTGGTGCGACCAGACGAATCGCGCAGGTATCGTATCTTCTCCGTGTGAGACGTGGCGAGGATTGAATAATCCTCCGCATTCTTAACTGCATGAAATGTAGTTGTTGCTTTGCATTCTTGCTTAAAACTGTTGCATTTATTTGCGAATACTTGCTCCATTACAGCTTGCTGCATTTGCACAATCATTGGGTTACCTCCAGCTTTTCGCATATCATTTGCATTTTGCCCCCTGCCTGCGGGCATGCCTGCGAGCGCATCTCTGTTTATCCTGTCTGTTTGTCTAAGTCTTCGGCCTTGTCAAAAATGGGTCGTCTCTAGGCTTTGACATTCACTCCCGTCACTTGTGACTTCCGAGTTCTGTCAAAGAGGGGCAACTGTAGACACCCCATTTTTGACCGACCTTGAGACTCAGACATCACCAGTTGAGCACTTGGTGATATTGCATAATGTGCTCGTTCAGAAGTTTCAGAGTCGCGGCTGCGAGCCCCGCCTCCGGACTTCCGGACCTTCTTCGGTGCCTTGCCTCGGTTTGCGAACCAGACTCGGTTTTCTCTATTTCTTTTCCTGAGGGGAGGGAGAGGTCCCGTAGACCATCTCTCAGTGGCCGTGGGCTACATTTGGTGGCCGTAGGCCATTTTGCCCATTTCGGAGCCCGGTTCCCGGTTTTCGGAGCCGTCAGGCCGTGTGCCTCGGTTCGGGACCGCCTAACCATCTCCGTTTGCTCTGATTTTTGGCATACTTCCTATTTGCTCCCTTTTGAGGGACACTGGGGTCCCAGAAACCCATTTCGTGGCCGAACGCCACTTTCGGTGTTTAACAGCCCATTTTCGGGATCCCGAACTGCGCGTTTTGGCCCCCGAACATTCGTTTTGCAACGGTTTTCGTTCATTTTTGGCAGGTACCTCTGTTTTATCACAGGGAAGGTCACTGAAGGGTGGGAGACCAGCAATTGTTGCAGCAACCAGTTATCTCTCCTCCGGAGCCTCCCGGCGCCCGTTTTTCCAACTTCCGGGCTAATGTTGAATACCTTGGAGTTAATGTTACCAACTTTCAACCACATATCTGTGATCTACACACATGGGAGGCCCCTAAAAGCTGGTGGCCGGCCATTAAGGTTACCTGACCCTTTTGACCCCTTTCTTCCGGGCTAATGTTGAACCCCTTGGGCCCACATTCTTGAACTTTCAACCACATATCTGTGATCTACACACATGAGAGGCCCCTAAAAGTTCATGGCCGGCCAGTAATTCAACTTGACCCTTTTGACCCCCTCTTTCCGAGCCAATGTTGAACCCCTTGGACCCACTTTCTCCAACTTTCAACCACATGGTTGTGTTGTACACACATAGGAGTACCTCCCCAGTTGCTGGCCGGCCAGAAAATCTCATTGAACCTTTTGACCCCTAGCCGGCCGGCTAGGGGGTGTGGCCGACCGGCCACCTGCAGCAAAAGTATTAGGCCGGCCGTGTTCCTTGCACTGTGCACTTTATAGCTGTGGGGCAATATCCCCCAGATATTATCTGTATCCGGGGGATATTTTGTGGGGGAGTTTTGCTCTCCTTTTCCCCCACCTTTACACCCCCTTTTGGACCCTTATAACCAGCTGGTGGCCTCCTTTGTTGGGGTTAGAAAACTTCATCTTCAAGCTTCCATACTCAACTCCATCTTCATCCCTCTCAATTCTTCAAAAAACCCTAAGTCCTTAACCATCATTCCTTCTACACCACCAAGCTCTACCACCACCATCTCATTTCCAGCAACAAGGAAGGATTCTTGAAGGCCAAAGCAGCTGCAAATTCATCCAAGAAGCAACAAAAGTTTGAGTCTTCAAGGGTAAGTAATACTTTTACCCTTTTGACCCTTTTTCTTGATCTATTTGTAAGCCCCACTTCCTTTTTGTTTCAAGCTCCGGCCCTAACTGAAAAGGGCCCTATTTTGAGCTCATCTTCACCTTTCATTAAGGGCTCAACCCTGTTTGAGCCCTCCATGACACACTTGCTTCATTGATCCTCTTGTATGTCACAATCTTGCATGCTATTTTTGACCCATGAGAAATTTATTTTCGAGCATGTTGTAAACTGATATTAGGCTTATTTTGAGCCCCTCTTCAACATTGAAGAAGGGCTCAACACCATTTGGGATTTCCATGTTATACCTACCTTTATACTCCTCTTTTCTTCCCCATTCTTGCATGCAATGGCAGCCTACCATACTTTTGTTTTTGGCCATTTTACAGTTCTGAAAAAGTTCTTATTTTGGTCCATACTTCATGTTTAATTTAGGTCCTTTCATGGTTTGGGGCCTCCATAGGTCACTTCATGTTATATCCCTCTTTTATTCCCCATTCTTGCATGTTTAGTTAGCCTACCATACTTTTGTTTTTGGCCATTTTACAGTTCTGGAAAAGTGCTTATTTTGGTCCATTCTACATATTTTATTAAGGGTCTTTGGCTGTTTGGTGATTATTTTGTATACCTCATGTTATAGCCACTTTTGAGCCTAATTTTGCATCACATTTCTATCATGTTTGTATACTGATTTGAGGTCTGCCATATACTGTAAACATTCATATTTTTGGTCCCTCTTCAATGTTGTAGAAGGAAATTTTTCAGTTTGAGTTTTTCTTATACCACTTGCTTCATTACCCCTCTTTTGGCCCCTATTCTTGCATGCTATTTTTGCCATACCTATGCTTGCTGTTTGGCCATGTTTATAACTGTGAAAGTGCATCTTTTGGGACTGTCTAGCTTCTGTCTTTGCATTGCATGTCCATGTTGTGCATGTTTGGCATAGCTATAGGCCATTTCGGGTGCCTAATTCGCATTTCGGGACAATTACATGCATTTGGTATCATTTCGCCTCATTTCGGGACTGTTTTCCCCCATATTTTACTGTTGAAATTCCATTAGAATGATTGCATGTCATTTCCATGTCATTTCATTGCATTTTGACATCGCCTCGGTTTGCGTGCCCGTGTGCACGCATTTCGAGGCACCTCTTTTTATCTGCCGGCATCCTATGTGAGTGTGGCTGAGGCTCACTCATGTTGGTATAAGCCCATTTGTCATTTCCATGTCATTTCATCACATTCCGCCATTGCCTCAGTTTGCGTGCCCGTGTGCACGCATTTCGAGGCACCTCATTTTTATCTGTCGGCATCCTATGTGAGTGTGGCTGAGGCTCACTCATGTTGGTTTAAGCCCATTTGTCATTTTCATGTCATTTCATTGCGTATGTCATCGCCTCGGTTTGCATGCCCGTGTGCACGCATTTCGAGGCATCTCATTTTCATTGCATTTGTCATCGCCTCGGTTTACGTGCCCGTGTGCACGCATTTCGAGGCATCTCATTTTCATTGCATTTACCATTGCCTCGGTTTGCGTGCCCGTGTGCACGCATTTCGAGGCATCTCATTTTCATTGCATTTACCATTGCCTCGGTTTGCGTGCCCGTGTGCACGTGTTTCGAGGTATCTCATTTTCATTGCATTTACCATCGTCTCGGTTTGCGTGTCCGTGTGCACGCACTTCGAGGCATCTCATTTTCATTGTATTTACCATTGCCTCGGTTTGCGTGCCCGTGTGCACGCACTTCGAGGCACCTTATTTTCATAACATTTTACCATTGCCTCGGTTTGCGTGCCCGTGTGCACGCATTTCGAGGCCTCTCATTTTCGTAGCATAGTGCATACTAGGTTGTATCTTAGACAGCATTCTGTCATTTTCTCGGTTTGCGTGCCCGTGTGCACGCATTTCGAGACATCTCATTTTCATAGCATTGTGTATGTTAGGATTGCATCTTAGTTGCATTTCACGCATATCATGCATATTGCATCGTGTCCGGAATAGGAGTTAGCCCGGGCACGGGAAACGAGGTACATTTCGTACTCCGAGTGACAGAATGTGTCTCAATTCCCCCAGTCACCGACACTCCAGATTGTCCATGATGGAGTTAGGTTTTAGCTGTAGTTTCATGTGCATTCATCCTATATTGAGTTGTGCATTTCGACTCCTCGGCCATCATGCCTCGGTATGCGTGATTGGTGGCACGAGGATCGAGACATGCATATATCTGTGCAAATACATTGCTATGCCCCTTTCCTGCTCTCTATTGCAGCAAAATCAGGAATCAACAACTTTTTGGGGCTTGGCACGCATTTCAAGAACAGATGTAAACAGAGGCTAATTGGGGCATTCCGGTGGATTTCCGCGCAAGACAATCCGGACATGCATCATCCATCAGAAGCAAGGCAGTCCCTGGCTTGCACGCCAGTTTTATTTGCTTTCTTAGTTAATTCATTAATTAATTAGGATTTTGTAATATTTCAGACTGTAATATTCTTTTATTCGGGACTGTAATATTTGGACTGTATTATTTATTCGGACCCTCTGCGCGAGGGCATAACTGTAATAAGTGTGCGTGAGTGTGATGTATGTCTTCCAACCCCACGTCTTTCTTCCCTTTTATTTATCCGCTTATGATGGTTAGATTAGGGCATATTTAAATTAGCATACAGTATGACAGCATGCTTGCATCATTCATCTGTATTACATGCACCGGGCTCGGCGCATCATACTAACTGCATTGTACCTTCAATTTCAAAGTTGAATACATGATAGTTGTAACATTTCATATGCCATCTTAGAATAGCCGAGCCTGTTATAATCGCATTTTGCATGTGTTGCATTAGGCATTTCTGTATAGTTAGGATCATGCATGATTTCTAATGAAGTTTCTATTTTGGCTTGGAGTACTCGGTAAGCTTTATGCTTTAGCATCCTTGCACGCGTGTGAGTGACTGCCATGAATAGCATGCTTACCATGAGGCTATGTGCTTATGTGATATAACTGCCTGAATGCCTGTGGGTGAATGTTGGGTTATCTAAATTGGAATAAATCATCAAATGTTTCAAGCCTACCTGCGGGTAGCAAACCATTTTCAAAAACAAGCATGAAATGTTTTGTTCCAATTTGGGCGACCCGGTCTATACTTGTATGCTGTGAGCATCACATAGTAAACTAGGCTAATAACCGGAATAAGAACATACAATGTTTTCAAAAATTGATATCATGATTAGTAGAGGCCGGTCTATGACCGGGCGAGCGGGGGTGCTCACGAAGTGACCTTCCCCAATCGTACCCAAGTTCCCGAGCCGAGGCAACTTTGGTGATGACGGACACGTGGCCTCTTGGCACCGAGTCAGGGTTTCCTAAATTTCCCAAAATAAAATATTTAGGTGGCGACTCTGTATCTGGCAAAGCAGTCCATATTTGGCACTACTTTTTCAAAAAATCAGTTTCTCAAAATGATTTGCCGGATTTGGACTCTTTGGTTCAGATTAGGAACCGTGACATTTCAAGAGTCCGAGCTGTAGTGACCCCAAATGAACAGAACGGGAGCTTAACCCTCCCGGGGCGTTCGGGGGACGTCTACAGTATTCTTATCTATTGAAATGTTGATACAACTAGTATGTTTATCTATTGTAAAATGGAAAATGTCTAATATGAGTCACTGTCTCATATAAGTGGTTGGCCAGGTTCTGAGCCGTTGATGTAAATTGTGAAATTGATAAGAAATGGAAACTGTAATGAAACATGAACATAGTGGTCATGAAATGGAAATGGGTTATGAATTGATTTATGGAAATTGAACATTTATCAATTGCTAATGTCTTAGTTATTGCTCATACTGTGTTTAGCATATTTCTACTGGGCGTTGGCTCACCCTATAGGGTACATTATTTTCAGGTACAGGTAGTATGCCACCTCCAAGGACATAGCTTGGATGATAATGAGAGTTGACTCTTTTTGTTTATTTTGTTTGTATTACATGTATATCAAACCAAGGGCTTATTTTGTATAGAGTTAGTACTCTTCTTTTGTGTAACCAGGTGTTGACTTGGAAAGCTGTAAGCCCATAGGGCATTTGCTTTTGTTGTTAACATGTAATACAGTTGTAAAAATTACTCTGATGAATAGAAATGGTTGGTTTCTTTTATATCAATGCATGTCTAAAGTGTTGGGTTTTATGTATTTTTTTTTGAGGGCGTTACAAGAATTTAACAATTTTATTAGCTGTTATTATTGTCATCATGAATGATCTTGATAATAAAATTTTGGAATTTTATTAGAGTATGATTTTTATGATGCTCAAATGAAAACATCAGATTTTCAAAAAGGCTTTATCAAGATCAGAAAACCCAATAACAAGAATCAAATAGTCGGCCTAGTTAAAAGCAACTCATCTTCTTCACAGAAAAGTACTAGGAATTAAACTAAGTTCTGATTTTTAAGTAAACAGCAATTCTACATAATCAGGAAAAATACTCGGAAAATTGTCTACAATGTTAAATGGTTGGATCAAATTGATATAGGGTGTGGTCCACATTGCATGAAGTTAAATTTATATCAGACTTTCAAATTGTAGGCACTTTTCTACATACATATCATTTATGTTAAGCAAGAATTACAACCAAAGCCATAGTTGCTGCCATTTATAGTTACTTACTGTATGATGTATAACTTCATGTGACTATGATATATGGACTGATGTTGGCTCAAATAATTTGGAAAATACAACCACAATTTTATTTTCTTTCAAATTTGTTTGGAAAATAATACACTGGCACAAACTTGAAAGAAAGAAATACAATTTTTGACATAAACGGCTATTAAAATACAACTTTTTCGCAGATATGCTTATACAATCTAAACTACAACTTGTACTATTAAATAAGACAAAAAAGAAAAAAAGAGAGAAAGAAAGAAAGAAATGTGTTTTGCTTTTATGATGCTGAAAACAACATATTTCCTTAATGTTATGTTTGGAGCATGGATTTAGTTAAGGATTTGGAAAGGGAAAGGGAATAAGTGGTGAAATGCAATCATATTTAATTCACATTTCATCTACATTTTTCTTTTTTCCTTTTAAATCCTTACTCAAATCCATGATCCAAACACAGCATAATGGTTCTATGAAGATAAGAAAACCCAATAACAATAATCCAAATCCAATAGTCAAATAGATGAATAGGTCGGATACCGAGTTATCAAAAAAATAATCCAATAGTCCATCCAATTAAAAGCTAAACTACTATGAAATTAACGAAGTTATGATCTGTCAAATAATCCAATAGTCCATCCAATCAAATAATCTTTTTTTTTTCTTTCTTTCTTTCTAGATCTTTTATTTTTTATCTTTTAAGTGGCCAATCGGTTGGTGTTGGTACATTTGTTTAACTGTTTATGTAATGGTTATTGATACTTTGAACAAAGGTAGTACAGTTTCATCTCTGTTATTGGTTATGCAATTTGTTAATGTGAAAAGATGTGCAAAATAATATTTTTCATACATAGATTCTTTCTTTTCGCCCCATAATCATAAATCTCCTTAAGTATTGTCTTCTTTGCTAACTCTGTTTTGATGTTCTGTTGTTGTTTGTCACAGGTCCTCAATTTCTACATCTTAACGTAGAAGTGAAGCTATACCTCCCCTCTCCCTCCCTCCTTAGCAGTTGCATTGGAAGGTGTGCTTTTTAATTTATTTACTTTTAATTAATAGCAAGGCACAACCAGGTGTGCTTTTTATTTATTTGTTTATTTTAATTGATAATAGAATACTTGCGAGTGTGCTTTATTTATTTATTTTCTTTCAATTAATAGCAGAGCACTGGTGGGTGTGCTTATTCACTCATTTGATTTTGATAATTAATATTTGATAGCAGGGCACTAGCGAGTGTGCTTATTTATTTGTTTGATATTAATTTATAGCAAGGCACTGGTAGGTGTACTTTTTTGTTAATTTGTTTCATTTTAATTGATAGTAGAGTATTTGCAGGTGTGTTTTTTTATTATTTGCGTTCAATTGATAGCAAAGCACTGGTGGGTGTGCTTATTTGTTCATTTTCTTTTAAGAATTGATAATTTATAGCAGAGCACTGGCAGGTGTGCTTTTTCTATTTTCTTTTAACAATTGATAATTGAAAGCAGAGCATTGGCGGGTATGCTTATTTGTTCATTTTGTTTTAATAATTGATAATTGAAATTGAGCACTGGCAGGTGTGTTTTTTTATATTTTAATTTATAGTAGGGTACTTGCAGGTGTGTTTTTAAATTTGTTTGCTTTGAATTGATAGCAGAGCACTGGCGAGTGTGCTTTTTTATTTGTTTGATTTTAATTTATAGCAAGGCACTGATGGGTGTACTTTTTTATTTGTTTGTTTCATTTTAATTGATAGTAGAGTACTTGCAGGTGTGTTTTCTTATTATTTGCATTTAATTGACAACAAAGCACTGGCAGGTGTGCTTATTTGTTCATTTTCTTTTAAGAATTGATAATTGAAAGCAGAGCACTGGCAGATGTGCTTTTTATATTTTAATTTATAGTAGGATACTTGCTGGTGTGTTTTTGAATTTATTTGTTTTGAATTGATAGCAGGGCGCTGGCAGATGTGCTTATTTATTTGTTTGATTTTAATTTATAGCAAGGCACTGGCGAGTGTGCTTATTTATTTGTTGATTTGTTTGATTTTAATTTATATTATGATATTTACGAGTGTACTATTTTATTATTTTGCATTTAACTGATGCCAAATCTGCACATCTGTTGTCTACGTGCACATCTATTGTCTATGTGATTTGTTATGTATATATGATGGATGAACCTAAAAGTAGTAGGCAGAAAGAGGTCAACAGTGAAATTGACAATCAAGTTGCTTCGGATGGCAATGATGATGTTATCGATGGGAAAGAAGAAGGGTTAGCTTCCCAAACCTATGATAGTTTACAAATGCTTACTAAGGTTGATGTTTTGCAAATGAAATTCAATTCAGAGGAGGATGCTTATTCTTTCTATAATGCATACGCTAAGGTCATTGGTTTTAGCGTACGAAGAAGTAAGAAACGAATTTGTGGAGACAACAAATTTGTAGAGAAGAGAGTAGGAAATGGGTTTGTTCAAGGGAAGGTGTAAGAGAAAAGAAATATTTACAGCGTGTAAGAACTCCCAGGGAAAAAACTATACTTTTTTGTAGCGCCATATTTCATGTGTGTTATGACAAGACAATTAAAAAATATGTTGTGACCCACTTTGTAGGGGAACACAACCATCCCTTGGCAGCACCACACTACGTCCCTTTTCTTTGGTCACATAGGTTTGTAACAAGTGCAGACCAAGCTCAAGCAAAGGCCATACGCAATGTGGGCATGAAAACGAGTTAGATCATGGATTTTATGGTCCATCAATCATGGGGTTATGGGAAGGTGGGCTTCATTCGTAGAGATTTGCACAACCAATTCTAAGCTGAGCACAAAGTACAACTCGCAGAATGGGATGCATAGGGTGCCTTGGGATACTTATCAGCTAAACTAGATGCAGATCCATTATTTTTTTTCAAGTACAACGTCGATAAGGATAACCAGTTGGACAAGATTTTCTGGGCAGATGGTAGGTCTTAGATGGACTATGCTTGCATTTGGTGATGTATTGGTATTTGATACAACTTATCGTACAAATCAGTATAAGAAGCCATTTGTGATTCTAGCTGGCGCGAGTAACCATTTTATGACAATCATATTTGGATGTGCTTTGTTGCCTGATGAGACAATGGAGACATACACGTGGGTGTTGGAAATGTTAATAGAGGCCATGGATGGACAAAGACCCATCTCTGTTGTAACAGATGGTGATAGGGCAACACGTTAGGCAATTGAAAAAGTTATTCCAAATTACAGACATCGCTTATGTTCTTGGCATCTGGAGAAAAATGCCTCAACAAATGTCCACATACTAGAATTTACTAATGATTTCGCATAGTTGATGTTAAAGAAATGTAAAATTGTTGAGTTTGACAATGTCTGGGCTCGTATGGTGAAACAATACAAGTTGGAGAACAATAACTGGGTGTTGGAGATTCACCGCAAGCATGATAAGTGGACTGAGGCGTATCTTCGTAGTCACATGTTTGCTAGGATGAGGAGCACTTAACGTGTCGAGAGCATGAATGCATATTTCAATATGTTCCTAAAACAAAAGGTAAGGTTGTACAAATTTGTAGCACAATATGATGGGGCTCTTGCTAGGATTAGTGTTAATGAGGCAAAAACAGAATCTAAAACAAAGAATAGTTTCCTGGTTTTGACTACGCCATTCAGAAGCTTGGAAAAACATGCAGCTGAGCTCTTTACTTGAAAGATTTTTTCATTGTTTTGACGTAAAATCAACAAAGAGGGAAAATTGTTTGTGATGGAAAGAGTTGAGTTGGAGGATCGTTGCACCTATCGTTTTAGTGAGTACAAGGCACCAACATGCACATGGACGGTTTTGTATTTTCCAGCAGATATCACAATAAAATGTTGTTACTTGAAGTTTGAGTTGTTTGGCATCCCTTGCTGCCACATGGTTGTTGTCATGAAATCTGAACAATTAATGTGTATTTCACCAAGTTGTGTCTTGAAGAGATGGACAAGAGGTGGTAGGTCAGGATATCAACAACCAAGTCTTACCCAAATTTCTAGCACCCTAACACAGACAGCCCAGTTCGGTATACTGAGCTCATGTTTTAGTGAAATGTTATATTATGCCTTACACGTAGACAACGATTTTGAAGAGGCAAGGGAAATGGCTTTCCAGATGACATCAAAGATGAAAAAACGCTGGGCAATGCGAACTGAATATAATACAAAGTTTGGGGACAAAAATATTGCACCTAAATTATGTGGCGTTGGTGATCCTAATGTAGTGAAGATCAAAGGGAACCTCGGAGGGACATCTTCTATGGGTAAACCTCTAAAACTAAGGCGGTGTGGGTATTGTAGGTATGGTACTTTAATTACATGCCATTTTTCCATCCTATTGCATGTACATGATTATTAAAATTGTTTATGCATTATTTGCTATTGTAGGAGCATCGGACATATGAAACGGAGGTGTAAAAAATTGGCTTCAACTAGCCGGAAAGAGGGTAGCGACTCAAACATTGAAACATTCATGAACACAGAGTTGGAGCCCCACATGGAAGATATCAATGAACCGACAGATTCTCAAGTGTAGTTTAGTTTTATGATGAGTCTTATAGTGATCGATACGTTGTTTTTGCAAGGAGACATTAGTGCATATTAGTTACATTTTGTTGATGTCATAGGTGTTTTTATCTTTCACAATATCCATAAATTTCTTAGTTTAAAGAATCATTTAAAAAATAAAGGTGAATAAATCCCAAATCTGTTTGCTTGACTACGGTCCTTAAGTTGGATGAACTGTTCTTACGTTGGATGAGTTTACAATCACTACTAATATTGCAGCATGTCTCTCTCTCTTTTTTAGCCCTAATATTTATTTTTATTTTTAATGAATAACAAAGAATGCATAAATATGGCTATGCCACCCTAAACGTGTGGGGCTCCCTTCATATGTCAGTTTTGATTTTTTGAATTGTCTCGTTTTCTTATCAAAATTTACATCTGTCTACCTTGTTTTACATGTTAACACATAAATTTCTTAGTTTGGAGAATCATTTAAAAAACAAAGGTGAATAAATCCTAACTCTGTTTGCTTGACAGCTATCCTTAAGTTGGATGAGTTGTCCTTACATTGGATGAGTTTACAATCACTACTAATGTTGCAACGCGTCTCTCTCTTTTTCAGCCATGCTATTTATTTTCCTTTTTAATGAATAACAAAGAATACATTAATATGGCTATGCCACCCTAAACGTGTGGGGCTCCCTTCATATTTCAATTTTGATTTTTTGAATTGTCTCATTTTCTTATCAAAATTTACATTTGTCCACCTTGTTTTAGATGTTAACATATGTTCGAATCTTACGTAGGTAATTGAACTTGGCGTGGATAAAAACAACAACAATATTGGGTAAAGGAAAAGCGGTAGCTCCTCCCAATGACCTTGGTATTTTTCCTAAACGAGCTGTTACTATAGAGTGCACTGAAGAAGTTAATTAATGCTGAAATTTCGGCAATTGTGAGCCACCTACATATCCAAAACCTGATCGATAGGAAAGACTTATGTCAACTTGGTACGAGAATTCTTTGGTAGCATACCAAATAATCCACATGCAGCATAGTTCGTGGAACGTATGGCAAAACAGAAGAGCAAAGTCAAAAACAACATGAAAGATAAGATCCAACTTTGTTTGAGCGCCTATCAACTTATTTGTATGAGGTTATTTCCATATTGATCCGGACGGACTTGTAACACAAGAAAGCCATGAGGAAGGTCAAGTTAGAACTAAAACAAATGCGGAAACTGTTTTGTGTTGAAGCTTCATAAAATTCAACTAGTGATAAGGAATCTGATGGGTCCAACCATAATGAAAGCCAACAAATGGACACAACTATAAATGCATGACCAAATTTCTTGTCAACCCTGTTCTTTTATGAACAATGTTATTTTTTTTTCTTTTTTCACTTATAAAACAAATTGTAAACAATGTTAGCCTTCGTATGAAATTTTTGAGTGATTGTAATTGTAACAACTAAGAGTATTGCTTCACAATTACATATCAGATGTAGTTTCATCACACCAATCTTCAGCACTAGTAGATATTCCATAGCAATTGGTAACAAAAATCCAAAACTAATATACTTATTCAAGCATCCACAAAAAATTGCCAAACCAAGTTAGTTACATTCGTCCAACCTTCTTGAACCATTAAATATGCTCATAATTGTAAAAAAAAAACTTAGTGGCAAAAACGATGTTTGTTATCAATCTTTCTTTTTCCTTTTGGCCTTCCGGAGCCTAAAGTACCTATTCAAAAGGAAATTACATTGAATAAGTAATGAGTTGAGCTTATGAAGGACATAAGTTGTTCGTGGTTTGGGGACGCACCTCTCTTTGTATGCGTCGAACCGATCCATAACATCAATATACTTACTGTTCAACAAATCTTTCACTAGGTCGACTAGCAGCCTAAACCTTTCTACCTTATCAAACTAAGGAAATAGAACAAACAATATACCATTAACAATACCATCATCTGACAATATAATTGTAATAGTGTAATTATGCGGTTAAACATGAAATAGTCACCTTGTGTACACCGGTCGGCATGACAACACCTTGTATATACTTTATGACGAACATACCATAGTCATAACTTCATGAAAATATGCATGTGAAGGTCAACCTTGTGTGTAATGTTAATAGGAGAGCCAAAATTGAATAGTGAAGGAATAATTTTTATAGTATACCTATCGGTCTTCTGTTGGAGACAAGGGTCTTTCAATCTCTCTAATTCAAATTCCTTGACATTTGTAACATACTGGTCTCCAAAATAGTGTTGCAATAACAAATGCATTGTTTGAACCTATGCATGAGCGTAGTAAGATAGATTATGATGATTATTTTACCAAAGAAAAAAATAAAATTTAAATGGCCTACCAGTTTCCTTGCCATTAATTCTCGACTTTCGTCGTTTGTACGACTAGGACGTGAGTCAAATAAATAGGCCATGCGATGTGCCATATCTATCTTTACACAAAACCAACGTTCTCCATTGTCATTCACTGGAATATATATCTAAGCAACAATAATAACAAAACTTAGTGCAATGTTGCCCAACCAATTTAGAAAATAAAAATGTAATAAATAATAATAATACCATAAAACACATATTAAAAAATTAATAATAGTAGTACAATCGAGAGGATATTTAGAATAGTCGTGCAAAATGTAAGAGTGCTTGACCCATTACTTCTTCACAAGCATGAAGCTTCCCAGTGTATCGAGACTCCTCAAAAAATTCGTCGCATAGCTTTGCATGGTCCGTCCCATTCAAAATATGTTGCTACATTCAATAATGTACAAGTATGTTTCAGTAAGTGTACATCAACACCCAAACATAAACATGACACACTAGACTACTCACCGATACATATGTGGGAAAGTACCGTGTACTATGACAGTTATCCGAAAAAAGCCTTCTTTGTGCATTTGTCAATGTCGCTACAACTAAATTGATAATCTACAATACATGCAACAAATAATAATTTCAGACCTATTTCATTGAAAATGACATCAAATAGTAATATTGATGTATGAAATGAACACTTACGGAACCACGAATCCAGGTTTTTGGTTGTAATGAGCACAAATCTAAGTGGGTGGCAATTCAATCGGCGTGTAAAATAGCTCCATCACCACAATATCCTCACTGAATCATGTAAAAATTGAAGGGTTAAACTTATTGTTAATTGATAGAGGAACATACAAACTCAATAAAATCACCTGTTATCCAAATCCTTATCGAAACAATATTCCTTCAGAATTTTTTCCTCGGCAGATAAAGGACATGGCCTTACGATTCGTGCAGTGGATGACTTGTGAATATAGCCCAATACATAAATAACAAATTTTCAAACTTTGTACAGTGCGTTATAGGGGATTGGAGATCAAGAACAATAACAGAATGAGTAATAACCTCAATAGCATCAAAATTGGCGCCAAATAGTTTTCCAAGTAAGTTCAAACTCTACCACAAATTACAACCAACAATAAAAAACCAAATCGTGAAATAGAGTATGACAAATGAATAACATTGTATAATACATGTATAATCTACATGACTCACTGGCTCAAACTTATCCTCCTTTGTATTGAGAGACGAATTTGCTGCATTTAAGTCAAGCATTGTTTTGGTTAGTCCTTTTTTAATGGCTTTTCTCTTGTTACTAGTGATGGCTGTATAAGGTGACCGCACATATTGACTTTCCACCCCCTCATGTGAACGTCGAGTGCACCGTCCGCCATATGGACCAGTTGATGAACTAGATCCATCAACAAGTTGGAGTTTTGGGATTTTTTTCCTTCGTTTATTGTTCAATCCCACTTTCATTTTGTTTTGCTTATTGTTCCTCCCTTGTAGCTGATGTGTAATGGGAGCACCATTTGTATCAGAAGAACCATCAATGGAATCAAAAAATGGTGAATTCGTTACTCGTTTTTGAACCTAGGTGGTTTGATCATGAAGATGGGAATCCAATTTGAAGATTGATGGTGCGAGCAGAATTCTATTTCCATCCGTGTTTTTCGATGCTACCATAACATCAGGTTGTGGCAGTAGAACAGGGGTGACATGTTCCACTATAGGTACAACCGTAGATTCTACCACAACATCATGTTTTGACGGGAGCACATTGGTCACATGTTCAACTATAGGTATAACCGTAGTTTCTACAACTCCAGGTGCAACTATGTCAGCTAATTTATTACGTTGGTCGTGCTCCACTTCTCGTTGCTTTGGCATTTGTGGTGGCTCCAATTTTTCCATGACCATGGGAATGGAAGAATTAGTTATTCCACTTTTAACAATGACAACTAGTTCTTCCAAAATACTTTTAATGTCACAAACAGTCGTCTCAATTTTTGAAATCCGACTATCATCAATATTTTTCATTTCCTCGCTTTATACTGATGGCGGCATTTGCTCTTCAACAACAAAATTAACAGTAACCTATTTACAGACATGTTATAGAGAATTTAGTTTTCCATTTCAACATGAAGAAGAACAAACAAAACCAAACCTAAAAGAATGGAAATAAAGAATGACTTTCTCATTCTGGTAACCTCTCCAAATCAGCCAAGCAAAGGACCGAGCGAGCACGAGCAACATGACAACCAATTGGAGCAACACATACTATGTAATGAAATAGGCATTAAAATCAAGTATTTATAACAAAATAATTATTAATTGGTTGCAAGTTTACCATTATAAGAAATAAGCATCATTTGGTTACAACTGACTTTTTGAAGTGTACTTGCGTAAACTACAAACAAAGAATTGAAGAGTGAACTTTGACCAATTATAATCCTTCATGCCATCCACATTCTGAACGAGGTGAATGAAGGATTGTTTAACAACATCCTTTGTGGTTGGGCATAAGAATGCACCTAGTATGTATAGGGCAAATATCCTCTTAAATTCCTTCTCATCTCTATGTAATCATTCTTCTCCTCCTTCCGTTGGGTTCTCCATTGATGTCCTATGCCCTTTGTCATCTACATTGCCTCAAAAGTGAACATAAGTGATGCTAGTAGAAAAAAACAGATACAGATAGCATTAAATATGATAACAATTTGTGGTAAGCAATGTGCAAACCGTGTCGGTGACTTTTATTTGTGTTTCCTGCTTGCTTTTGTTTTCATCTTGGCTACAGGTTCAACCAAATGAATAATAAGGACTAATATTTAAACCCAACATAACAAATGCAATTAAAATAAGAAATTGAATAGTGTGAAGAAACAATACTTGTAGAAGAAGAATGCCGGTATAAATTGTTTGTGTATGCAAGGTTTGTTACTTCCTTCACTCATTGTGTATTGTTATATATTATCTACACAAGCAAAGGTGAAATAATCGTTTGAGAGAAAATTAAATCAAGTTAGTCAATGCGAGAAAAGCACACACATGAAAAGAAAAATAATAAAGACAAACTATTCAATTACACATTGTTTATAAAAAAAAAATTAAAAAAAAAATTAAATGAGACAAACAAATAAACACACAAAATCCAAAGAATGCAACAAGAAAATCATAGATTTTGGGAGTCTTCGGCCTTGTTTGGTTTGGATTTGGGAAAAAGATTTTGGAGAAAATCTTTGGAAATTTTGTTTGGTTTGTAATTTTTCTCAAAAAATTTTCAAAATCACTCTCTCTATTACACATCAATCAATCACTTTTTCTCTCTCCTCTTTCATTTTCAATCACTTTTTCTCTCACATACATCTACTCAGTTACAACAAAATATCAAATCATTCCAAACTCCCAAACTCCAAAACTATTTTCAAAATATACAACCAAACAAACTACAAAAATTTCTAAACTCACTTCCCAAAATATTTTTTGAAAACTTATCTCCCAAAATCAAACCAAATAAAGCCTAAAAAAATTTAAAAAAATTCACTAGAAACAAAAAAAGAAGAAGAAGCTTTCACTGTGTTCGGTTTCAATATTCTAAATTCAATTGTTTGAAAATTGAGATTTTTATTTTTTGTATTTTTTTTTGTTTTTAATGAATAATTTTAAAATTTTAAGTAATTTTTTAAATACACCTTACTTAGATATATTTAAAAATTTTAATATTTGTAAAAAAATAAATAAATACATAAGAATATAAAAAATTTATTATTTTTGTATTTTTTTACAATTTTAATATTTAGTAAAAATTAATTAAATTATAAAAAAAAATTAATTTTTTAGAAAGTGAATTTTGAATTATGAAATCAAACCAGTTGTTTGGTTTCCAATTGGTGAAAGAGTGAAAAAAAAAAAAACTCTCCCCTCTCCGACTATAAAAGCTAAGCCGTCTCACTTTCGTTCTCTCTGTGTCGGCCTCTCTTTTAAAACCTAAACACCTGTCGTCGCTCTTCGAAGAAGCTGCTTAAACCCTATGGCCATGGCTATGAGATTAGCGGCGGCGAGAGTGGCTCCGGCTGGGCCGCTCGGCTTAAGAACTGCGTTGTTCTCGACTCTAACTTCGTCTTCGCCGTTCGTTCCACCGCCGACTAATCAAGCGGAGAGGCCTCCTCCAGCTGAACCCTCCACCAACCTCTTCGTCTCCGGCATGTTCACTTTCTCTTTATTCTTTTTTCAATTTCTGATTACTCTTTTGTATTTCTCTCTTTAATTGCCCTAATTTGTAGTTTTGATTCATTTTATTTTACATTTTTTTGGGTTACTATCTGTTAATCTGCAGATCTTAGGTTTTTTGGGTGAAAAATTTATCCTTTAGGCTGTGTTTGGATCAAATACCGTTGTTTGTGGTACAGAAGTTCTAGAAAATTGGGAAATGCCCTACCTTTCAGTGCGGTTTGAATTATTGATTTACGTAATCGGAAGTAACCAATTAGGTTTACAACGAAACCTAGAAATCGATCACTACAAAAACGAAGAGGTTTTGGGTAGGGATTTGGAAATGGAATGAAAAAAGTGTGTGAAATGCGAGTGTGTGAAATGTAGCTCATATTTCACCCAACTTTTCCCATTCTGTTTTTAAATTCCTACCCAAATCTATGATCCAAACGCGGCCTTAGGCACTGTACTCAACTGAACTGATTACGTTCTCTCTTTGTTACCTATGCTGCCTACCCATTAGTTGTTTGCATTAAGATAGTGTGACAGAAAATGGATAGTGATAGTTGGTACCATTTAATGGAGGAATTACTTCAACGTTGACCTGCCATGGTAACTAACTTTAGGGTTGCCAAGTCTTTAAATATTTATTTTATATAAATATTTGGATGGATGTGTGGTAAGACTAAGAATGATAACATTAGAAATGAATATTTTCGTGAAATGGTAAGAAATAATTTGAGATAGAACAAGTTAAAATGGTTTAGTCATGTAGAACGAAAATCTATAGATACAACGGTAAAGAAAAATGATAATCATTGTAAATAGAAATGATTAGGAGGAGGAAAAGACCTAAATTAAACTAACATGGGATGTGGTACTAGAAAATAATAGGGATTTATTTAATTTAATTCAACTGCATAGTCCTTGATAGGGCCAACCCCATACAAGGTTTGGTTTGGTTTGGTTTGCATTATTTATTTTACACCCATGTGATCATATAACCATGTTGGAACTCCTTACATGAGACTGAGTATCAGTAGATCTTCTCTGCATTGTTAATCATTCACAGAGTTTTACCGTCAGGTATGCATATAGGTCCTCTTTTGAAAGAAAGAACAATTTTTTGGACTACAAACAATGCATTTGGATTGATGTTGTTGATCCTATTAGATGACGCCAACAAGGTAAATAAAATTGGTTTTGAAAACTTTAGAGACGAGATTGGGTTTTTGATGATAATGGTTGCACACGCTTTGGCAATCCACAGCAACAAATCTACTGCCAACCATCAGTTTGGAGTCGAGAACATTCAGCATCAGGACTATGGTCATTGACATGATAGAGTTTCTGTTGTCTTGGATAGTCAACATGTTGGTCCTCTTATTATCAAAATCTCATTATACTTTACATGTTAGTGAAATGACACTTCAGCCTAGATGGTGCAACAGCTAAAAATTACTGAAATCCAATTTTCCATGATAATTTGCCATTAAGTCAAGTCTAAAATCTTCAAATCATCTACTAAATATGCTTAACATTGTACAACCAGTGAATTTGAATGTAGTTGACATAATTAGATTTGTCCAGATGCAAGGGTAGATTTGCAGCTCAGTAAAATGGTTTGGTATATGGGTCTATGTTATCTCAATATTTATGAGAACATAAATTCATATAAACTTTCTTAGTGTAATTGTGAAATAAATTGCCTACTGTCTAATTTAGTAAGCACTTTTGCTTGTTATGGGTGTTTGGCAACTGTTTCGGTTGGGCAGGAAGTAGGGTCTTAGACAAAAGCCTGTCACCAGATGTGCTAAGGCTCTATCCCTAGTGGTTTGGCATTTTATGTTATGTCAGCTTTGCTTTGAGTTGTTGTGTCATTGCTCAAAGTAGAGTATTCCCCCCCCCCCCCCCCCCCCCCAACAACCCCAGTAAAGATTGATGTTAATCTTTATAGCTACTTGTACTTTGGAACCATGAGTTTAATAAATATTGTCGTATGAAGTCCATTTGTCTGATAGCATTGGTTCTATACTCATTGCTGCTCTGGCTGTTAATGGCATGAGTTTGTGAGTATTTATCACATATGTTGGACACAGAAATTATGATCTCTCTCTCTCTCTCTCTCTCCTAAGTATTTATTTATCATCTTCCCTTTCTGGAGGACCCTGCTGACCCTGCATGGTGGCTGGGTTTGGTCTTGCGTTGGTAAAGGATGATTGGCCAATTATTTGGTGTTCTAAGCTTATATCCGATATCATTTGTAAAAGGGTATTGATGCTAGAAATATATACTTTTTAAATGATATGGGGACTTGTGATATTCTTCGGTAATGTTTTTTGTTTGGTTGATTTCAGATTCATGAATAAAATACTGGAGGTAGATTGGTGATTTTGTTTGTCTTTTGAGATTCAGCTTATAGAAATGCAGAATCAACTAAATAAATGCTCTCAGTTTGTTTTGTTTCTTATATTGTTTTTTCTTTTGGGAGTGCACAAACAACCTCAGGCAATATGATTGTCAAGGAGAGCAGATAAGAGTAAGCCAGTGGAATCTACTATCTTGTGGATTTTTTTTCCCCTTTCCTTGTTTTAGTGTTTCTAATGGATCTTTGAAATTTGTGGTTGAATCCTTGAAATTTGTGGTCAGATGGTCATGTTTTGTTTTTTTGTTTTAAAAAATCTAATTTTCTTTTCTCAATATTTGTTCTCATCTTGTGGTGTAGCTTGCCCACAATGATGTGTTGTCATGAATTCTAATATTTTATGCTGGTCTTGGCATTGGTGGTGACCTTATCTTAAGCCACTGTAATTTTCACCAGAATCTTCTTCCTTTACTTTCAGGGCTTAGCAAACGTACTACTACAGAAGGACTTAGAGAAGCCTTTGCAAAGTTTGGTGAAGTGGTCCATGGTTTGTTGTTCTCCTTCAGAATCCTTTTAGAAAATTGCTTTGTCAAAACTAACTGTTATAGATGAAAATGATTGAACATTGGTGTTCTGACCTCTGCAGCTAGAGTAGTGACTGATCGTGTTTCTGGATATTCCAAAGGCTTTGGTTTTGTAAAATATGCTACTATAGAAGATGCTGCAGAAGGTATAAAGGGCATGGATGGCAAGGTGAGGTGGCATTAACACATTTACTTTATGCTGTTTAAAAACTGAGGTTGTTGGTCAGCATGCACATAAATGCGCCCTTGCACAGACACAAGCAGTAGGAGAAAAATGTTGGTTTGAAATTTTGTACCAGACTTATGGCTCAGATTTTTCTCCCCCTTTAGCATATAAGAGTACTGTTGCTTCTTTTCTTTTCTTCTTTTTGTCCCCCAGAAAATTACAATCTGTTTAACATTAGTAGAAAGAACTTTTGGTTCTTCAGATAAATATGTATGGCCATTAAGTTAGAACTTAGAACTAGAAGTGAGAATTCATCTTCAACTATGAATCCTGTCTTGCAAATCTTGAAGTTACTTTTGTTTCCTTTATAGTTTTTAGGAATCCTTTATAGTTAGTGTGGGAAAAAGAGAAAATTGAGTGCTTAAATTGACTTTAATTCTTAACCATTGCAAAGTGTCTGATGACACTATTTTGGCTAAAAATAGCAGCTGTTATGTTTGCTAACAAAGTTGCAAGTTGTTGGCAAAGAATGATTTGGAAGGTTTATGTGTTTTTCTTGTCGAGTACAAGTTGAACTATCTGGGTTCTTGTAATATTTTTCATGTTTTCCGATGATGTCCCATACATTGAAGTTTGTATTACCTGTATGAATTTTGAATGTTATAATTCCTTACATGAAAGGCAACATGAACTACAGCTAGCAAGAAAACAGGGGGTAGAAGTATACACCCTTCACTAGACTGCAGTCATTTTTATTGTGTAATTTGCTACCCTTGACAGTGCTCAATATTTAGATCTCCATCACTTTACCAAATCACTAGCACAATGCTATATGCATTTGCTTCGCAGTTGGCAACCTTTAGTTATGATATTGATGATATATTTTTTTTTTTTTATTGGACTTGGGAATGATGTTCTTTTTTGTATTGTTGGTTTTGTAGTTCTTGGATGGTTGGGTTATATTCGCAGAGTATGCGAGACCAAGACCTCCTCTGCCTGCGAACAACGTAGGACCATCACCTTATCCGCCTGCTTATGGGTCCCCATATGGTCGTCAATAAATTATCAGTGGAATAAGCTGGTCATTTCTAAGGTATATCACATTGGTTTGGACAACAATATAGCATTTGCATTCCAGTTCTCTATTTTGACTTGCTGAGAGCTTCGTGTTCTATTATTTGGAAGTTTAGTTTTTGGAGATGATTAAATTAAGAAACTTGCGGACTTAAATTGTTGTATGATTTTTTTAAACTTCTGCACGATATATGGATGTGTTTCTGGAATCATCTTGATTGTCTTCTATACTTTTTGAGCATGTTTGTTTGGACGGACTGGATAAGGGGAGATTGTAATCTATCGGACTGTTAGTCTTAGGATACATGGTCCTGGACTATTTGGTTGGACTGGATTTGTATCCTATGTTTGTTTAGTCATGGGATTAGAGGTTTGGATTGGACTATTCTATTGAATCCTATGTTTGTTTGGGATATTATGAAAAATGATAAATGCTCAAAAGACTATTTTACCTTTTTGAATTATTTACTAAATAATAGGAATATTAAATTTGAATTATAAATTTTATTTAATTTTTTTACTAGAACTTTTAAAAAATTAAATAAATAGAATATTAATAAATATTACATAAATTTATTTTAATTTGTAATTGAGATTTTTAAATTTTATGACTATTAAATAATTTTCTAGATCTTTGTTCTAGATCTTTGAGATGAGATTTGAGATGAGAGTAAAGTAAATTTGCTTTGTCTGTCACATGGGAAGAAAGTATTAAATAAAAATAAAAATAGAACACAGATGCAAGAAGTTCCCTTAGGCAAAAGATGAAGCTGCTGTGAAAGTAAAATGAGCAAAAGATGAAGAAAGAGATATTAAATATTGAGGGTCAAAAATGTAATTCTTTGACTAATCTCATGGGATAACTCATTTCACGAATTTTGTTCAAACCCTCCCTTCCGGATACAATAGGCCAACAAATATAGGACTAATAGTTTGGAGTAAAAATTTAACACCAAACAACGGATTATTAATCTATTCGGACTAATAGTTTAATCCCATAATCTAATCCTTCAAAACTAACACTTTTTTTTGCCATAAATTTTAGTTTGATGTTGTATATTGATAGGAAATAAGGAGTTCAATTTTAAGGCCTCTTGGTGGCTAGATGGTACTATTATGCTGTGTTTGGTTGGGGAATTTGAAGAGGGATTTGGAAAGGGAAATGAAAAAAGTAGGTGAAATGTGAATAAATCATGCCTATATTTCACATAGTTTCACACACCTTTTTCCTTTTCCTTTCCAAATCTCTCCCCAAATTCCCCAACCAAACACACCATTAGGCTTTTGGGCTAGGTTTTTGCTCTGTTAATTTTCAGCCATTTAAATGGTAGAGATCATCTTGGTTGTAAATATGTGAGAACAATTTGGACAATAGCTAAAATTTTACCAAACCATTGTGCCAATTTAACAAAAGAACATGGAAAATGGGAAGGAGATAGACAAAGCCAGCAACCAAATAAGGTGAAGGAAAAACAAATACACAAACAAACAACCAAATCAGGACTTGGTCTAGAAGCTGTGTGTGAGAGAGGGCATATCATATCTTAATAGTTCTAGTGAGTGAGTGGCATCTCCATATTAATGCCATGTCCTACTCGCCGCTGCTTTAGGCCTTTGTTTTAAACTTCTGACTCCACCTTAGATTGTATTGGAGTTGGGGTACAACCCTTGGTTGGGTCTATTTCTGTAACTATCAAGATGATTCAAATTGTTGATTTGAATTGTTTATTTTGCAAAATGAAAAGTCCCGGGTTCTCTTTGCTTGGTTCCACAATCATTATTTTGTAGAATACATCGATTATATTATTCATGCTAAAACATTAACTAATTAGATATAAGTAGTCAGATGATTAGATCATATTTGTTTTTAAAAATATTAAATGACAAATGTGATTTTGAGAATAAATTTTGTGATTTTTTAAAGATAAATGTGATACAATCATGTGGCTATTGAAATTTGATCAATTTAATTTTTTGCATGAATAATTTGCTTGATAAATTTTACAAATTAAATGGTTTAGATTATTTGGATGGATCCTATTCAAGGGGGGCAATAGGGCCAGTTGTGCCCAAGGCACAATGGGTACACCCCATATTCTGATTGTATTTGGTGTTTAATAGTATCATATCATTTAACATTATCTATATACATTCTTTAAAAAAATAAAATAAAATAAAATTATCTATATGATTTCTCAATTAGTAAGTATAAAAAAAAGTTTGCAAATGAGATAACACTAGCCCACATTCACTAGATAGTTGAGAGGAAAAAAATAAGAATAAAGCTTAAGACCCCCAGTGGGGTGCGGGGGTCTGTTTTCATTGGTTCAAAACTGTTTGTTTGTTTTTTTTTTTTTCATTGGCAGCCCCCCACGTGGAGGTGGGGGTGCTGGGGGTGCTTCCGTACTGGGAGTCCGAATCACAGCTCAAAAAATAATTCACCAAATATATTTTGTAATTTCTTATTTATCTATCAAGAACACAATACCCGACACTTGAGATCTACCTAATAAATTTTCAGATCTGGTGTCACAAGACTTGTCATTTGAGCTCTCATAATTCATCCATACTCATTTATTGCACTACACAGGTGGCACAAAATGAATCAATATATATAATCTCTCAGTGAGAGAGAAAGGGAGTGTTTGCCTTTGTCCTTGTGTCAAGCAATGGGGATGATGGATCAAGACACACTTCTGAGAAAGTAACTAAACAATAGATATTTGAAGCTTTAATTGGTTTATTGTCATTCCATTTTTAGCACAAACAAGTTGTTCAAGTAATTTTGAAAAATTATTGGTAAGGTTTTAGTCATGATTATGAAAGTGCTTCTTTCTTTCCTTGTTGGTTATTAATGGCAGTTTCTCTAAGCAAGACATTTTTGATTTGTTAAAACAAGATTTGGAAGTCTCTTATTTTCTATTTTAACAAGGTAAGATATTAGCGAATTAGTATTAGTAGTCAAATTAGATTTCTATGCACTATTAGTAATAGTTGATTGAGGACAATAACTTTTGAAGTTGAAATAAAATGTTGTTTATTGAAAAATTGAAACTGAAATACTTTTAACATTTCAAAAAAAAAAAAGAAAAAAAAGAGCTATAATGATGTTTGTTGAGTGAAAGTGATGGGTAAATTGATAATCAATTAATGTAAAGGAGGTTGTTAAATTTCACATACATATCCTATTCCAAGGGTTGGGGTGGGGGCCCTACGGTGAGCTGCCCATCTATGGCCTCAACCAATAGAGAATACTTCAAAAATACTTTGGTTTACCTAATTTTATGGCATTAAACATTATTTAAGATTCTTTTCTTGAAGTTTAATGTTTTAATCCCCAATTGTATATACATAATGAACCCTCAAGTCAAGTGAACTCTGAATCTTGATTTTTGTCTCTAATAAAACTTTCACCACTTATCTCTTTCTCTGTAATTGATATGTTACATTGGACTTTGCACTTATTGTTTAAGCTACAATAATCATAAGCATAAATCCATGCATTGCAGAGAACCATAACACTATGATTGTCATCTCCGTGTATTCTTTTATTTATTTATTTAATTTGATCTTATTTTGAAGTTTATTTTCACTCTCTTTTATGCATAATTAAGTGACTTGAGCAGGTCTATTAATATCCTTGTGTTTAGTGGTAAGTCTCTATCATACTACTATTTCAACTATCGAAGAATTGAGTTTGATTCCCTAAAAATAGATGACTTTATTAGTGATAATTACTTAGATTTGTTATATGATTGTAGTTTTAATTTAAAGAAAGCAAGCAATTCACTCCTTCCCACTATGAAGTAAAAGAGTTTGGTAGTGATTTCTCTTTAAAATTGTTTTGGTTGTGTAAGTGGTTGGTGAGTAGATTGTCCATATAGGGAATAAAGTCAGCTAAATTTTAGTAGCACTGATCGAGCTAGGATAAATAAATAAATAGATAAAAGAAAAGAGCAAAATTTTATTAAGGTTTGATGGTGACAAGTCCCACATTAATATGGTCTATATTATCTATTCCTCTTTCAAATGTATTTTTTTAAATCGATTTTGAGTATTTGTATATCTTCCACTTGTTTTACAAGTTGCTTCATATCTACAAGTTGCATATGTATTACTCACACATTATTGATAACCCAAGCTAATAGTTGATTTATTTATTTGATTCATGTATAATTTGTTTTCATTGCCCATGATTTTAACTTTAGTGACAAATATTTTTCATGTAAACCAATTACATTTTGAGTTTTTTTTTTTTAGTCAAACTGAAATTGTGGTGAGATGAATCTTAATACTATTTTTCTTATGTGCGCTAATCAACTTGTGAATTGGTTGAAAAGATACTTTGATGCCTAAGTAAGAATTGATGGTGGAAGAAGAAAAGAAGTTTTAGATAATGCCAAAAATGATTAATTTCTATTTATTTATTTTAGTGTGAGGCTCGCTCTATTTATAGCAAATTTAGGTTACCTTGAGTTACACGGGTCTTGTTCATGTTACCCACTCTTCCTCTTTAGAGCATTCGCATCAAGCTCTTCAAGTTTTTAGGCTAATTTAACCCAAAATTCACTTTTTCTATTTTAACTAGTTACATTTTTAGTATTCACTGCATCAAACTCTCTATTCTAACACAATCTTATTAAAATATTAATTTGTTATTGTATTTGTTATTCTTCATTTTTTTATTAAATTGATGAGGTGCTATCCAAACAATTCTTAAAAAATGCAAAAAAAAAAAAAAAAAAAAAAAATGTTGTTGACTGGTCAACAGGCTGGTCAACCAGTTAGGCTAATTTTCGGCATTTTTCCTTCTTTCCTTCTCAGTTTTCCTGCAGAAAATATAATAAAAAATCATATAACGAATGAACAGTGTCTCAACAAAGTTGTTGAGGTACTATAGCAAATCTAAGAAAATGTTAATTTAGAAAAAATTTGTTGAGACTGATGGAGGGATAATTTGATAAACAATGCCTCTATATTTTTATTTTTTTGTTATTTTGGTGATCTTGATGCGGATGCTTATACTTGGACATGCATGTCCTTCATGGGTGAGGCGTTGGTTATCATCGTTAGAAATTTCTCCAACATTTTGTTTCTATAAGCCAACCATTTTTATGGAGTAGTTGAATCAATTTTTAATTAAAAGCTCGCTATCTTAGCATGACAATTGGTGTTGGTCAGATCTTTATGAATTATACTTCTTTCATAGAAAATTAGTGTATTTTATATTTATTTTTTTAAAGAAAGTTAAAAAATTATTAAAAAAAAGTTGATCACAACTCTTTTGGAAAGTAGGTTAAAAGTTAATTTTCAGCTTTAATTTACTTTGGGTTACACCATCTCTCACATTTTTTACACGTTCTTCAAAAAAAAAAAAATCAAAATTAAAAAATCAATTTTCAACTACCTTTTCAAAACAATTTGAACATGAAAAGTAGTACTATCTCCCTTTATTGTGCTTGGTATTTTTTTTATTGTTTTTATTTATACAGGCTAGTTTTGAGTTGTAACTTCTACTCATTATATATACTTTATATACAAATAAAAAAAAAAGTTGCAAAAATGAAAAACTACAAATGTGGAATTGCGTAGTTCAAAAGAAAAGTACTGTCACCTAGCTCATTTGTTCGGGTGATTTGGAATGATCTAAATAAGTATATTTTTTGATTTTTTGTGAAATATAGATTGGATTTGAAGTGATGTGGTAGAGAGGTGATGTGACTTAAATAAGATGATGCAACTTAAATAGAATAGTGACTTTTTTACTCTTTTAGAATACTCCAAATAAGGCCTTAATATTCTTCTACCACAAAATATCAAATAATAGATCATGTTTATATTTATTATTGCGAGTTTCAGTGTGTTTAGTTTGAGTTTTTTGAATTAAGTTTTGGGAGATTTACCAATAAATCCCAAAATGTAAACTTATGAATCAATTAGTCTCATTTTTATTCTAGTAAACCGTTTAGTCCCATTTAATTGTGAGGGACGTAATTACCCTCATCTCTAACCGTTGCTCACAGATACACAGACACACACACACAGAGACACACACACACAGAGATACACACACAGATACATACACACACACACACACACACAGATACACACACACAGACACACACAGATACATACATACACACACAGATACATACATACACACACAGATACACACACACACACAGATACACACACACACACAAATACACACATACATTACGAGGGGCAGACACACACACACACAGATACATACACACACACATCTGCAGATCTGAGACTGAGATCTGAGTCGCCATCATCATCACACACACACACATGCATCTGCAGATCTGAGACTGAGATCTGAGTCGCCATCATCATCACACACACACACAATCACAGGGAGAGAAGAGAGGTCTCGATCGGTTGAGAGAGGAGAGAAGATGGAGACTGGTTGCGCCGATGGTATCAAGCGGCGGAGTGCGGCCACGGCGGCGTAGAGACGAGAGACAGAGAGCGGCAGAGAAAGATGGGGTCTGAGATGAGAGAGAGAGAGAGATCTGAAATGAGAGATGAGAGGAGTTTTGTTAGATTAAATCTGTGGAAGGGTTTGGAGGGAACGAAATTTGAGAGAGAGAGAAGCGCGGGTGGGTTGCAGACAGAAGAGGGGAAGAGTTATAATGTGGGAAATGGTGAAGTGATGGTGAAGCCCCACCAGTACATGGAAACAAAATAATAATGGGTAAAATCGTCCATACAGTTACACTAAATATGAAAAATAGGATCAATAAGAAATAAACTTCCCCACTGATAGGACTTATTCGAACAAAAGAATAAAGTTGGGACTAATTGGTTTAATAGTTTGTGAAATGGGATTTATTGGTAAATTTTCCTTTAGTTTTTTGAAAATTGATTTTTTTAATTTTCGTGTTTTTTTTAGTGAATATTTTTAAAATTTTAATCATTTTTTTTTACTTTTTTAGATGCACCTTGCTTAGATCTATCTAAAAAGTAAAAAATTTATAAAAAAATATTTTTAAAATTAATAAATACATGAAAATATAAAAAAAAATATACTGCATTCTCATATTTTTTTTGGTATTTTTGATATTTAGTGATTTTTTAAAAGGTTTTTTTCAATTTTTTTTTTACTTTTTAGGTATATTTATGTTAAGTATGTCTAAAAAATAAAAAAATTGTTTGAAATATTAAAAAAATTCAATCAAAACAAAAAAAAATGAAAAATAAAAAAATAAAATTTTTTAAAAAGTATTTTTGAAAAAGTGTAACTAAGCAAAGTGATTATTTGTTTATTTTAATATTGTTAGACATATATTATTTTTTTTATATTTTAAATTAGCCGATTTCTTCATCTTGCACGATGGTGCAAAAAAATTGATTCTCTATCACATTTTAAATTTATATTTTATCATACAACATTACACTGACACAACAAGTTTGGATTTCAAAAAATGCTTCTCCTACTACAAAATACGTTTAAATTTAAACGAGTTTTTAATGAGTCCAACATAAGTCGATTGAGTAATTTAGTTCATTTAATAACCCTAAGATCTTGTATCTAAAAAAAAAGGGCCCTAAGATCATTTTGATCATAAATTATATATAAAACTCTGAATATATATTTTTTGATACAATTAATGTAAACATTACATTTTGCACAGGAAGAAAATTAGAGATTCCCACTACCCAAACAGACGCAAAATTAAATAAATAAATCAAGATGAGAACCAGTTGTCACCCTTTGATTAGGGGTAGTGCTACTTAGACCTGGTTTGGCATCTTTAAAAAAAAGTCAAAAAATTACTATCTTATTTAAGTCACATCACCTCTCTACCACATCACTTCAAATCCAATCTATACCCAACTCATATGTCATAAAAAAATACACTTATATCATCCCAAACCACCCTTTAATTTTCTGATTTATTATGTGGTGTATATACGTTTTGATTTTTATTTGTCGCCTTTAATATATATTTTTTAAACACTCCCAAGTTGTTGGACTGTCATTTGTCTCTTTCAAAAAAATTTATTTATTTACACTACTAATTGAATTGAAATAAATGAGTTTAAACAAAATTTCAAGCATTTGTCACTTTGGATTATTATTTGTCACTTCCAAAAAAATAATTAAACATTTGATTATAGTGATCCAAGCATACTCAACTTGAACATTAATTTTTATTTTTTCTTTTTACGTCCAAACCCACCCTATTCAAAGTTTAGATTCAATTTTTTTTAAAGTACATGATGTGTTAACAAATTTGTATGGGTACAGCATCATGTTAAATATGAATCCCTTGAATCGATCTTTGAAAAAATATATATATTTTTTGTTTTCTCCAAACCATGATAATTTTTTTCAATGATAATACCTATATGTTTTTAAATATTAATATCTAACATATATTTTTTATGTTGTATTATAATTTTATTTTATTTACAATTTGAGAAGTGTATATTAGTACATGATAGTTATTAATACGTGTTTTTTTTTAATTTAAAATTTTAAAATCTATTTTTTTTAAAAAAACACAACTCTTTTAATATAAGTTTCAGACTTTTGTAATTTTTTTTTTCAATTTGGAATAAATGAACCTAAATTTTCATTTTAAAAAATAAGGAGAATTTTAAAAATCTAATAAAAATGAAAGGTGTGTTTGGTTTGTGTTTGTAGAGTAATTTTTGAGATAAAAAATACGAAAACTTGTTTGGTTTACCTTTTTTCAGAAATGGTTTGGAAAATTATTTTCGAGAGAGAGTTTTAAAAAAAGTGATTGATTTGATGTGTATAAGAGAAAGAGTGATTTTGGAAAGTAGGTAAGACCATCTCCAACGCTTCACCAAACCTGGCATCAAATTTAAAATTTTGTGAAAAAAATACTTTTTCATGCTCCAACGGTTTCACCAAACTGGTATCAAATTGAAAATTTATCAAACAAATCATCAAAGTGAGGACAGAATACAAATTTCAGCAAATCATTGTGTGTCACCGTTGAAGGGAGAAACCGTCAACCAGCCGGTCGACCACTAAAAAGTTCAAACAGTTCAAATTTATAGGTTCAAACAAATCAAAAAAAAAATATTTGCCTTACCGGTCGACCACTAAAAGGTTCAAACAGTTCAAATTTATTGGTTCAAACAATTCAAAATATATATATATTTTTTTTTCTCTTACCGGTCGACCAACCGGTTGTCCCCGGAGTAGATTTGATGAAAATGAACCATTAGAATAACTGATATCAAATTGAGAAAATGAGTTATTTTTTACTCAAATTTGGTGAAAAAAGAAGTTCACCGTTAGAGATGCTCTAACCAAACAAAATTTTGAGATTTTTTTTGAAAAAATTTGTTTGGTTTGATTACTCTTGAAAATTTATTTGTAGAGATTTTTTCCCAAAAATTTTTCTGAGAAACAAACCAAACAAGGCCGAAATAATTAGCTTAAAAAGTTATTTTGTCAATTAATTTAGAAGTAGTTTGGGAGGATCTAAATAAGTGTACTTTTTGACTTTTTACGAAATATGGGTTAAGTTTGAAGTGATGTGTTAGAGGTGATGTGATTTAAATAAGATGATGTGATTTAAATAAGATAGTGACTTTTTGAGTCTTTTAAATCATGTCAAATAAGATGATGCGATTTAAATAAGATAATGAGATTTATTTTATTTTATTTTATTTTTTAAATTTGAAGTAATCTAAGGCGGTGGGGTCAGGCGTCAGGGGTCAGCGACTGAGATAGGAAGAGGTGTTGGGGGTAATGAGAGGGAGTGTGGCCAACAAGTAGAGGTTACTTACGTAGGAAAGAGAAGAGAAAGGGAAATGGAAGGACAATCATGACATTTTCAAATTAGAATTATTAGTTTAAGGCTTTGATACGGAGATTTTAGAGTATACACCAGTTTATCTAAATTTTATTTTAAAATATTATTAAAAATTTTATTTTTTATTTTAGAAATTACTTAGCAGACTTTTTATTTTTTTTTCTATTTTATTAACAAACTCTTTATTTTTTTTATTTTATTAAAATATAATTTTTAATTATAAATTTTAAAAAAATAAAAATCATAAATGTGTACTGCAGTCCTTAAACAAAGTAAAGCAAAAAAAGAAAAAAAATATAAGAAAACTACAGTGACTCCCTACAAATGGAAAGTCACTGTAACAAAAACTAATTTATGAGATTATTTAGGAGAGCTGATGCAGGTGTATAGGAAGAAATTTATCCCTTAAAATAAGTAAGGAGGAGGTTTAGGACATCTGATGGGAACGCATATAAAAGATATGTAATATTTTTATAATAATTAGGATTTTTAAGTATTTTTATAGAGATATTTATTTTTTTATAAAAAAATTTCCCTTCTCATAGTGAAATTTCTTTTTTCTCAAGAATTTTTTTTACAGAGAAATTTTAGTTCTTCAAGGAGAAATTTATCTATGATGAGGTAAAATTTATCTAATAATATTATTAAGAGATTTTAATTAGCAAAAATATTATTATATTGGACCTTTTCTATGCTTCGTTTGGGAAGAAGGATTGAGTTGAGTTTGGGACTATTTTAATCACAAAAAAATAAAATAGACTTTTTAGCCTAATAAGACAAAATATTACATTCAACCTATAATCATTACATTCTTTCTCTCACAAAAAATCAAAAAAGTCAAAAAGTCATTTCCAAACGAGACTTTTAACCTCAGCCTAAAATAGCTAAAAAGTCAAAAAAATTAAAAAGACAACTCACTTCTCAAACGAACCCTCAAAATTAAGGAGGAATGTTTCACTCAACTTTATTTTCAAATATATTCCATCAATTCATAATTATTTTTCATCATTTTATTTATTAGTTTTTGTTTAATATCCCCATCGTAATTTGTTTCTCACCATTAATTTGTACTTATGGCTTTTTTATTATTTTAAATTAACCCATTTACATCATCAAAACAAGATTGGACGAGTCGTGACGCCAAACAATATCTTTCCATTTAAATTTGGCTATTTTAGTAAATTATTTTTATTTTAAGTTATTTTAATTTTTGATTATTTTAGTAGACTAAAATATTTGGGGCAAACTTCACTTTACCTTTTTATGATTTGGGTCATGTGCGGATCATCTCCCTGACGTTCGAATATCACCACATAACCCCCTGTGGTTAATGAGATGTTGTGCATAGTTAGCTTTTCCATCTATTCTAACAGGTCGTGCATGACACGTGCCTAATATGCAAATGGGCATGAAAAAAAGAAACTCCTCCCTTACTTGGAGGGGTATCCTTAAGTTGAGGGATGTCTTGAGAAAAGGCATCAAATGGGGGCTGGTGATGGTTCTAAGATCTCCATTTGGCATGATTGGTGGTGTGGAGAAGCCTCTTTAGTATCCCAATATCCGAATCATAACTCCATTAATATGGACACGGTGGATAAGCTCATGAATGGTTTGGGGGAGTGGGATGTGAATATGTTTGAGTTTCATCTTCCCAGAGATGTTTTTTCTGATGTGCTCAAAATCTATTTACCTCAATTTGTTACTTTTCCTGTTACCCCTTTTTGGAAGGGGTCTCCAAGTGGTAACTTTTCTGCTGCCACAGCTTATCAAATTGCTTCTCCTCCGATGGAGAATCCTATGTTTCTGGACTGGGTTTGGAAACTTAAGATTCCCCAAAAGCTTAAAGGTTTCTTATGGCTCATTTTTCATGATAAACTTCTTACTAATGCTTTGCGAATGATGAGAGGTCTATCAAATGATGCTAGTTGTCCTAGATGTAATCATCACCTGGAGGATGTTGAACATCTGGTTCGTAGTTGTATACACTCGAAACATGTTTGGGATAATTTGGTTGGCAGTCATGGCTGTGTTCTGAATAGGCAGGGGTCTTTCCTTGATTGGTTTGAAAGGAATCTTTGTCCCCATACTGATGTGGTTTCCAACTGGAGCCTAGTATTTGTGGTTGCCGTTTGGCAAATATGAAAAGAGAGAAACAGGATAATTTTTGATAATATTGCACATTCTTGGCAAAAAACTGTCTATCTTACTTATAATTATGTTAATGAGATTCAACAAGCTTTTGATTTAAATTTACAATTTACCAGGCCATCTCTTATTTTGGTTCATTAGTTACCTCCTCCTGCAGGGAAGATTAAACTTAATATTGATGGATGCGCCCGTGGAGATCCGGGGAAAGGTGGGTTTGGAGGCGTCTTTAGAGATGAGGCATGTGTTTGGATTTGTGGTTTCTTTGGGCAACTAGACTCTTGTCAGAGCCTCGAAGTTGAAATGTGGGGTTTATACCGAGGGCTCACGATCGTGCTTGAAAAAGGAATGCATGAAGTTATAGTGGAAACAGACTCTACTTCGGCTGCAGCTTTGCTCAATGAAGGTCCTCTCCAAAATTGTTCTTTCCGCAGCATAGTGGAGGATGCTCGGCACCTGTTCCATAGGTGTAATTGCACTATTTGTCATATTATGCGAGAAGGTAACAAATGTGCTAATCTCCTTGCTAATATGAGGGCTTATCAAATGGAGCAGTTGGTGATGGTGGACGATCCACCCGCTGGAGTTCAAAGCCAAGTGGTGGTAGATATGATTGGGATGGCTTATCGTCGACTCTAGGGTGGCTGTGCCTTCTCTTGCTTTGTTTTCTTTTTCTATTTCTTTTGCTTCTTGTTTGTATTTCCCTTTCTGATGTACCAAAAAAAAAAGGGCATGAAAATATTATTTTTCCTCCGAATTGAATGACTAAAATGCCTTCATCTTCATCATCAATTTCCAAAATCTACCCTCATCTTTATCATCAATATCCAGATATTCATTTTTCAAAACACAACACATCTCCCTCTCAATTTTACATTTTCTTCCTCCAACTTAAGGCCAAGAACAATGAATACAAATTATAGTACTTCTGAAAATCAAAACTCCCAAAAAACTCAAAACAAAAACCTAAATTAATTTAAACAACATAATTTATATAAAAAATTAATATATATATATATATATACTGTAGCTATATATATGTATATATATGTTGGGAATATGGTACAAAAATAAAACTGTAGCTATATGTATATAATTTGTAGCTATATATATATATATATATATATGTATATCTATAATATTCTTTGATTTCTTTCCGTATATACTATAGCTATATATATATATATATATATGTGTGTGTATATAATCTTCTTTGACATCATCTTGGACGTTTATTGCGCTTCATTGATGATGATGCTCACCAAAAGCATCATTAGCCCAATACAATTCAACATTTTACTCACCCCCATCCCTTAAGGTTCATTAGAGAAACCAAATTAAAAAAGAATCAAAAGCCCATTTCCACAAATTCCAAGACTCTATTATCTGAATGAACATCATTAAAAATCACAAATCAAAAAATAAATTTCTCATCTAAATCCACCGAAAACAGTGAGAGAGAGAGTAAGAAAAAAAAAATTCTTAGATCTGTGGGTTTTTTTTTTCTTTTTCTTGAGCTCGTTCTTTCTAGTATAAATTGAAAGAATATGTTCGTTATTGATTCTGATGTCCATCATTGATTCTTCTCTCTCTTGCACTTCTCAAATGCACACTTGTTAAATAAGAAATATTAAACAAAAGTTATACATACAAGGACAAAATAGTCTTTTTACTTTTGATGTTAACAGTGTTAACTGTGCACATCACCACATTAACCACTTGGGAATTATGTGATGATATTTGAACGTTAGGGAAATAATCCGCAAATGGCCTAAACCATAAGGGGATAAACTGAAGTTTGCCCAAATATTTGTGTTTGAAAAAATTGTTAGATTTTTTTGTAATTCGATATGATGTTTGTAAAAAAAAAAAAATTAATTATGATTAACATTTTATCTTATTAGGAGTTGTTTGGGATGTGCTATATAAATGTACTTTTTGATTTTTTAACTAAAAAAATAGAAAAAAAAAATGTATGTTTGGGATAACTTTTTGACTTTCTACGAAAAGATATGTAATAAAATATTGTAATAAAATCAAAATGACCATTCTACCCTTGTTGACTTTTTGGCTTTTGACTTTTTGACTTTTGGGTAGTTGAATTCAAAGGGCAAAATAATTTTGCCTTTTAGGTTTCCCCTACAAGCTTCACCCAAATAGTAGCTTGTTTGGTTCCGTTTTTCGGAAAACAGTTTTTAAAAAATTCTATTTATTTATTTATTTTATTTAAATGTTTTCAATGAATTTTTTAAATATTTTAAGTAATGTTTTTTTTTTAATTTTTAGATACACCTAATATAAATATACTTAAAAAGTATAATATTTGTGAATTTTTTTTAAAAAATACACTAAATACCAAAGAATATAAAAAAAATAAAAATTCAGTACATTTTTCGTATTTTTGTATATTTATTAAATTTTTAAAATATTTTTTCACAAATATTTTACTATTTAGATATTTTTAAGTAAGGTGCATCTAAAAAATTTATAAAAAAATGCTTAAAATTTAAAAAATATTAACTAAAAAAAAACACTAAAAACAAAAAAGCTCAATTTTCATTAAATTGAATTTATCAAATTGAAACCCAACACAATGATAAACTTTTTGATTTTTTTTAATAATTTTTTTTTTCCTTTTTAGTTTTTATAAGTTATCCCAAACCAAGCCTAACTATTTTAGTTTATTTTATCATTTTATAAATTTTTATCTCAAAAAAATCTAAAATTAACTTCCCAAACTGCCCTTATGAATGGGAGGGAATTGATATCATTTTATTTTTATTTGATGGTGTTCATGCATCAATTAAAATACTAATAAGTATACTAAAATTAGTTATAACATTATTATTGACTCCGCTTATTATATAAATTATAAATATCAAAATCTTTTTAAATTATATCACATTATCAATTAATACATTAATTAATACACTACTTAATACATATATAATATTAGAGTCGTGTTACGTAGCTCGAAAGAGCGTCCCCCCTAATCCCCCGAAAATAAAAACGACGTCGTTTCGACGTTTTTTGAATTTTTTTTTTTTTTTTTTCAGAGAAGAAGAAGCAGACGCGAAGGAAGAGAAGAAGAAGAGAAGAAGAAAGAAAGAAGAAGAGAAGAAGAAGGGAAGAAGGGAAGAAGGCAGAGGCAGAGGAAGAAGGCAAAGGCGGAGGCGACGGCGACGGCGGCCGGGCGGAGCTGCGACGATCGCAGAGCTGCGACGAAATCGGCAGAGCTGCGACGATCGGCAGAGCTCGACGATCGGACGATCGGCCGGAATGCAGGGGCCTCTATGTGTGTGTGTGTCTCCATTCCCTCTTCTCTCTTCTCTCCCTCCCTCTCCCTCTCTCTCTCCCTCTCCCTCTTCCCCCTGCGTTTGAGCTCGGAAATGGTCAAAAATGGCAGAAAAAAAAGAAAAAAAAAAAAAACCCTAATGCCCAAAACGACGTCGTTTTGGGCATTAGGGGGATTAGGGGGGACAAGTTTCGAGCTCTCAAACATTATCCATAATATTATTCATTTTCATGTGGGTGCAAAGTTGGCAGCTGCCTATTAAGAAGTTGAGTCCAGAAAACACATCCCAAAAAATCTCTATTAGTCTCGGCATAGTAATAGCAATAATAATGAGAGAGGTTCGAGTGGTTCACCAATGCCACACTCCTCCATTACTCTCTCTCTCTCTCCCTCTCCCTCTCTCTCTAAAATGAAGTTCCTCTTGGAACTCGTGACCTGCTACGGATCCATCTCCCGTCAGTCTCCTCCTCCGCCCCCATCGCCGCCGCGGCAACCTCCTCCGGCGGACTCCCGACCCTGGAGGAGGCGGGAGAGGGCGGCGGCGTTGAGATCCAAGTCGGCGGCGGAGTGGCGGCCTTCGCTCTGTTCGATCTCCGAGGACGCCGTGACGCCGGAGAGAGACCACCGGACTCTCAATGACTCTGAAAGGTTGGTAAAGAGGAAGGTCAGATCCACCGCCACCGCCAGAGTTCACGTCCGGAGCTACAGCGGCGATTTGGGGTGCGTTTAACGTCTCTTTTGCTTTTACTTTTTCGATACTTCATTCTCGGCTGTTATATAATTGACTAATTACACTTTACTTTAAATCCAAATTTACTTTCAATTCTCATAATTAAATCGTAATATTATTGCCATCTGAAGTTGACATATGTAAATTATATAGGTTTTTAATGTCATTTACTTATGACCTCTATATTTTTATTAAAATTTTATTTTAATTTTTAGATAAATTACATTCACCTCTATGGTTTAAATATATATATATATATATATATAAGTTTTACACTTTTGTTATAATAATTACATTAATCTCTTTTTAATAAGATTAAATGTATTAAAACTAATTCAGATAGTGTAGAAATAATAAAAAAAAAACAATGTAAAATATATGTAAAAAAAGATGGTAATATCATTTTTTTTCTTCATATAATTAACAAATTATTAATAAAAAAAGGAATCAACTATTATATAAATTAAAATCTGAAGGAAATTTATGTAATAATGTCAAAACTATGAGGCCTTATTTTTTTGGATCAACTTGAAATTGTGAAACTTTATTATGTTTTCTCTAAATCTCAAAGGGGTTAGTGTAATTTACCCCTAATTTACATATTTTTGTTAAAAACTCATTTTGGTTATTTTATTTTAAATTTATGTTAGAAAACTTGACAAAAAATATTAAGGGTTAGTTATCACAATTAAAAATAAAATTGTGGAAGTGATATTTTGTTGAAATTACATGGGGAATTACTTTACAAGTGAGACAGAAGGAAAAAAATATACACAAACATGGAGAGTTGCAAGTTGCACTCTCACAAAGTTTGAGTTGCATCTCACCGAAGAACAACCTGCACACTCCATGTTTTGGCAATTTTTAATTCTCTCAAATTACATAATGCTAAGTATAATTAAACTCATATTTAAAGTCATTAGTGGAAATTCTTTCAATTTTTTGATTTTCAGGCGGAGTGGGTTTCCGGTGATGCCAGCTTTCTCTCCAGCTCCATTCTTTTTCTGATAGAAGAGATCCAGTGGGCTTTCTTCTTTCTTCTGTTATTGTATTTGATATGTATATGTGTGTATGTGTGTATATTATAGTGAATAATGAGTATTGTATATTTTGGTAAATAAGTAAATGTAATTAATCCCTCGACCTTTGTTGTTGACAATAGAGAATTGTTCATATAAGTGAGATCTAGGTCTGGACTTTAATGAATGAGATCTTCGTTTTTCTTTTCTTTTTAAAGTTAAATTTAATCACTGTTAATTGGTTTTGTGATAGATTATAATGAGGCTTGTAAATAGACAATTTTAGACTTGTGAAATTCTTTCAATTTGTCATGTTG